>NC_081445.1:12998503-13059738 GCF_007210705.1 Tigriopus californicus | reverse complement strand
GGCTCAATGGTTTTAATCTTTATTTCTCCTGTGCTAGACATATTAACAAGTATTTTCATCTTTTTTCGCCCGTGCGGCCTTAGGCCGTGCAACAAGCTTTATTTTTTCTTCATATTTTTCTTGCACTACATTTTACTTTTTCTACTCTGAAGCTCGTCCATTTACCTTGATTAAAGATGCTTAACTTAAAAATGACTTATTTCTAGTTGCCAATTTTCCCCGCCTCTGAACTTCTCTTGTGCCATGGAAGTTTGCTATAAGATCGGCAAGGTAACATTCAAATGCGCCACCGCTCATTTTCCATGCCCCCAATTGGTTTCTTCCCCTATTAAAGATGAATTGCTGGGTCCCAAAAATGTCACAATAACACGCTTTAAATAAAAATGAAAGTAGACGTAACGGAAGCGATAAAAAACTCGCTCCGTACCGTTGCCCATGCTTTAGCCGAAAAGTAACGTGTTGTCGGTAGGGTTACTCAAAAAGCAGCGCGCTACAGTGATCCTATCACTCAAGCCTTGTTCATAGTCTATAGATTTCAGAATATGCCACCTTCTTAATTTTGTTCGACTATTCAACCAATTTCAGTTTGCTTTAGGTTTTCCGGGGTGAGCTTCAAGGCGCAATCCCGGGATGATTGGTTTATCACAATAGCATATTCTTTGATCTGTCCAATTACCTTTTATTCTCGCAACTCCGATATGTTACCAGGGTGTCCAAAAAGACAATGTCTTTCCGGAATGTCATCAAAAGATTTGATCTGTTCAGCTGGATTGGAATTTTTATTGCCCTGACCTGTTTCTCGGTCAGTTTTCAAACCATATTTTAGGTTTATAAATTCAAGTTGAAGGACAAGACATTGTACAATAACCCTGGAAACCCGATTGACTTCTTTTTGCTCACGTTTACCACTTTCGTCGAGCCCTATAAAATCAACTGGTTTCCCTCTTGGCCTGCAGGTAGAGTGACTTCAAATACACTTGCAGTTGATGGTTGGTAAACAGATACTTCGGTTTATTCAGGGAAAATGTTGGCACTTTTGTGGTCAGTGTTTGCTCTTTTAATGGTGAGCTTCTACATGTCCAACCTGAGAATCAATTTGATTGCACCAGGGTTGGAACCGGTAATTAACAATCACGAGGACATCCACAAATATGACAAATTTGTTCATGTGAATTACCTCTTCATTTTTTTTGTGTCAATTTGAGGTCTCTCCAGCATTTGACAAGGTTCTGGACAGCGTACATGGAAAAGAAGGTTGGTTTACCTCAGTCCAAGAGGATGGGATACTTGAACCTCATGTAGAAGCAGCCATCCTTAACAATGGAGATGCATATCTATCAAGCGACGAAAATGTCCTTTACTCTTATTTGTTTCAAAAGACGTTGGGTTTTCCAAATTTGAGGATCTCTAATGACAGACTGTATAATTTCTATAGGTCGATGCGTTTCAAGAAATACTCCTCTTATACTCCCGATATCAACCATCTCTTCACCATGTACCAAGAAGTTGGTCTCTCTAAAAAAGTCCTGAACAAACCCATTCTCATTATTGCTCTACCTTCAACATCGACTGGTTCGCATTATGAATCGTCAGAGAATTTGAGGATGAGCATGGAAATGTTGTGGACTCCTATCATACTTTTGGTATCTGGAACTTGTGTTGGTGGGATCACATTGCTGTTTGAAATTGCTATAGTTGGTCGTAAGGGAATGGTGTGAAGAATATGAGCCAATGACGAAAAATATTCATCAAATCTAACTCATTAAGAACGCTGGACGTAAACTTGGTTGATCTTGTAATGCTCTCCATTTAAACGATGTGTATCAAACATGTATTTCATATTGGTATACGTCTGTCGAATTCATATATTCCTCATCCTCCGGCCCTTGAGGATTTCCTAACGATGGGTATTTCTTTGGACATTCATGACACACGGTCATATATTTCTTACCACTACCATGCATAGTAGCAAGAAGACTGTCCTCTGCATATCTGAAAGATGAATAAAGCATTTTAGGTTCAATTGAAACGGCATTGTTTGTGTTCCATTTCTTCTACTGTATTTCTTTATGTGAAATCAGAAGCAGTGAAATTACCTAGAAATTTTATTTGATTATTTCAAATGGTACAACCCAACAATTTGCTTGTTTTTAAAAATGACAGCGGATAGCACAAAAGGTGAGACTCACCACAATAGGGGATACGGCTAGAATTCAAAGGTTGAACACCCAAAAATCCGGACATAAAAAATGGTCCCCTCTCAGATTGTCCAGTCTATTTTTAGAAACTTCAACAATAACGCACCATGCAAAAAGGTAGTCACTAATCATAATTCATGAAGGTACTAACCAGAGTTTCATTGATCTCAAAAGGCCACTTTTTTGCATTCGTCTTTAGTTTTGACTGTCAATTTGTTTTCTTCAAAACTCCTTGCATAATTGACCAATTTTCTTTGATTGGTCGTACCTCTGGGTTCCTTTCTTTGGGTACAAAATTGATCACGTTTTGTTCATACAACAGGTCATTCTGGCCTTAGCACAATGTCTTTACAAAGCATTGTTGGTTCCTGCAATCTGATCCCACCTGAGTAATCTAGGACCTTAACTGTGACCTTTTTTTGACCTCTGAAGCATCCGAATGAGATTTTCTTACATTCATGGCTATATCACTGTTTGCTAATTGACGGATTTTTTTTTTTATATGGAATAACTTTTGCATCATATTTAGGATCGTATGGATCAGCATTTTTATCCCTTCCAGGCTATCTCTCAAAGCTTAGGTTGCTACTGAAGCGATTTCAGACATCTGATGCATATTGAATTGAATTTGGCAAACTTATTCGCAAGAATTTCAACATTAATAAGCATCAAGTTGTCACTAACTTGTGATTGAGTGGGAAATGCTTAATCTCATTACGGTGATTACCACTGCTCTCAATATAAGGCAAGATTAAATATATATTTTTGCCTCACCTTTCTGACGCCATTAATGAACGTAAACAGTGATCAAGTGACTTAAACTCAAAAATAATTAATACCTTGTCTTTGAATTTTCATTTACTTTTGATAGGCCACAATCAAAGCTTTCAAAATTGAAAATAAAAAAGCCAATCTTATTCTTCTCTCTCAGATTCCACATTAATTAATGTTTTTGGTTCTTTTCCAGACAAATGAATTTTCTGGACCTAGGTTTTCTAATGTTGTTTCGAAAAAATGGGAACTCAAATCTAGTAGTTGGCCCTTTTATGAGGCAAGATGTGAACATAAAAAAACAGAATTTGGCCCCCTTTTTGTCAAGCTTCGTTCCTTAACTTTAGCCAAGGTCTAAATACGGTAGTGAAATGACATTACAATGTGAAAAAATGCGGTAAGTTTGAATTGGTCACAAATTGCCCAAAGCTTTTTGCCTCATTACTTGTACTTTGTAAAACGCAGTTTATGAATAAGCCTTTCCCGCAAGACGTAATTGCATATCATTGCTGTTTAGCCTTTTTATTTTGGTGCGAGTGTTTTCTAGAAGTGTTAGGGAATGTACAATAATAATTAAAACGTTCTTTCAGATTATCTTGCTCCTTAAGATATCATTGTTACTATAGGGGGTGTTACGCATCAGCTAACTTTCCGGAACCTCTCAGATTAGTGGCGCCTTGGGAGGCAAAAAAAGGAGAGTGTTGCGCTCTCACACGTGTAAAGTATGATTGTTTGTAGAGGTTGTAGAGTATTATTCGGACTTTGGTATTTATCAAATATGAAATAAACGACAAAAACAATGGATGAACTTGACAACACAAGATCACGCTTATGCAATAATAAACAAGCAGACTTGGTCATTTTCTCTAAATCTACACCAATACAGCAAACTGGAATATGATTTAATATTGAAAAAATATGGCATCTTCATTATTCCGATAATAAAAAGAACACTTTTCACTCTTCATAAATTTTACAAGAAAAAGTAGCAGTTGTCAATCAATGATTTACAAAACTATTGCTTTTTAAAGTGGCCAAATTCCCAAAACCTTGTTACGAAAAAAAATATCAGACACTTTCTAAAAAACGCAGAGTAGTTCGTACCCGTTATCAAACCTTTCTTGACTCTTAAAATGTTCTTCTATTTACAAACAACTTAAAATTCAAATGGTAGTAGTTTCTGCAAAAATATGTACAATGATATAACCCTTCATGAGTAAGTAATGTAACAACATTTAAAAATCAAAACGCTAAAGAAGAATTCACATCAGAAAGAAAGGGCATCCTAGGTTGGAAAACATTTCGTTGCAACTAATAACTCACCGGCAAGACGTAGCCAAACAATGAAAGAGCTTGGGAAAACTGTCACAAGTGAAAGGTTCAACGGTGGCAGCTTCTTCTAATGTCACAGGGATCTGAACGAATTTTAACCCATCAATCACAAACATCCTCAAGGGACGAACCTACGATACACAATTAGGCCATTTTAAGAAGTTTTGTGGAGAAAATTGTTAGTCCCGTGCCCTTACATGACATATCCGTCGAACATCCACGTTTGGGGTTCTACAAAGAAAGCTGTTGAGCGTGAAGACCAAATGGTGCTCGATTACCATTGTAGACTCTATCAAAGTTCTTCTTCTACATAGCAAATATATGCATTGGATCAGGATCGGGATATCTGTGAGTGAAACCTGTTGAAAGAGGAGACTTTGAGGTGTACCTACAACAGATATCAATATTCGTACCCTTGACAAGCTCTGAAGAACGAGCAAGGTTCGCCTTGGCCAGTTCCAAATATATCTTTGGAGTCTTCTAACATCAAGATAGGGGATTCCCAAATTCCAGGGTAGGACGGATTCAAACACGGGTCGATTTGGCAGTCCTGAATGCTCAAATAGGCGAACGTGTATGGCCAAAGGGCGCGATCCATGTTTACGAAGGCATATTCTTCAGTGGGCAATGAAGAATCGTACAGAAAGCCATAGTCCTTCATTATCTGGAACTGAGTGTTTCCGCCATTTTGAAGGTCTGGAGATCGAATTCCTTGAAGGCGAAATAGTAAACGATGACGATTATGTATCTGAGGTGCGACACCAAACAAATTCGACCTTTTACCTTGTATTTCATTGATTGGAACATTAGCAATTCCGCTCAAGATTTCTCACATTCCGTTCATTTCGAGAGACCATCCTGCTTCGTTGATAAGTTGCCAATATGTTACGATATTTTCAAGGCTAGAATGCCAAACAAAAACAAGTCATTTTGTCATGAAATGACAAGGGTCATGGATATTCTTAGGAAACAGCAATTGGAATTTTTCTGTGAGACTTGCTCTCGCCCTTATGGCCAATATATCTGGCCTAAGCGGACTTGCTTCACACGATTCTCAGGATCTTAATTCTCTAGCATACTACTTTTGAGGAAAATTAAAAAAAGGATATCTTTTACGTTTATCAAAAGAATGTCATGAAGAGTTCAGATCGGAACATGGATAAGTCGCATGAGCCGAAATGCGTATCGGCCTTTTCTTGACCTTATCTAGGTCTGAATTGATGCGAAAAGCGGCCTCGTAGAACATCAATAATCTTCTAATTAAGCTATTAGGTTATGAACATATTTCATTTAGATCATTTTTTTGGTATTAGGTATTAGGCACGATTTCATCAATTTCAACGCTGACTAATTGACGAGTAACAACACCCTGTCATTAAAAAAATTATAGAATCAATGACCTTTTTAGTCACAGCTTTTTCTCTCTTGCTTCGTCTTTAACACAAGATCTTGATACCTTCGTGAGACCTTTTCTAGTTACGAATTATTTTCATACCGCAACATGAAACGTGACCCTGATAAAAAAATAGCTTTTCCCGTGCTAATGACTAATTTTCAATTATATTTTTTTCCCTAACATAAAAACAAAGTACTGTCTTCTTTCAGCACAGTATAGAAATAGGTTCAAACGTTTGAATAGTATCAAGGTTTGAAGGTTCATTCTTCGTAAATGATATAAAATTGGACGATCGCTGCACTTAAACTACTTGCGATTTCGGTCTCTATTGATTCAATTGGACAAGGCACTAATGATATACTGCATATATTTGATTCAACAATTGCTCATTCTCAAGGACCCTGACAAAAGAGCTGGCAATTTACTCGGAATAAATGAGGTACTTACGAAATTGATATGCTCCCAATCTCACGACCTCGTGACCAGTAAGTATGGACCAAGAAGTAATCTGAGTATTCATGACTGACGTAATGAGTTCCCCTGATGTTGCAACCATTTGGGTTTTGTACTCTCCTGTGAAGAGTTGCTCGAAAAATCGCTATGAGGTACTGGTAACCGCCTCATTGAAGGTCAAATGAACGATCTAGATTGAAGCAGATGCGATTTTATTTACACCGCTTATATCTCACACTATAACGAGAATGAGTCGAGGCACGACCGATATAACTGTCCTTAAAGGTTGTGGTTAACTAAAAGAACAAGGAAATGACAGTTAGATCACTTGCGGAATTTTCTCTCCCTCTAAAGGTGGACTTGTGTTGGAACACCGACAATCGGGGAGATCACAGTTTGTTACATCACACGGCTAGGCTACATTTTGGGGAGCTAAACGATGGCAAGTAGGCCTAAAGTATATGTTAAAAAATATATTCATAATACGACATAGATTTTTTTGGAACAACTTACCCAAAAGAGCAACGATAGTGAAACTGATTGTGTGCCCCATTTTTGAGTGTATATAATCCGAGTTAGCTAATGGAATGCTTCCTTTTATTTATGAGTCAAGGCCTATCTAGTCTCTTTTAGTCACTATCTTTGTAAAGAGTTCGGAGGAAATGACGCCTTAGGTTATGCACATCATGGTCAAGAGCGCTTTATCTTCCTTATCTCGTCCAAGGATAACTATAGCAAGAGGATTGGATGTGAAGATTGGCACACCTTGACCATTTTATTCAAGCAATACTTTAGCTCCTGAATTTCTCTAATGATGATATTTTACGCTAGAAGATTTTGAAACAGGAGTTACTGCAGTTATCAATCATTCTAGAATAAGTGTAAAAAAATGTTTCCAATTTCGCATCGAACTACTTGGTTCAAATATTTTGAATGCCTCCAAAACTACGTAATTAAGGTTGTAAATAAACAAGCTATGTCAATCTACTATATTCTGTAATCTTAAGCTTTCCTGACTAGATACAAACAATGGATATCGTTGCTCATAGTTCAAACCTTCATGAGCGGAAAAACCAGGTACGTCATGCTAGATCATATTTGTGTTTAGGCATTTTGTAGAAAGGAATGTTATTTTGAAGATGTAATGTCTTGGGAAAAGCTTTGATATGCTCTTATTGGTCCAAAATGTACACATGTACAGGTCATAAAAAGCGAAGAAAATCCTTATTTTTCATTATCACCGAAGATGGTAAGGGTCAGGTGAGGTGAATCCTTGATTTCCACTTAACTTTGATTCACTGTTATCTTCCCTAGGGACAGAAAACACCAGCCTCCAGAATGAAACCTTGGCCAATGCTCAGGCTTCAGTGACAAGAGAGTCTTCCGAATGTCAATGCATCGATTACACTTTTCAGCAAGGAAACAATACTTATGGTAACTGTTTGAAGTAAATTAAACGGGACAATTAACGAGAAAATCAATTCTTTCAAGTTGGCGTTTTTAAAAAGCTCAGTATTCGGGGAAATTATTGGCTTATTAAATCCATTCAGAAGAACTTAGTAGAGAATGAGGGTTAAAGTGATATGATCGGGAATACTTTTTTAAACTTTCATATTAGGATCAAAGATTTAATTGATCTGTCAAAGTGGAAATTGGGATAGGTGCTCATATTCTACCGAATGTCTGAACAATTTATTCTGCATCTGAACAAGTGGTCTCCAAATATTGATGAGGTTGCGTGAACTTGGTCTTTTTTTTTTACTTAAAGTCTTTATTGCGAGTTTCAATCTCATTGGATTATTATTTGACAGAGTTTTTCATTATATTTTGGTATGTCCCATTTTGGGTTCGAGGTCCGTCGTTTGAGGTCCGCCGTTTGAGGTCCGCCGTTCGAGGCGATATAATCCACTATAGCAGGGGGTGGGGGGAGACCTGGGTTCGAACCCATGAACCCGAGCAAAGCTCGGTCGCGCGTTAACCAACTGCGCTACAACCATCTAATGTATAAGGAGCACCACAATAGAAATGATTGTTACTTTTAAAATTTAGGATGGCCTACCCGACATTGGAGAGTTTTTAAGGTCAAACTTGAGAGGATATGGTTCAGAGGACAAAGAAGAAAAAGTAATTGTTAACACTTCTGCGACGTCTATAGAGCCAATTGCTCGTGACTCGGTCTTATTTGAGGAATCTGGCTCTTGAGTACGCAATTCACTTTTAACTGAATTTCGCTCCCTAAGTTCCATGTCACATGTGCAAATATGCAACCTTTTGGGATCCTTTATTAAAAAGCTCGGTTAGATTGTTTCACACAAAGATTTTTCTCTATCTTTCAGATCGGCCAAATGGTCGATCAGCTACGTTCAAATTCAAAGATGAACATTGGCCGTGTATTGTAGAACGTTCAAGGGAGTCCAACCTTATCTTAACGCTGGAAAATGAATCGTTCATAGAGGTAGTCATAGACGAGATTATGTTAGTTTTTGAGGGTGTTTACTTCACTCTAGCAATCCCTGGATGTGTTCCGATAGGTGTAGAACACAATGTAAAATTCCGAAGTCTATAAAGCAATTGTTCAAAAAGATTTGCAAACGAGGAAAAAGGCTCCAGAGAAATTTGAATCCAGTAGTTGTCGCTAGCCTGCAAAAAAAGTTGGATTTGATACAAGGGAGCAGTAAGGCCTCCATTGAAAATGACCACTTGAAAAGAAAGAGTAGAGTTGTCCAGGAGGTCATGCTGAATCCAAAAGCTTTTTTCTCTTACGCAAACTCTAAGAGAAAGATGAAGCACCCTTTAGGACCCTTTGAGGTCGATAGGGAAGCCATTGTCAATGTAGAGATTTTGACTCACATGCCTGGAGATCAGTTATCTTGGGTGGTATCAAACCACATCGTTCAGGAGCAACAACTCATTGTGCTAAAGATGAGTCTCTTGAGATTGGCGAGGTTAGTAAAATTGATTTATTGAAAGATCTTGAAATCACAGATTAAAATGATTTGTAGGCCATCAGGGACTTGAGACTCTCGAGCTCTCTTGGCCCTGATGGTGTAATATCTCAGTTTCTGATGAGATGCTCACTGGTTCTTGCTCCTGTTTTCTTGTACTTGATGCGTTGCATCTTGGACAATGGCAAGTTTCCCTCTTCTTTAAAGTTAGCTCATGTTGTTCCATCTTTTAAAGGGGGAGATAAGTCGCTCCCCAGTAGTAACAGACCAATATCTCTCACTTCAGTTGTTGTTAAGGTGTTTGAAAAAGTCATAGAATTCAAACAGATTTTTTGACATCAATGAAGCCATTCCTCTTAGCCAGCATGGGTTCCGGGCACATTTTAGCACGGTTACCCACTTGATTGCTTTGCCTCCAGTAGAACGTAGCTTTGTTAATAAGAGGGATTTTTTACGGTTGGAGAGGATGGTCCAAGATCTTGTGAACTTGGTCTGTCAAAAGAGAGGCCCTTAAAGGGGCTACATTTGAACGTGCATTGTCTGATTTCTAAAAAAGACAACACAAAAGTTAAGATCTTAGAAGAACTAGCCATTGAGATAGAGATTTCATTCATCTCTATAACAGACACCTGGCTTTGGCCAGGGGTCTTCGATGAAGAACTATCCATTGTTGGTTTCAACCTAGTTCGTTCCGATAGGATACGCCCTGATAATTCCATATTCCCCCAAGAGGGTGTATGCCTATATGTTAGGAATGACTTGCACTTTTGTCATGTACAAATGTCGAATGGAGAAGTAGAGGTCTTAATTGGTCATATCCGAAAGCTAAATATGTCTATTGTAACAATGAATAGACCCCCATCTTGTTCAGTAAGCTCTTTTATGTCAGCTCTTCAATTCACTGGAAATGAGTTGGATCAGGCAGTTTGCTCGAAAGTTTTCTTTGTAGGGGACTTTAATTTTCCGGCTAGCGTTGTAGAGTGGGAGGCTAGTCCCGATGGGTATATTCCCATTTCGAAATCAACATGTCAGTCGTTTGAAAAGCTGGAAGAATTCGCGATCTTGCGCAATTTCTCCCAGCATGTTGGATTAGCCACTAAAGAGAATAGCGTTTGGTCTTTGGACTTGGTCTTTTCCAATGACCCTGATCTGATCCAGTATGTCCATGTGACACGTAGTAATCTATCAGTGGTGGAATCATAAATATAGGTTGTGTGACCAATATCATTATCTTCCCATTTGCCCTTTGTCCTTCTTCCACGTTTCACTTCTTCTGATCATTCTTCTCCTGTCCGTCATGCGAGGCAGACCATACATAACCACCCGCGCAGTCGGTTGCCCAGTTATTAGGAGGAGGTGTAACCGACTTGCAATCGACCCTGAGGACGTCGATTGGTTGGACCCATTTCCCCATTTCTGGTTCGCCCTACACCCCCGGTTGAGGTTTTGGATCTGGTGGTCAATATATTCTGGTCAATCTCCCTTCATCACTGGTTCTACAAGTATATGCGAGATATTATATTATTCGTCTTCAAGTCTGCTCTGGTTCGACTCTACCCATCATTTTCATCGGTTGAGTACAACTCCATAAATCCCATCAGAATTACGTCTTTTTACGTAAACCATTTTTTGATTGTGAACCATGTCTAATAGGGAAGAAGTGTTTAATCTAAAGGCTACTCGAAAAGGTTACAAAGGTTTAACTACTAGAGCTAAGCGAGCTGCGTTAGATGCGCTCGAATCTTTTACTGAAGGTGAAGACCCGCATTACCTAGAATCCAAGATTCGTTCATGGAAGACTAAGCTGAACCAGTATCGTGATGCTGAGGCCAAAGTAGTGTGCCATCCCGCCGCAGATGAAAACGATGTGGACAAGGAGTTGGATATCCACGAGGACATGTTTGATAAAACAGAGTTTAAAGTTCAAGGAATACGTCAGGATTATGACCGTGACTCTGTTAGTCGCGTGTCAGGGAGCCAAATGAATGCTGTACACAGTGGCCCCAACCCTGACTTGCCAAAACTCAATATCAAACGTCCTCCCATTTTGGAGGAGGACACCAATTTACGAACGTTTCTTCAATGGTGCCCATTGTGGAGTAATTACGCCACATTAATCTCAATGTCCAGACGTGATCGAGTGACCCAGGTGTCGCTTTTTTGGGAATGTTGTAGCCCAGGTTTTCTCCAAATCATACGACATTCTCTTGGGATTAAGTCGGACACTGGTCGTGAGGTAGACGACATCATTTCAATTATTCGGGATTACTTGAGGAGTCTCAGAAGTGTCCATTTGGATATGAGAGATCTCCTCCAGGTACGATAACAGGTTGGCCAAGACTACACTAGTCTGTGTAATGTCATTCGTGATTTGGCGGAGTTTGCCGATTTGTCCAAGATCACTGCCGACCGATTGTTGATTGCTCTTCTTCTTCCGGCAATGGGGAGCGAATCAGACAAAGCAATAGTGATGGAGCGAAATCCTAAAACTTTTGATGAGGCGCGCCATCACATCTTGGAGCTCGAGACAACTCGGCAGGGTGCCAAAGACATGTCTTCTTCGGCTCATATTAATGTTGCTCGTACCAAATCTACCTACAAATCCACAAGGACTAAGTCGTCATCCAAACCATCGTTCCAAACTCCCAATTGTGAGAACTGTGGCAATTCCGCTCATCCAAGAGACAACTGTCCCGCACAAAGAAGTTTCTGACGCTCTTGTCGTCAACAAGGTCATTGGGACAAAGTTTGCAAGTCCAAGACCGCAAAATACGCCAAAAATGGGGTGCCTAAACGTTTTCCCTTTCCTCGCGTTGGCGCTTTGAAACTGCGTATTGCATCTTCAGATTTATCTCGAAAGGTCTCTAATGAGGTTGAGGTCAATGTTGTCCCGAGCCATATTGGTGGGAAACCGATCAAGATCACCTTCTGTGCAGACACTGGTGCCGACATTTCTGTCATGGGTTCAACCATCTTTCGAAACTCCGGATTGGAGAAAATCGTCACACTCTCTTCGGATTTTCCCGATCAAATTATAGGAATCGACGGGAAGCCTGTTTGCCAACGAGTAAAGTTTTCTGCGACTCTGTGCATTCGCGATGCGACAGCGTTTGATATTCCCATCATCGTGTGTCATGGCTTAAAGGACGCCTTTTTAAGTTTGGAAGCTTGTAAGGCCTTAACTATCATTGGCGACAATTTTAAGTTTCCCCAAGCTAGAGTTGCTTCACTGCTTCTATGCAAGACCGATATTCACTCGAATTCTTTACTATTGTGGAAAGATCGGGATCTCTCGATTTCCAAATTGTCCCCTGAGCTTACGCCAGATGCTTTCCAATTGATTAATGCGAAGCTGAAGAGTATTTACTCACAAGCATTTGAGTCTGAGACACTCCGTCCTATGACTGGTCCCATTGTTGGCGACCCCATNGAAGAGTATTTACTCACAAGCATTTGAGTCTGAGACGCTCCGTCCTATGACTGGTCCCATTGTTGGCGACCCCATGGTCATTCATCTGAAAGAGGATGCAAAACCATTCGCAATTCACGTTGCACGATCCATTCCTTTTGCTTACCGTACCAAAGCTGAGGAGTCGCTCCGGGACATGGTGAAGCAAGGAATCATTGGACCAGTTGGAGATGAGGTCGCTGTATGGTGCCACCCCATTGTTGTGGTTCCCAAGGGAGATGGTGATATTCGCATTTGTGTGGATTTGACTCGATTGAACTCGCAGGTCAAAAGAAGCATCCACCCCATTAAAACTCCCATGGAGGCAATTTCTGGTTTCACGCCGGACCAGAAATATTTCGCCAAATTGGATCTAGTCAAGGGGTACTGGCAAATGCCCCTGGTTGAAGAATCCCAGCACTTGACTACCTTTCTGACCCCGTTTGGCAAGTTCAAGTTCCTCCGATCACCCATGGGATTTGTTTCTACCGGAGACTCCTTTTCTTATCGGGGAGATATAGCCATGGCGGGATTAGATATTCAAAAGGTCGTAGATGACATGGCCTGTGGAGCCCCGTCCTTACATGATCTTGTTCGCCGTGTGAGTGATATTTTGGAGCGTTGCGTTGTTCATGGTGTTACACTACCCTCAACCCTCCTGGATGAAGCCAATCATAAGCGATTGAAAGTGGGGGAATCACGCAAAGCCCACTATGACCGACCCTCTCGCACTTTGAACTCGATCCCCATGGGTTCTAGTGTTTATATACAAAGCCTTCCATCAAAACGTTGGGATAAACGTGGCCGGATCCTTAAACAATTTGGTCGCCGCTACTTGATTGTTTTCGAAAGCGGAACGAAATTGTGGCGGAATCGCCGGTTTCTCCGGATCGATTGTTGTGCCGCTTCTCATGACACAGTCACACCAAATTACACCACACAAATAGCGCGTTCTGTTGTTTCACCTCGTAGCCTGAGACCGAGTTTAAAGCCAAATAGATTATGATATTGGAGAGAATTTTACCGTCAAATATATATTGGTTAAAATTCTTGAAAAGGGGAGTTGGTGGAATCATAAATATAGGTTGTGTGACCAATATCATTATCTTCCCATTTGCCCTTTGTCCTTCTTCCACGTTTCACTTCTTCTGATCATTCTTCTCCTGTCCGTCCTGCGAGGCAGACCATACATAATCACCCGAAATATATTTTCAATAGTTCTACTCAACTTCACTTATTTGGAGCACGACATCATTCCGGTCAGATCATCATGTTCTTGAGATAGGGTCGACCATTACTCAAAAGCCGGCGTGCTCTAGAGTAAGACCGGCCAAAAAGGTCGGTCTGACCAAGTTCAAATTCAAAGATGAACATTGAGGCCTAATTTAAATTTGGCACCAGAAAATATGCTGCTTTTCAATTGGCCAATTTGCTTTGGCAATCATATCAATGATTGCTTGGGTCATTTGTGAGCAAAACAAGCACCATGAAGACCTTTTGTCATCGACTTAGAGTGATGAACGTGTACGAATCTGGATTTTCAGTTCGAGAAATAGCTCAAAAGCTCTCCATACCTAAATCCACGATTTACGACGACCTAAAACGCTTCCGTGAAACGGGAACAATGGAGGTTCGACCAAGAACAGGTCGACCAAGGTCTACTCGGACCAAAACCCTTCTCAAAAGCACAAGGGAAAAGATCCAAAGAAATCCGAGGAGATCCATGAGAAAAATAGCTGAGGAGGCTGGAGTCAATCGTGAATCGTTTTGCCAGATGGTCAGAGAGGACTTTAATTTCGTCCCCTACAAGCTCCAGAAGGGGCAAGTTCTCAGTGAGGCAACAAGTAAGAAGAGCCTGGAAAGAGGACCCGCAATTCGTGATCTCATCATCAGTGACACGAGCCCTGAAATGATTTGGACGGCTGAGAAAACCTTCACATTAGAACCCATCCCAAACACTCAAAACGATCGTGTCTTGGCCAAGAACCGTACTACAGATCTTCCACAGGATGGAGCACCTGCTCACACTGCCAAGAAAACACAAAATCTTTCCTCGTTCTTGAGTAAGGAAATGTGGCCCCTTCCTCCCCAGAATTGAACGCAATGGACTTTGCCATCAAGTCAAATCTGGAGAGAAGACTGAGGGGAACAGTTTTTAAGAGTCTTCCTGATCTCAAGGCAGCCCTATTAACAGCTTGGGCAAATTTACCTGAAGCAGAGGTCCATGCATGTTGCAGAAGTGCTCTCGACGTTTTCGGACCGTAGTCAAAAAGCGAGGAGGATATGTGGAGTAATGTATTTAAAAAAATAATTGAATGATAATGTTTAATAACTTTGTTTCCTAACATTTACTCTGCAGCATACTTTGTCAGGCTTAAAAAAGCAATTTTCCGTGTCCGGTTTCTTTTCTGTCACCCAGTAGGCAAGAGAAAAAAGGGGAGAAAAGGAGAGAGGACTATGACTAACTAATTTAGAACAACAGCCGACCAAATTGACACACGAGTGGCCTTTCTTGTGTTCGACGTCAAAACAAGACTCGAAAGGAACAGAAATCCAGCTTCTTCAGGGCCATTTTGAGGGAGGTACAAGAGGACGTCTGTCGAGGATCGAATGGGGGTTTGGGAGCGTATTCGGAATGCCTTTGAAACACTGAAACCATGAAAGGATTTGACGGTTATGCACTTAAATTGATGAATAAAAACACCTAAATTACACTTTGTTCAATTTGACCTGTCGCAACAATTACTTCAGAAGCAATGAGAACATCTTCCTCAAGTCCCAATTTTATTGAGTCTGTAATTTTCACGAGACTCAAGTGAGAGTATCACCAAGGGTACATGTAAATGCTCCGTGAATACGACTTACAGAGTCAAACAACCTTGCACAAGTACTCGCACCTTGTACTTAATCATTGCTAACCAACCCCAGACACGCGTTCAGTGGTTTTCTATCTTCACAAGAAGTATTAGGACAACTTTGAATCAACATTAATAATTGTTTTTCGGGGGACTCTAGGATACATTGTATTTAGAAGTACCCCAGGTTTCCCATAAGCCTTTGTTTTTATGGGAAACCAAAAGATGAGGTGCGCCCATGTATTTTTGCATGACAAACAATTGAGATTATTGCATTTAGTTGTGTTGCATGAGATGACTATTTTTGGCAAGGTTCATCGAAAATTGACAGCTAATCAGAACGATCGAATAAGATTACGTATACACGTCAGGCGTATCACAATGAAGGGTCTCTACATGCACCTAAAATTAAAAATTACTTAGTGTCATACATGATGTCAAGTCAGGTGTTCCCCAATGTTCCATACTAGGGCCCCTCCTTTTTATAATATTCGTTGCCCCGCTTCAAAAGCTTAGTATTACTGCCAGTCTCTCTTCTTATGCTGACGATACAAAGTTAGTTTCTGATAGAAATAGCCAAGATTAACACTAGCCTTGCAAAGGACTTAGATCGAATCCACTCATGGGTAACTGAGAGTAATATGGCCCTGAACGGAATGAAACTCCGCTCAATGCCGTTTGGGTCACATCTTTTAAATACTCCACTCGTAGATAATGGAGGTAAAGATATTGAGCAGGTCTCATCTATGAAAGATTTAGGTGTAGTCCTCCAAAATAATGGAAAGTTCGATGAGCATATCCAGTTGAAGATGAGTAAAGCTTTTCAAATGTGTGGTTGGATATATGGCACGTTTAAGTCCAGAGACGGCATCACGATGCTAACTCTGTACAAGTCGATTGTTCAACCACATCTTGAATATGCTTCACCCATTTGGGCTCCAATGAGTTCAGCCGGTTTGCAAAAGGTCGAGCAAGCCCAAAGATGTTTCACTAGGAACATCACAGGATTTAGAGAGCTCTCCTATTGGGGGAGGTTAGAAAGGTTGGGACTTTACAGTGTTCAGAGAAAGTTCGAAAGGTATCTGATATTGTACGTTTTCAAAAGTATCCATGAGCTTTGTCCCAACCCCAGAATTAAGCTCAATTCTAGTGACCGTTGAGACTTAATATGCGCTTTGAGAGCACCTTCAAGCCCTCAAGAATACAGGCTAGTTTGAACATTAAATTCCGCTTCTCGTCTTTCTCGGGCTCCTTCATTGCTTAATTTGCTTCCCTTTAATATTCGCGGGGAATACGTAGGCCTTGTTGATTCGGTAGCATGTTTCAAGTCAGACTTGGACAAATTTTTACATAGAATTCCTGATCAACCCTGCATTCAAGGACTAGCTCGGTCTGCCAACTCAAATTCGTTGGAAGACCAAATATCATAAAAAGATTGAAAGGTAATAAATAGATGAATTATAGCCTTTCATTTTAATAGTACTGAGGATTACATTCCCTGTAGCGGTTAGAAAAGCCCGTGAAAGACCAAACCAAAAAAAAAACAGGGCAGATCATTGAGGGGCTAGAAGGTTATGAGTCAATTGATGTAGTCTATCTTGACTTTGACAAGGTAGATCATTGCCTTTTGAGTTAACAGGGTTCATGAGATAAAGCCAAAACGTACTTTTCGAAATTTTAAGTCTTTTTTAACCAAGCAACAGCCAAGCGAGAACAAGATCTTACGCAGCATCAAGTCACCATTTTTTGGGCGGGACTGAGCTGATGGAATGTTTTCAAGCAAATCCCCGCAAATGCTTCATTTCCAACATCACTAGTTTTGCTTACCCGTCAATACCTAACCAAAGAAAAGTCGAGGAAATTCTTTGTTATGGTTTCCGGCAAAAAAGGTACATAGGTTTCTAGACAAGCCACACTCTAACACCTCTACTCTCCCCTAAGAATTGACTTTGAAAGTGAATGTAAGTGCAAAAGACGAGATAGCTTATTACAAAATCCCAAAGGATCCAGTCCCCTATACCATGGACTTCTAGAAATATGGACTGGGGACGAACTTCCCTCCAAATCGGCCTGGTCTTGGTCATAGCCACTCTGAGCCACTTTTCAAATTAAAGTATTAAAATAAGAACCGTAGATATCGTCAATTAAAGGTAAGTCATTGTTATATCATTTACTTGAAAAGTGAAGCGTTTCAAAGTTATGTAGTCAAAAGCTTATGCAACTGACCAAGAGCAGGCCGAAGATTTGAATTTTATGTACTCTTTAGTAGATAACTTTGATTGTACCTCCTGAGTTCCCTAGATGAAGCTTTGGGCTCAAATTTGGGCAAGTTCATCTATTCATCAAGATCTCGTGGTCGTTTCAAGAGGCTATTTGGAATAAGATGAACTGTTTAGGAGATACGAAATTTTGTTTTCTGTTCGCAGTCCACATCTCTAGAAGTCCGTCCCTATGCCCGACTTTCATATTAACAAGAAGACGTCAATTTCCAACCAAATTAAAATTTCTCAAGCTAGCTACATAAGGTGATAGAGGAAATAAGGTTTAGTTTTTTACTTATTGATCACCCTGTACAGCACTCTTACCTAGGTGCTTTTCAGTACTTTCTGGACACAGTATGAAAGTAAGATGAACTCAAAGTCCAATTTTCATAGGTTTTATCTTTCTGATACATTCATCCAATCTCACAATCTTTGCCAATCATCAAATGAGAAAGTATACCCCAATGGTAATCAAAGTCATGGCCATTCCAATGATTGGCCGAGCTCCTTGTGCTCCATTGCACAAATCCGTATTGCAGTAGCAAGTTTCTGTTCCAATGCCAGCTACGTCCACGCTCTGGCAAGTACTTTTACTCAGTACATTATTGTCAGTGGATGCATAACATCCTCTTGTCTCCACGGTAGCGATTGAAACCCCTGAATCAAGATATGAGTCATTGAAACTTACAAAAGTTTTTTGACCCGCACAAAATTATTCTTTACGCAGAAAATAGCTTTTTGGGCTTAGGAAATTGAATCCGAGGGAAGAGAACCCCTCTCATGATTAAAGGAAGATTACATTTCTCTCTCTTGTCACTTTTTTCATTAATATCATTTCTTTCCAAAGGTACCTTTCGGTTATTTACGTTATGAAAGTAAATGCCAAGGGTATGCTTTTTGCGCACGGAAATACGATTAACGAAGTTGGATAAAAGTTACAAAAGCATTCCAAAACGAATCAAGATAGCAATTGATCCTCACCTGTTTTGCTTTTCAAGCACCACTCTTGATTGGAGGCACATTCTTTCTGACTGAATGAAGAACTAAAATCTCCCGTGCCAGTGTAACACTTCAGGCATTGTCCTAAAGAGGGCACAAAAAAGGTAGAATGAATAAACCACAATAGTTGGAATACACTCATTACCTTGATTATATCTGCTGATATTTACAAATGCAAAAAGTATGAGGAACACGTTTTCTTTAAGATATTCAGCTTTTAGCTCCCCAGTAACATCTTCATAGACATACCTGGATAAATGCCGTCAAACAAAATTTTTGCAAACTTTAAACAGAGTTTGGGAGTAATCGGAAAAAAGGGCAACGCCAAATTTGAATATAGATTAGATCCAAATTACCAAGTCTTTTCAAACGTTTAGCACGTTCAAAACGCGGTATCCATTTACTATAAACCATTTATTCAAAGCTATATTCCAGCTAAATTCTGAATGTGCCAATCGTATTTGAAATCCAAGCCCAGGTAATCAACGCATTTCCAAGTTCTGCTCTAACTCGAGTTGTTTTAAAATAGAACCAATATCTTTTTGAAAAAGAGATCCTGCGCTGTACGATCTTGTAATTATTCATCTAGCAACAGTTTCAGCATTGCTAAGAAATACGACAAAGACCGCTTTTTGCAAACTATATCAAATCAAGAGGATCATGAAGATCTTGCTCCAACACATGAGTTCAAGGATGTCCAAAGTAAGTTCACACGAATGCTTTAAGGAACCAAATTTTGAAATGAATCTGAACAAAACAATCAAATACAGCTAAACGACATTGGCGTCGACCATGAACAACTCAGATGTTTTATTAACACATGTAGACTTGGAAGTGGCTAAGATACTTTACCTGTAGTGACCAGGAGCGTCAGAGTCAAAGTCGCTAGAGCGATTTTCATGTTGAAGGGTTGGATGGAACTAGTTGCGATCGTGACGAGGGGAAACAGAAGAATGCAAGATTGGCCTTTGGACGTCTAGCTGATATACTTAATGCTTGTACGCCCTATCAAAGGTTGTCCAGACAACCAATCTTCGAAAACTTTCTCAAAAGGACAAAGAACTCGACTTGTCCATTTCATACACGGCCATGGAGATAACAGACGTGGGGACAAATTTAATGTTAATCTTTATATTTTCTTTTGGGTTTGGTTTTTCATGGGCTTCAATAATCGTTACAAAGATTGTTATCTCCATTGCTATCAAAATGAGAGGTTGTAAAAGAGACAAAACTAAGAATTTTTCGTTCGTTGTCTTCTCGGCTAATGATAATTGAAGATTGGTAGCCATGGCACAATTTAGCCCGACGAAATTGAAAGAAGAAAAAAATCAATAAGGCAGTGCAAATATAAAAAGATTATAAGCAAATAACAAGCGCAGTTTTCAGACCTAATCTTCCTCTTTCAGGATATATGATTTAAATTAGCAAACAATGGCAAGTTCTGTTTAGATTGTTTAGATACTTGAAACTTCCTATAATGAGAAGAGAGAAAAGAAAAATTAAAAGGCACTCTGGAAAGTGAAAAAAGAAACTAGTAACGAGTAATTTTCGAGCTTTTGGGTTGTTACAATTGCACCAATTCAAAATGTATTGATGTATTGCTGTAGTAGATCATCACCTCTAATGGCGCTCCAGGAACCCAGAATGGGACAAAAAAGGTCAATCATGATTACCTTGTCTATTAAATGGATATACCGATCCAATGAGAAAAAATATCGCCATGAAGATTATTATAAATATAATCATATTATTAAAATATAATAATCTTGTTATTTCGTTATGTTATCCTTTACTATTGCACTGAATTTGATCCACCAAAGAATATGAGCAAGCGGATTAGGTTAAATCTGAAATGGTAAGCATTTGTCCAAGCCAGACTTGAAAGCTGTTACCGGATCAGCAACGCCTACTATACCCCACCCATTTGGGCTTCAATGAGTTCAGCAGGTTTGCAAAAGGTTGAGCAGGTCCAAAAATGTTTTACCAGGAACTTTGAGGGTGTGACAGAGCTTTCATATTGGAAGAGGTTAGGAAGGTTGGGATTGTACAGTATTCAAACGAGACACGAAAGATGACTGAATCTTTACGTTTTCAAATGTATTCACGAGCTTTGTCCCGACCCAGGATTTAGGGTTAATTGTATAAACCGTAGAGGCTGCATGTGCGTTTTGAGAGCACCTCCAAGCCTTCTGGAATCCAGGCTAGTTAGAACAATGAAGTCTAACTCTCTTCTTTCTCGGGCCTTTTTATTGTTCAATTTCCTGCCCTCAAATGTTCGTAGGGGTATGTAAGTGTTGATCCAGCAGTAGGATTTAAGTCAGACTTGGACAAGTTTTTGACTGAAATTCCTGATCAACCCTACATTCAAGGGATAGCCAGATCTAAAAACTGTAATTTGTTGGTGTATCAGCTAATTTATAAAGTAAATTAATATGGATATTATGCCCTCAAGAGCTTCTCGTGATCCCAATCCGCCGAAGTCCACCGAAAAAAGAAGTATCGTCTGTATGAGAAGTGAAACTAGTAGCAGTATCAATCTTTTGAATCGAGGCAACGACCATTATAAAGAGAAGAGGCCCTTCTGGGTCACCTGACTTGACTTTGTTTATGTGACTAACCATGCCTTCAACCATAAGGCCACTTTATCAACGACCTTGTACTTTGTCGCACTTTAATTGCTGGTCAATTCATGTAGTATGAGTCACTAACCGTACTCAAAATTAGCCCTACTGTCGGAAAAGGGATTGATATTTTTCCATAAGTAAAGGGCTAGCCAGCCTTATTTCTCTCGTTTAGCGGAATAATGATGGTGTTATTATGAGATTACGCTGAATCATTTGATGCAATCCGTTCGCCGAATCTCATTTTGGAAAACACACCAACATAATTTGATATTATCATTTGGAAAGTTCATATGCAAAATGATTAAGATCATTTTCATAATGTGAGGTCAAAGAAATTTGACGCGGATTTTATGACCTTGAATCACTTTTGTTGTTTTAGCCCGAAATCTAATAAATTACATTGACTACCCATGCATGAAAAGTTAGTTTTGGGTTCACCAAGATGAAGAGCTTAATCTACATGGCTTCGTGATTGATGGCAATCAGCAATAAACCCCAAATATCTTGGACATATTATAATTTAGATATTTTCTCGTATCTTCTACATTTTTTCTACGGGACATATTAAAAATGGACGGTGTTTTACTTCTTAGTTATCACTATCACCTATCATGTGACGAAGATCATCATTTGATACGTTGCGTAAAATGTCTGATATGTCTTCAAGAGTGTACATCAGCTTACTAAACACTATTTTTAAGGTCAATTCTAGGTCCAGTACAAGCCCAAGTTGCATTTAGGTTGTACGTTAAAATCCTCAAACATTCAGGCTACTTAAAATAATAAAATCCACCTCTCTTTTTCTTTACCTCCATCATTATTTAAAATATAGGCCCTACAATATTTTCTTACTTCTTTAACATTCCATTCTAGTTTATTGGCGTATAGGACATTATGTACATAGAAATACCTCAGAATCAACTTGTGGTGTTGAACATTTCATTCCCTGTGGCGAAATAGAAGGCTGCAAAAAGGATAAAAACTTTTCAAGAAAAGTTAAAATGAAAAAAGCTAAATTTCACTACTTTATCTGGCATGAACAATCAAAAAAGTAGCTCCGCCGTTGTTTGTCTGTATTTACTAAGTAAAGTAATCTTTGCATGAAAATGAGGGATCCCAAAACGGCAATGCCATAACCTACTTTGTTGCATGGAAATGCCTGAATTTGCGGAAATATAACAAATATATAATATATTGGGAACAAAAAAAACTCATGCATACTACCCTTTTCAAGCTGCACACATTTCAAGCAAATCGTGAAATCTAAATTTGAATCTATTTTCGAATTTAGCTCTTCGCTCTTGGAAATTACAAATAATTGTACCTGAAAAAAAGGCAACTGAGGACTTGAAACCCCAAAAAATAGACAAATACGTACACGAAAACATCATTTCGGGTTCAAATAGAAGCGGTCAAGTCTATTCACTTTATGGTAACTTTCATTCTTATCTGATGAGCTTTCAATAAACATTTAGATGGAATGAGTGGATAAAGTGGCTTTTTCTTTGTTTGTTTATAGTTGTTTAACGTTGAAGAATCGATCCCGTAAAACATGTCTGCGAACAAAGACAAAAAAGGAAAAACACCACACTAAATGCTTTCAAAAAATAATTGTAACCCTTTAGACATAGAAATTGACTTCAAATAGAGAGAGAGAGAGAGAGATACATACAAAGTTGCTGAGAATAACAGGATATCAGAATTTATTCAAAATAAAAAACATGAGCGACAGAAAAAAAGAAGAAAAAATGAAAGTTTAAAATTATTCTTGTCCACACGGATTGCCGTCCGTCGCTTCTCAAATAATGATTCATTGTCTTGGGAACAAAAAAAAAAGGGAAGAAAGAAAATCCGACAGGCAACACCTTTCTTTTCATTGCCTTAAAGCGTCACTTTCAAAACTATTGATTATTTTAGTTCATTTATCAACAACCTTATCCAAAAACATTCTGATGAAAACCTCAACCCAAAGCTTGGTTTGCGAAGAAACCACCGGAATTAGAACTTCCTAAGCCAATGGCTCCAGAACCAACACTTCCTTGGCCAAGTGCTCCTGGGCCAACCCGTGAGGGGTTCTCTTGGATAGGACGTGGAGCAGAGCTAGTAACAACTGGAACGGGGGCTGGACTTGTTCGGACTGTTGAAGGAGGAGATCCTGTATCAGCAACGCTTTGAATAAACGCCAGGATATCGGGGTCGTTCAGGCGAATGTAGATCCCTGGATATCGGCTATCTCCGCAGTCTCCAACGCCACCTTGCACGATTCCAACCTGAATGTAACGAATATTGGGCGGCGTGGTCAAAAGACGCACAATTGGGCCTCCCGAATCTCCTGAGCACGATCCAAAATTGCCCAATTCGTAACCTGAATTAGACCAAAGAGATCGTTAAGGGTCAAACACACTGGTTGATGAATTATTAAGCGCAAGTACTTCACTGGCTTGCCGACTTCCAATCATTTTCACGAGGGCAAATATCATTAATGAAAGGCTGTTCGTATTTTAGGACCGTTTCCGTTAAGTCAATCGAAAGTAAGTCTTCTGTTTAAGGAAACTCAAGGACTAAAACATCGTTTATGAAAAAGCAGTTTGAAAGTTTATGAGTAAAGTGAAGTTCTGAAACTTTGCAGACATGGTGAAAATACTATTTCAACAGTTAGGCTTAACCCCTGAAAGCAGGATTGTCAAGAAAAGATGATCAGTCAGGGCATTCAGGGCTTTCAATAAATGTTGCATAGTACTGCAGACTACTACAAGTAGGGACAAGCATTATTCAAATACTTATTGGCCTTCCCTTGGTTACAAAATGAACACATGCCCTTGCAAAGTCTAAATTGTATTGGAACTTTGGGTTAGTATTACAGACGTCCAAAACAGCCTTAATTTTTGGCTTCACTGAATTCTATAGATTATTACATTGAGGTAAAACATGTCTTTCTATTGAGTGAAAAGCTTCTTTGCGTCAATTTCTAAATTGTTGTGATATTTGAGACGGCCAAAATATGCCCCAAACACAAAAATATGGTATAAATAGTGTAAACCCAAAATATGGGCCAAATGACTTTTAGTCACATAGATCTGAAAACCACATAAAAAAGCTAATTGAGTTTCTAAAGACAGATAAGTGACATGACAATTAAGCTAATCAAGGGATGACAGCCGGCACAAGCCCACAGAGTTTAGAGGATAGTAGCTGATATTTTCGTGGCTTATCCGCTTTACCCTTCTACGTCGGGTTGGATTCTGAACTCACATTGGTTGAAGCAGAAGGCAAAACGATCAAGCGGTCAAGGAGATCAGCCATGAAAATATCTGCTATTGTACGAGTGTTGGCGCGCTTTGTCGCTTCTCTCCGTTATTTTTTCACCTTAACCGCTTGATGGAGTATTTTCGTGTCAATATTTTGGGATGAAGCGTGGAGGTCGGAATTTAACTGGGGTTATTTCCAATTGTCGTCGAATACCCTAGAAGGCTTTGGTATCATCAAGAAACGGGGTTAAAATGATGCTTTAGGCCATGCCTTGGATTGGGTTTCAACGTCCACCCTTTTAAAGAGGCTACTACTGATCATTTCCTGACATTATGCTCCAGCTTTCACATACTTAGTTGTTTATAATACAAGATGATTGACAATGAAACTCAAGGAAACCGTGAAACAGCCTGAAGTGTTTAAAGCACCTTTCACTCATTTTCATTTCAAGGGGTGCTTGGATGTTCCTGGCAACCACTGACATCAAAATTGTGTTAGAACTGCAGACAAATTTATCTCGCCCAAATAAAAATCACGAACACGTCAAATTCCTTTATTCATCCATAATCCATCACCCTTTAACTGAAACTAAACTTTGAAAGGTGGAAATTTGAACTAAAAAATAAACCGAGTTGACAGGAATTGACCGAGCTACAGGTTAACAAGAAAATAATTCTCTCTCTAAGTGTGGTGGGTTCAAACCCCGTCGCCGGAAGCAACCCAAAATTTTTGAATGCCTATGGCAAGTGAATCTACCAGGTGCCCGAAAAAATCTTTACACTTTCAATTTGGAACTTCGTCAAGATGTATTTCGGAAACCAGTAGTACTACATGAACAAAAGTTTAAACCTAACTAATGTAATGTCTGGGCTACCCCAAGGACGTCTCTACCCTGGAAAAAGAGTCACCCTAAAAATCGACGGCTGCGGGACACTGAAAGGGGTAAATTTGAAGTGACCGCGCCGTGACCTTAGTGTTCCATCCACAACTAGCTCAATTGACTAAAGTGAAGTGTGTGAAGTTGCAATTAGGCCTTGGGACCCCATTCCACGTATTAAGCCTGCCTAGAATGCAAAGTTGTTGGCTTGTGCCCAGGCCTATAAACACACCAAAATACTCTTCAAAAATGGAAGGAATGAAGAAAACCAACATTGAATTCTAATGAATGAGGGGTATGAATTATATGTTGGTGGTCTTCTGATTTTAAAATGTATTTGGAAAAGCCCATTGAGTTGCATCTTTTTATCTATGTTCAATATACCGCGTCAATTCTGGTTAAGAATAATTGGAAGATTCTGGTAGAAGGTAATTACAATTCTGTAAATTGCCATCCTTTAGAAATAATAAGGCGTAAGAGCGGTTCAATAAAACCTTCACACCTGACACTGTTATCTTTGCTCAAAGAGACTGGAACTTTAATCTATTGAACCTGTATAAACATTCTTAGAAAAGATGTCCATAACAATTCCACTTGGCTTTAGTTTTTAACGGTTTAAAGCTTAAGATATTGCCAAAAGCATTTAAATCGGGGTATAAATTATTGTCACAAAAAAGGTTAAAATGGGAAAATGAAACATTGGAAGAGGTTGTAATTTGTATGTACCTACATTTCTAACTATTTTGTATATTATATATACCTGTAACGGTCGAATCAAGTCTAACGAGATCAAGATACGAGACTTAGTATTACCTAGAAAAATGAAACAAGTGTCGGTCTAGTTGGTAAATCGTAGACTGCCCTTTATTCATGAGAAACATAGCTTTATATACACAATGGGAACAAGGAAGAGGAGGAGCTTAAAGTGCGTGTTCCAAGTCTGTTACAACATGTTGGAGCATAGAGTGAGTCCTTCTTTGGGATCAGGGTGTGGTTCTCTCATGACGCTGCTTTAGTTCGTATACATACCCTTTTAGATAATATATACTCAAAAGAGTGATGAAAGAAGCATTAGTGTAGATGAGATGAATGGAGAATATTTACTAACCTGACTACCAAATTGAAACAAAGCTTGCGCTTTTTGACCCACTATAGTGAACAAGCCTATTGCCCCTCCGTTGTCTGTCCAATACGCACTGTCCACCTCCAATTCCGGAGAACTCCTTGGCTACCCTAGTCTTTGGTGTACCCCCAATGATGGCCTCAAGGCGGCCGCGGAAGGCCTTGCACCCGGCGCGGATGTATTCTGCTGACATGGCGTCCTAGTGCTGGGTGACAGCGGTCTTGAGGGCATCAATATTCGGGTAACAGTTGGTGCNTGGCTACCCTAGTCTTTGGTGTACCCCCAATGATGGCCTCAAGGCGGCCGCGGAAGGCCTTGCACCCGGCGTGGATGTATTCTGCTGACATGGCGTCCTAGTGATGGGTGACAGCGGTCTTGAGGGCATCAATATTCGGGTAACAATTGGTGCAGGGCCTGGACTCAATATGCACGCAAAAAGTGAAGTCCAACGGGTTGGCATCCGGCGAGTAGGGGGAAGGGCACAACTTCTTCAGCCAGAAGGGCATGTTGTTAGAAATGATGACCTCAAGGCGGCCGCCGCTGATTTTTTCGTCGCTTCCGGTACCTTTCTTGAATAGCGTTTCTAAGATATTTTCTATTTCTGGTAGGGAGGTTGAGTTCAATGGTGTTCCGTCCACCATCCAGGGGTGAAAGGTCCCGACTTATTGAATTCCCGTAACGAACAGAAACATGGAACTCTTGACCCAAACACTAGGTAAAAATACCTTGATAGCTCTCAAAGATGGAGAGCACCTAGTACATGGCTTTCAATTTCTTAGACCTATCTTAAGGCCTCCAGTTATAAACCTAATCAGGGCATACAAGCATTAGTTCGAGCTTCCTTTATTAGGTACTCAAACAGTCATCAATTGACTAAGGATACAAATCGCTAGCTACCTCTACTCCCCACGGTCCCAGATCAATCTCGGTTGTCTGGCATATACCTGGGCCAATATTTTAAGGCTAACTATCCTGCAAAATATGGTCACTATCCTAGTCTAAATGCGTCTATCAAAGTCGACCTCTACTCTAGAGTCTAACTACTGATTTCTGCTACAAGAGTGATGAACTTTAGATACAGTTGAATACAAATCACTTACTACTGTGGCGGCTTCCTTTGTGACACCAAATGTGCTCGCTCCTGAGTCTAGCTCGTACTCTCCCAATGTTGCTTCATACACTTTACCTCGTGAATCCTGATCTGTAAATACACACTCAAAATCTACCTATCTGAAGAGTGAAGTTTATCTCTTCAATGGTGACCCCGACGTGATTTGGTCTTGTTACTTTCCGTCATGGATTCAAAGGAGGCCATGAATCCGGCTGACCCTGTGGAGGTCAAGAACCCGGTGGTTTCGGCTGCGACGGTCAAACTCCCGACATTCTGGATTGAGGAGCCTTTTGTGTGGTTTGCACAAGCAGAGTCCCAGTTCTCTCTCCGCTCAATCTCCGACGACGATACCAAGTATCATCATGTCCTTTCTGCAATAGATCAAGTCACGGCCAAACGTATTGTTGATCTTCTACGATCTCCTCCCGTGAAGGGTTCGAAATATTCAACGTTGAAGGACAGGCTCTTGTCTACATATACCCTTTCATCGTATCAGCGGGGCCAACGGCTGCTTCGTGTGTCTTCTCTCGGCGATCGCTCTCCATCTCAGTTAATGGATGAGATGTTGGGTCATCTGGGTTCACATGAACCATGCTTTTTGTTTAAATGCATATTCTTGGACCACTTGCCTGATGATGTTCGTGCTCACCTCGTGCCCTTGCTCGATACATCGACTACGCGTTCTCTGGCCTTGTTGGCCGACAAGCTGGTCTCTGCTCATGGCGCGGCGATTCAAGCCGTGGCTTCCAGGACTTCTGTAGACGACTCGTCGCGTGGTTCGAACCGTTCAGCCTGGTGTCGTCATCATCGCCGTTGGGGACCAAAGGCCTTTAGTTGCGAGAAGCCTTGCTCATTCGTTCAACGTGGCCCCAAGCCAAGAGGCGGAGTCAATTCGTTGTCGGGAAACGAGGAAGTCGACCTACAATAATGGGCGTTGGAGGCCGACTGTTATTTGTTACCAATAAACTAACCAACCAATCGTATTTAGTTGATTCTGGTGCCCAAATAAGTATCTTACCCGTCTCTCGCGAGATGCGGGCTTCCATGAGGGGATCTCCGTCTCTGTCTGCAGCAAACGGCACGGCTATTAATTGCTATGGACGAACATCTAGGAACGTCGTTCTGGGACAACAGTCCTACGTCTGGGATTTTTATCTCGCAGACTTGTCTCAAGCCATCTTGGGGGCAGATTTTCTCCGATCAAATAACCTGGTTATAGACCTGGCGAATGAGAGGTTGTGGGATCCAATCTCAAAGTACTCCATTTACGGTCATGTGGGACGAGCCGTGGCTCCATCGGTCACGGTTCTGAAGTCAGAAGTGTGTGATAGTTATGACACCCACTTGAACAAGTTTCCCGAACTGGTGACACCAACTTTTGGAGATCGGATCCCTAAGCACGGAATTTATCATCATCTGCCCACCACTGGTCATCCTGTCTTTGCCCGACCCCGTCGTCTTAATGATAAAATGTTAAAGGCCGCGAAAGAAGATTTCAAATCCATGCTGGACTTGGGAATTATCCGACGTTCGAAGAGTAACTACTCTTCCGCGATGCATGCGGCACACAAATCTGATGGGTCTTGGCGATTTTGTGGTGATTATCGTAGTCTTAATGACATTACCATACCAGACCGTTATCCCATTCCACATATTCAGGATTTCGCTGTTGGTCTTTACGGCTCGACCATCTTTTCGAAAGTGGACTTGGTTTGGGGCTATAAAAAATAGCTACAAAACTGCCGTCTGTACACCTTTTGGCTTGTTCGAATGGCTTAAAATGCCATTTGGGTTACGGAACGCGGCCCAAACGTTCCAGCGCATGATGGATTCAGTGGTGGGGGATTTGTCATTTGTATATGTGTATCTGGATGATATTTTGATAGCCAGTAGATCCCGCCATGAACATCTCGAACATCTCCGAATCCTCTTTACGCGCCTGTCCGAGAATGGGCTGGTTCTAAACCGTAAGAAATGCGAGTTCGGCGCTCAAGAAATCGCATTCTTGGGTCATCTTATTTCTTCAGCCGGGATTCGGCCACTACCGCATCGTGTGCAAGCCATTAGGGATTTTCCCATCCTACTCCTTACGATGCCAGCACGATCTCGGTCGTCTGAGAAATCTATGCTACTCTTCAAAGCAAACTGTACAGTTCAATCTACTTTATTCAATTGCTCTACATGAACATGACACTCTACCAATCAGCTGTCTTGCTCGGGTGATGAAAGAGGGGGAAATTGCCTGGCCATGGAAGAGGGAGAACATACAAGGACAGAAAATGGTTTGATCCTACTTTTTGATGAGGGTGATTCTTGCGTCCAACGGAGATCCACGGTGATAACGTCGGTTTGATTGGATTGAAGGTCGATCGAATTGACGGAGTATAACTCAGAAGTTGCACTCAGCTGTACTCAGCTCTAGAGACTTTTCAACTCGTCTATGCTGGCTCACTGATGTATGCTTTCCACTTCCCCAGGTCCTCTTGCCTCTGCACGGCTTCCTGGGTCCCGACTCAAATCGTTGACTTTCACTGTCCTCATTCAAAATGGATTGACTGACCTCCCACCACTCTAATAAAATTGTCCTTCGTTCACCCAAGGAGTAGAGCTTCACGATCGGAGAGGTCTTTTCACTTCAGATGTTCCAACGTGACTTGTGTCCTCATTGAAGGACGATGGGTTGCTCCATTCCCCTCGAGCCCGAAAATGTGACTCGTCTCCTCAAGATCCAAAATGTGACTCCACTTTTTGTTTAAATTTCCCGTATCACGTTGACTTCCACCTCTTCCTCATGGAGGCTAACGGGTTTTCAGAGGGCCCCTGGTGGACGGTGGCGGCTTCTTCTGCAAACTGTTGCACTTGTGCAACATCTGATCGCAACATGGATTGTCACATACCAATGTCCAGGGTTGACCTCCTTTCGTCAGGCCAGTCACATTGGCCATCAAGGGGTTCCTCGGATTGATTGCCGACAATGGATTATGTCTGCCTCTTCTGTAAGGTATGGTATGTGGGTCACATCTGACCACCACTGGGTCTGAACTGCAAAGGGTTGACATCAGGTCGGAACCACGTCCCAATAAAATATCCAGGAAGGATTCGGATATCTTTGCCGTCAGGGGCCGACATTTTGGTAACATCGATTCTTGAGGATGAGATTGCTTATTCAGATTCTCTTCCCCCTCTGGAATTAATCACGGGAATATCGTTTTTGGTGACCGAGGATTTTCGCGATTACATCCGATCAATTTCTGAGAATCAATTCCTCGAGAGTGTCTTTAAACCTCAAAGCTTTCCGAGACTTCCGATGGATCACGACGTCTCTGCGAGCATTGGGCTGGCATTTGGTTGACATCTGAACGACAAACGAACAACTTGATGGGCAGTTGATGTTATTGTACACTTCTAACAGACATATCGTTCATCTTTTACTTCACTCATATCATATTGGGATAATGAACTCGATTGTACACGGAACAAATATTTACTAAATTTTCCGTTATATTATTTGGGTACATTTGGCAGCTTCAAATATGACCAGGCATGGGCCAGGGTACCGTCGGCCATGGATGAAGTGAAGGGATTAAGAGAAACAAAACGTCGATTCAGTTCATGGTTAAACTTAACTTATACACCAACTTTTATTTTCACCTTGAATGACGTTTAGAATTAACGATTTTAAGTAGTCAAAGAGGTCATAGAGGTCAAAGAGAGCATAGTAGAGAATGCTATCAAAATTTGCGATTACCATAAACGACAGAGATGCAAAAAGGCAGGCAAAGGGTGTAAACTGGCTCACCCAGAATAGTGTCCCAAACATAGAGAGTTTGGCCTTCTCAAATTCAATGAGAAGGCCTTTTCCAAACAGGGATGTAGCTTTATTCACCCATTTATGTGCATATGATCTTTGAGGCACAAGGTATGCCTCAATTTCAAATGCACAAAGGCCCATCTCAGGGGCACTAGTAGGAAGAGATAGCAGTTGTCTCAACCTCATTGTCAAGTCTATGAACAGACTTACCCCACCCCTTTCCTCTCTCCTTCCCTATTTCCCTCCCCTTGCTCCCCTCCCTCTCCTACAACCTCACCCTCAATTCCTTTAACCTCTCTTCTGCCCAAACTTTGAAGCCCTAAGCCCCCCTCTGGTCGCCATGAGCCCCACGCATCTCTTAGATCGTATGCTCAGGTGGCGGCCAGAGTTCCTTCTCCCTCTTCTTCTCCCCTTTTACCCTCTCCTAAAAGGTTCTCTTATCCTCCACCTAAGGTTAGTTTTGTCCAAAAACAGGATTGTTTCAGGTTAGAGAGCCTAGTCAAAGATTTGATAGCTCTAGTCCATGGAAGGGCTATCTGCCCATAAAAGGGCTTTGTTTGAATGTGCATTGTCTTATTTCCAAAAAAGATAGCACAAAGATCAAGGTTCTTGAGGAACTAGCTTTAGATAGGCAGGTCTCGTTCATTTCCATGACAGAAACCTGACTTCGACCAGGGGTCTTAGATGAAGAGGTGGCCATGGTTGATTTCAATTTAGTTCGATGTGATAGAGTACCCCCTGACAATCCCATTTTTCCGCATGGAGCCGTATGTCTAAATGTTAGAAATGACCTGCACACTAGTCATGTAAAAATGTCTAATGGAGAAGTAGAGGTCTTAGTTTGTCATTGTGACAATATATAGGCCCCCCTCTTGTTCAGTAAGCTCGTTCTTGTCAGCTCTCAAATTCATAAGAAATGAGTTGGACCAGTCAGTTTACTCAAAGGTTTTCTTTGTAGGGGACTTCAATTTTCCTGCAAGCGTTGTAGAGTGGGAGTCTAGTCCAGATGGGTATATTCCCGTATCGAAATCGACGTCTCAGTCGTTCGAAAAGCTGGAGGAATCTGCGATCTTCCGCAATCTCTCTCAGCATGTTGGTGTAGCCACCAGAGCGAATAGCGTTCTTGACTTGTTTTTTTCCAATGACCCTGATCTGATCCAGTATGTCCATGTGACATCTAGTAATCTGTCAGATCATCAATTCTCGAGATAGGGTCGACCATTACTCAAAAGCCGGCGTGCTCTAGAGTAAGACCGGACAAAAAGGTCGGTCTGGCTAAGTTCAAATTCAAAGATGAACATTGGCCGTTGATTATAGAAAGGTTAGGGGAGCTTGATCTTATTTCAATGCTGAAAAAGGAATCGTCCATAGATGTAGCCTTAGACAAAATGATTCTAGTTTTTGAGGACGTCTGTTCCAGTCTAGCAATCTCTGAATGTATTTTACAGGGCGGTGCACATTCTAAAATTCCAAATTATAGGAAGAATTTGTTCAAAAAGAGTTGCAAACTAGCAAAACGGCAGCAGATCACTTTGAATCCAGTAGTTGTGCATAGCCTTCCAAGAAAGTTGGTTTTAATCCAAGGTAGAATTAAGGCCTCCATTGAGACAGATCAGTTGAACAAGGAAAGTAGAGTTGTTCAAGAGGTGAGGTCGAATCCGAAGGCGTTTTTCTCTTATGCAAACTCTAAGAGAAAGATCAAACACCCTGTAGGGCCTTTTGAGGTCGATGGGGAAGCCATAGACAATGTAGGGACTATGGCCAACATACTTGGAGATCAGTTCTCTAGTGGGTTTTCAACTTCACTGAGTTTAGGAGCAACAGTCCATTGCTCTATTGATGAGTTTGTTGGGACTGGCAAGGCTTGTCAAGCTGAGCATTTAGATGATCTTGCAGTCACAGATCAAGATGCTTTAGAGGCCATCAGGGACTTGAGACTCTCGAGCTCCCCTGGCCCTGATGGAGTGACATCTCAGTTTCTGATGAGATGTTCACAGGTTCTTGCTCCTGTTTTCTTGTACTTGATGCGTTGAATCTTGGACCAGGGCAAGTTCCCCTCTTCTCTGAAGGTAGCTCATGTTGTTCCAATTTTCAAAGGGGGAGATAAGTCATTCCCCAGTAACTACAGGCCAATTTCTCTCACTTCGAATATTGCGAAGGTGTTTGAGAAGATCATGAAGTTCAAACTTGTTGAATTTCTTGATATTCATGAAGTCCTTCCTCCTAGCCAGCATGGGTTCCGAGCACATTTTAGCACGGTTACCCAACTGATTGAACATATAGAGCAGGTTATTGAGGGACTGGAGAGCCATGAATCAGTCGATGTAGTTTATCTCCACTTTGCCAAGGCCTTTGACAAGGTAGATCATGGCCTTTTAGTTAACAGGCTCCATGAGATTGGGATCCAAGGCAAGGTTCTCAATTGGCTAAGAAGTTTCATTTGTGGTAGGAAACAATCAGTTAAGGTTGAGGGATCCCTTAGTGACATACATGATGTCAAGTCGGGTGTCCCTCAGGGCTCCATTTTGGGTCCTCTCCTTTTCATCATCTTCATTGCTCCGCTTCAGAAGCTTGGTAGTAGTAATGTCAGTATCTCTTCTTATGCTGATGATACAAAATTGGTAGTTGGTAGGAATGGTCAGGATTCTGGTTGTCTGGCAAAGGTCCTAGACCAAATTTATTCCTGGGTTGCTGCGAGTAACATGGCCTTGAATGGAATGAAATTCCGTTCAATGACCTTTGGGTCGACGCCATTAGACACTCCACTATTAGATGATGAAGGTAAGGACATTGAGCAGGTCTCATCCATGAAGGATTTAGGTGTAGTCCTCCAAGATAATGGAAAGTTCGATGAGCATATCCAGTTGAAAGTTGGTAAGGCTTTTCAAACATGTGGTTGGATATATCGCACGTTTAAGTCCAGAGATAGTGTCACGATGCTAACTCTGTACAAGTCGGTTGTTCAGCCGCATCTTGAATATGCCTCTCCCATTTGGGCTCCAATGAGTTCAGCCGGTTTGCACCGCAAGCTCTGTGAAGGCACACAAAGAGAGTTTACGAAGAGACACACAAACCAAAAACAACACTGCACCGAAAATTTGATAGGTTGATGATGGAAAGGTAACCAACTGACCAGTGTTTGAATAAAACACAAGCAAGGCGGATGATTGTGATTTTAGAAAGAGATCAGTTGATTAGTTCTCACTTGACAGCGTATCATGTTACTAGTTTTCAAGGCATCCTGTAGCCTAAAATAATTCAGAAAAGGTAGAGTCAAGGTTTGAAAAATTTAGTTTGAGATTCCACGTTGCTAGAATGAACTGCCTTGTTGAGGAACGTACGGGGCAGCTCAGCATTTTGACCACATCAGGGCGGTTGGTAAGATATTGACATTGATCAGTGTGAAGTTCAAAAGAAATGTGGCAAGTTTTGAAGGCATTGTCGTGCCTTATATTACTAGCTTCTGTCTTATAGGGTGTTACGCATCACCTGACTTTCTGTAACCTCTCATATTAGTTGCGCCGTGGGAGGCCTAAAAAGGAGAGTACTGCGCTTTTGCACATGCAAAGAATGACTTTTAGTGAAGATTATAAAAGAATCATTGTGAATTATCAAAAAGAAAAAAAAGCGAAATACAACGCATGATCAACCCTATCCAACAAAAAGCGAGGTAACCTCGTCTTTTCTCATAGTAATTGAAAGGTTATTTAGGTGTAGAAAAATAAATTTCCATTTGCGTTAAAAATGTTTGATTTTCGGTGGCAAATTTTAGCCAAAATAACATAGGTTGGGAGAACGCGAAATTAAGGTTTGGAAAAATGAGTTAAAACAATGTGTGGAAATTTGATAATTTGAGTGGTTCTTCATGCACTTTGGAAGTTTATCAGGTAGACAGGCTAAATTTTTTTTAAAGGCTTATTTACCTCAAGGGCAAGGAAAAACATCTTGCAGGAAATTGAAAATTTTTGCCTGAAAATTCATTTATGTCCTCTGTTTTTTCATTCAATTCAAGAAAAGATTTTTTTTTAAACTGTTGTTCAGAACTCAAGTTTTCAAGAAATATTGACTAGTGCAAAAATTCGTATATTATCTCTCAAAGTTCTCGTTGAGGTTGTGTAGAGTTAGTCAGTGCAATGGAAAAATACATGTCACTCGGCCTTTCTGCAATGGCAGCTCGAACCTCGTTCAAGGTTCTTGACTTGATCTCTCTGTATCAACAAACACAATTCGTTGGTGGAGCTCTTGTGTATGAGTCCTAAGATTACCGAAGGGACTCGACCAGGAAACCCGTGGCTGTTGTAGCTTTGGAGTATTTCCAACCATGAGCTTAATGTCCTTACCATGTCGCTTTACCTCATCCATCAGCGTTGCTCGTCGTTGAATAGATTCAAGTCAATTTTCATGCATTATTAATGTCGATCGAAACCCAAATTTCCCCATTTCCCGATGTTTAACCATGCAGCATTTCAATAGGGGCTCGGCAGCTTCGAAAATTCATCATTTTCCAAGGATGACTAATTGTGCTTTTGGTCAATTCTCTAGTAAAGTCATGTCAGGTAAAGCATTTTATTCGGATTAATCTTAGCCACTCAATTTTGTTCGATAAATGATCATTAAATGAAAGAAGCGACAATCTCTATTGAAATCTAGCATGGGGGCAATTCGGAGCTTTTTTGCATTAGGGCAATCATCAAGTTTACGGCACATATGGCATTTGCCGACATTAGCATGAAAGTTATGTACTGGTCTGAACGTTTTTTTTCCTTCTAGCCCAGAGTATGATGCAAAAATGATTCTAATTGTGATTGATTCTGAAATGTCGTATTTTAGTAACATTTTTGACAAATTATTGACTGGACATGTGAAACTTTGACCTTCAAAATGACGATTTCCGTTCAGTTTGAATTTCCCGCCTCTATCGCCTTTTCACTTTGATAGGGATAGCTTACTCCTCTTCACTTAGACATGGATTCAGCGATGGCAAAATTTGACTTTAAAGGAATTTCTGCCACTTTCTGCCACCATTTTCTGCCAGATGGTAAAAAAATGGCTTTTAATGATTTCTCATCCCTGCATGGATTACTTACTCCTTTGACTTTGCTTACATTTTGCTTGCATTTTGTGACGCAAGGCCGCTGAAAACTAATACGTTCGCCTACATCATTACTGGTTCTTTATACACTCATAGACATACACTCATAGACCCATACACACTCATACTCATAGACTCGTAGACACAAGGACCTTGGAGTGACCGTTGATTGTGAGCTCAAGTTTTCGGATCATTGTGCTCAGATTGCAGTTGAGGCGAGGAGAGTCTGTGGAGAAAATTTACAACTAAGGACCCTAAGCTTCTCACCCGTCTCTTTATCACATATGTCAGGCCTCGTTTAGAGTCCTGCTCTCAGATTTGGAATCCCTGCCTGAAAAAAGACATTCTCCTCATTGAATCGGTTCAGAGAAGGTTTACGAGATTTCTCTGTCCAAACTAAGCTACTCCAATCGGTTGCGGCACCTTGATATGGTTGGCTTGGATACCCGACGGCATCGCTTTGATGCGACTCTAATGTGGAAGATCTTGAATGGTGTGATGATCATTGAAAAGAAAATGATGCCCCGTTTTCTCGACCATCTGAGGGATGATGGAGTCGCCAAAACAAGAAGAGCTGAGGTCCTATACCTCAGACGGCCACCCTTTCGGACCCGACCTAGAGAAAGTTCTTTCTTTGTTCGGAGTATTCCAATCTGGAACTCTCTCTCTTATGTTCTACTAACAAGTCGGAACCAACGAGTTTTGCGGGAATTATTGCCAAAAGAAATAACGGATGACCACTAGTGACTGGTGAAAAGAAGTGTACTCTGGCTTGCTTCCTCCTCTTCATTTCCCTCATCTTCTTTTTTACATCTTTTTATAATATTGATACATACCAATACTCTTTATACTCACCCATGGTGATTTGAGTGGTACCCACAATAAACAATAAACAATAAATTTATATTTTTATTTTCCTCGTTCTATTATTCAATCATTAAAGTAATTTTATGCTTGCGCTGATAATTTTTTGACAATACTTTTTATGCCCCCAGTGAGTGCTAAAGTGGTCCCAAATAATTGCAATAGACAAGTGCGAAATTAAGTCATTTGGCCAAACTATTTTACCAAAATTCGTGAAGGCCTAATCTAACCTTAACATTAACTTTTTACCTCAATATTCTAATTAAACAACATGAATGTTAATTAACGTGCAAAAAATAGGTCGAATTCTAGTGAATCCTCACCCTAGAGTTCTGACACTCAAGTTTTGATTTATTCCTTAGATTACTGTGCTAAAGTCGATCATTCAAAAATTGACTAAGACAGCCGTAATTAAAAATGCGGAAACGTAAAAAGCTGCGCAAAAGAGAGTCCGATTCATCATCGATATCTAGATCGATTTAAGTGAGCCAGCTTAAATCATAGAAACTGAAGGTGACTCAATTAATCAGGCAAAAAATTGAAACAAAACTTGAAACACTTTAGTAATGCATGAGATTAACTCAAAAATCGAACTCACCTGCACACATTAGGTGATCTTTGAAAAGATTCGGCAACGTGGCCTTGGTCCGGAATTGAAGAATATCGGAGTCGAAATTGGAATGGGTTGTGTTGCAAAACCTGTAAATTGATAACAAAACATCAACAAATGGTGTCCCTCAAACACCTACTTCTCCTATGTGTGCGACTTACAAGTTAGAGAACACTTTAACCGGAGTTTGTTTCAAGATGTTGTCACTTTGGCCCCCATTGGATGTTTGCAATCCCCACCCTAGAACAATCAATACAATTGGCGTAATTCGCATTGAAAAAAGTCCCTCCATAATCTATCAGCATCTGGCTCAAACTTGACAACATTTCCCAAATCATAGAATCAATTCTGAGAGAAGGTGGTTTCATCTGATATTCTATGTTTTACAAGGCATTCAATGAAAAAGAACTTATGAACGCTTGATTGCGTTTTGAGAGCACTTTCAAGTCCTCGAGAATCCAGACTAATCAGAACAATTAAGTTCATCCCTCTTCTTTGTGTCTTGGCTCTATTATTGTACAATTTGGTGTGGTGCCCTCAAGTATTCACAAAGAGTAGATAGAAGATGTTGATCCTGTAACAGGATTTAAGTCTGACTTGGACACGTTTTTGACCAAAATTGTTGATTGCGACAACTCTTGATTTTGTTGCATCAGATATCCAATTAGTTTAAATATATGTAAGACATATTAATTCCTTTTTAATTTGAATTGCCGGGGGATGCTATTCCTATTAAGTGTAAGGAACTCAAAGAAAAATGAAAATAAGAAATAACTTAAACAAGCCCATTCTTTCTCGTCCTAGTGTTCTAAATAGAAGGCTCTTTTTTTGGTTTTCGAGACCCTGTATGATTTTTGACAATGAAAACTATCGTCTGTTCAATAATATCTTAGTTTGCATGATAAAAGGCCTTGTTGGATTTTGGCTGGAACTGAACTCGAGCAGCATTGTCGGTGCGAAATGAACACCAAAATTAAGCGAGAAAACAAGGCAGCTTTGAAGTTTCAAAACGAGAGCTAAATCTGCTCAACTAGAACGCAACAGCGTTAAAACTCAGCGTCTGAGAAGATTTCCTTCTATCTGTTTTCCTTTTTTTAAATTTCTTTGTGCTTGGAATTGAATTCAAATCTCCCCTCAATTTCGTCTATCTTTAGCTCTGGAAAATGAGGTTGCTCAGTTTTGATATCAGGGTTGCGTTGTAGTTTCTTTCGCTTAAACTAGCTTAAGCTTCCACTATTTCCGAGTTTGTTTGTTTTGTTTGTTCCGAAGTCAGATGGCAGCTCTCTCGCTCGGCCTGCCATCTGAATGATGGGTGTCCCAATAGGGCTAGTCAAGTAAACACGTTCATGGACAATGAACCTTGAGAAGAAACAGCTGCAGGATTAAGTCTTGAAAAATAGCCACTAGATGGCGGTACCCCGAAGGTCAGCGGCTAAATTCAGACAGGAATCATTAAGTAACTTATGGGACCACAGAATCTTCGGTTTTATTAAAGTGTGATTGCAAAACTAGTTTCTGTTTATGCTATGGGACTCGTACTACATTTTACACTCATTATGAGACGACTGCATTAGTTCTAGCAAAAAAAGTAATGAATTTTAAGTTTGCTTTCAGGGTTGAGTGATTCAACATTTTTTTGACAATCCGTCAACGACGGTAATGTGAGGTTATAATATCCCGGGTCCTGCCCCTAGAACCTATGGCTGAGGGATCAAAATGGTTAGAGATTCAGGCAGAACAAATTATGGAAGCCCCAAAGATGGCAAGAAATAAGTCAAAATTGCAAATTTATTAGCAAATAAATCCAAATATCTCTAAATGTCTTCATGGATGTATTTGAATTAGTCAAATGTGGTTTTCTTTGCAACTCTTTGCCTAAGGTGTAGAGGACATATGAATGGACATATTTTTTGCTCTCTTCTTCATGCTCTTGAGCAAAATGGACCTGAAAGCATAGGTTTGCTGATCTGAAGCTCGTAGAAAGACTTGAATGTAACATATCTGATCAATTTGAACAACTTATCAAAATTTATTAACAAATAAAGTACAAACTGGCAAGTAAACAATTAAGCCCTTTTGGGTTCTGAAGTCTCCTTTGCTAGATTTCTACACACCTAACCTATTTCTTGATTTTGGTTTCCGTAACAATATGACTGTTGGTGCCAAAAGAACTTCAAGGAGGATTCATTTTGGCTGGTATGGAAAAGGAAATCGCAATCCTGGGCGTTTTGAGTTTTTCATGGCAACTTAAAGAATTATTTTGCCTTTCATTTCTGGCCAAGCTAATACAATACATTAATAGAAAAATGAAATAATCCACTTCACAAATTCAAGGAGGACCTAAATAACTTCCTCCAAACCATTCCAGATCAACCCTCAATACCTGAGTATCATCAATCAGGAAATTCAAACTCAATATCTGCTCCGATTTACTTTCAAGTGATTGTGTAATCACATTTTTGTGCCTGGAATCAATCCATTTAAGACATCTGTCTGTGTACAGTTTTCAATGATAATATTTTTTTTTATAATTTAGGCACAGGCCCCGGGATATAATAACCTCACATGTCCACTCTCGACGGATCGTCAAAAAAAATTGTTGAATCATTCAACCCTGTAAGCAAACTTAAAGTTCATTACTTTTTTGCTAGAACTAATGCAGTCGTCTCATAATGAGTGGAAAACGTAGTACGAGTCCCATAGCACAAACGGAAACTAATTTTGCAATCGAATTTTAATAAAACTGAAGATTATGTGGTCCCATAAGCTATTTAGCAATGCCTATCCGAATTTAGGCATTGACCTTCGGGGTACCGCCATCTAGTGGTCATTTTGCAGAACATGGTCATGCAGCTGTTTCTTTTCAAGGTTCAATGACGTTATTCGATGGAGTAAACTCAAAGACAACATGCCCAGCCAAACCGCACTGTACATGCATTGGATTTTGACATTTTTTCCATTTTACATGCTCGTCTAGGCAACTAGCATTTTAGTATTGAGCCAATTTGATAGTGCGTTCACTGATGAACACCAAACATGCTCATTTAGTAGGGTTTTGTAATACAACTCGCTCAAAATCACTTGATTATAAAACTTCAATGGGCGAATGGTGCGAGTTGACTGTGATGTTCGTCTTAGTTCTCTCTCCCCAAAATCAGGGTGCCGGACCACATTTTTCCTTGAATTGCCTTTACTTGACATCCCCTATTGAGGGATAAGCCCAACATAAATTATTACCTCACCCTCGGGAATGACCGCAGGTTCGCCCATTTCAGCTGTTAAAGCAGCAACTCATGCTGTAATCAAATACCACAGAGAAGCTTGGACTTGGCAAGCGTGGGATCGAACCAGGATTCGCAAATTGGATAGCGGATGCTCTACTAATACGGTACCCCAGCAAGCCTAAATACTGTTTCCGAGTACTTTAATGTCGATAGATATTCGTTCAATGAACTTTTTTCTTAAACAGGAGTGATTGAATACTATCTCAAGGTAAATTTAGCAGAGTTGTTTGGAAGTCGATGACGATTGAATGAACCTTTTTAACGAACAGAGAATGGGCACACTCAAAAGAATATTTTATTTATCAATGTCGCGTCAGCAAGTTGATTGAGGGCATAACTGAGTTCAAATACCCTGCTAATTTGAAGACAAAAACCACGCTTTTAAAAGGCCGCCGTTTTGTGGGCCAAAAAAGAAAACTAACAGTATGTTATCAACGGTCGTCCATGCTGTTTAACGAAATATGATTATCGAACGGAATAGTCTTCTTCGTTTATGGTCCATGAGCATACCCGCCAGTCGAGTCAGACCTTGGACTTAGTGACCGGAAGGGCAAAGCATTTTGGAGAGGCGATCCCGACAAAATGACTTGCCGGAACAATTATACCCTGTGAATTTGAGAATCTCAAAAATCATCAATGTCTTTGATCGAGGCTATGTGGCCAATAACTGCCATGGATTTTGATCAGGCTCCCGAGACAACACAGTCAGGGTGACCAAATTTATTTTAGCCGACTTCCAGGTTTGGCCCCTTTCAACTGAACCTAACCTAACCTTACCTAAACAAACCTTACCTAACCTTTCGGATGCAAGGGCCTGGGAACGCCTAGGCCGCGGCGCTAGCCTGCGGCAGCCCGGATGCAAGGGTCCAAAGGTGGGAGTCAGCGGAAACAAATTTAGCCACCCTGACTGTGCTGTCTCGGGGGCATGACCAAAATCCATGGCAATTATTGACCGCAATCGAGGCTACCGAGCCCGAGGAGAGGACCAGAGTCCCGACCTTGAAATAACTCTTGGAGCAACAAGAGAAGGCCTGCAGGTCCTTCTATGCGCACGCCATGAACGATCAGCTGCAGATAACAAACTCAAACTCCTTTTGGCAAACTTCAAACCCGCTTCTTGATCCTATAATCAAGTGACAAAGCTATTGTTAGATAAGTTGTCCAAGTCCAGAGCCATCGCTGAAGCAAATGCTCTTCAAGCCCATAGGTTAGAGACAAACCAAATCACATCCAGATATATATCCGACATCAACGAGGATTTGATATTAGAGAATGAGCATGTCGTATCCAACATCACCGTTACCACCCGTACGTGTCAGATGTCGGAAGCTAGACAGGAATCTCGTGGGCATGACGTTTTCATTGAGCTCCATAAAACTCAGGTCGCTGAGAAGTACAACACGGAACAAGACCGCCTTGACGAACAGGAAGCGAAGATTGGATTGGAGAGAAGGAATCTGGAGGTTCGGACAAAGATGGGTCTTTTGGAGGCGGAATTGGCCATTCTTAGCCAAACAGAAGAACAATTTAAAGCCACTAAGCACAAGTTCGAGGATTGTTGCTCACCAATCCTCAGTCGACGATATCAATTCAGAACGCAAACAATGAAGTGCAACCAACATCAAAAATAGTCCCATCTTTCGTTGTTTCCAAGCCCAGTGAATGTAGTTCAGACGCCGCTCCTGTTGAGTCATCCACCAGGGTGGGCATGTTATCCCTCAGTGGGCTTGGCCTTCCCTTGAAAAGTCAAGAACAGGCCCCCTTCGTCCACTGCTCAGGCTACATTCAATTTTTTCAACAGTCCAACCTTTTTGCCAAGCACTGCATCACCATTGGTCACTTGCGTTGATCCTAAGTACGGCATTAACGGGGGCGCAGCAAATTTTCTCGCGAGGAAAGAACTCTTTGATAAATCGTCAGACCCGTTTAGTGGACCCGGACAGGAGGAAAAATTCTTCCCACGTTTGGCAGGAGATACAAACCGAATCATCAAGATGAACATCCCACCTTTTCTCAATTCCTTCAATTTTTAACAGAAGTCGCAGGGGAGTTTTCTGATCCTGGTTTCCAAGTGGGGACCAAACTCAGAGCTCCGGGGAACGCCACTACCCTCTTAACCAAAGAATTGGAATCTGATCCAAAGAACATCTGGGAGGAACCGCAAGATTCTCAAGTCAATTTGGGAGGGTGCGTGGTTCATCAAGGAGCCTCTCACGGCACAACTCAATGCAGATCCTTCGGCAGGTGAGACATTGAAAAGCATAGAAGAGTTATCCGAGATCAGAGTTTGTGTTATCAGTGCTATGTCAATCATCTGGCTATGAAAAAAAATACGAGTCAGACGAAATATGTAGAACTTGAGCTCAATGACACATCACTCCTTACTTCATTTAGAACGCAATGAGCCACAAGACAAAAAGATATGATGTTCCCATCACTCCATTGACTATCCGACCATAGAACTGGCCAAGCAAACTGCTGAGTCGCCAATCCAATCCCCTTGCAGTGGTTGAAGGGAATAAGAGAGAAGATCTCTGTGCAGTTCATCTTGCGGACCATCTACAGTAATGGAGGACGAAGTTGTGGCAAAACTCTACTTGTGGACTTGTTCATGATGGGACAAGAATCGCGACCTCTGCGACGCTACGCTATTGTTGATGAACAATCTAACATAACATTTGCCAATCCCCAAGTGTTTGCTCACTTTAACATCAAAAAGCCGCTACATGCATGTATGATATCCACGTTGTCAGGGCACCAATTCAAGCAAGATGGTCGTTTAGCCCAGGGCTTGCTGGTCCGCGGTGTCTCTGAAAATAAGTCTTAAGAGTTAGCACAAACCTTTGAGAACGCCACGATACCAGATACAACAAATGAGGTGGCTACCCCTGTCACAGACGGTCGCCATAAGCACATTGAGAAGTATGCAATGACATTCTTAGACTTGGACGAGAAAGCTCAGGTTCTCCTATTAATCAGTTGCGATTCAGGGGACGTCATGGCAACAACCCAATATGGTACCCACTATCCCTATGTGCACCATACCGCTCTTGGTTAGGCAGTCGTGAGATCTGTCTGTCCTGACAGGCCTCGGGAGTTCTCAACTGAGATTATCACCCTGCAAACAAACGTCGAACCTTCAGAGCACTTCTGAACTGCTTTTTCCTTTTCTGAGGAAAGGGAGGCGCTGTCTCTCCCATGTCCGGGTGAGGTCCCAACCTTTGAATTACGTGAGGACGACGAATTGGAAGGTTTAAGTCAAGAGGATGTCAGGTTTCTTAGCATCATGGCTGCCGGAATTCATGTTAACTCCAATAGAAACCTAGAGATGCCGCTACCCTTAAAGGAGGAAAATCGCCCTGTTTGCCAAGCAATCAAAAGGCAGTGTTTCTACGAAACAAAGAATACCCCAAACCGACTCCAACATGATCCAACTAAGCTAGCGCATAGTCTTCGATAGCTCAACACAATATCATGGAGCTTGCGTAAATCAGGAGCTGTTACCGGGACCAGACCACAACAATCGGATGATCGGCGTGCTTGCACGTTTCAGAGAAAGAGAGCTGTGATTTGTTGGTGATGTCGAGGCAATGTTTCACTCCTTTTTTTCAAACCCGAAACTATATACGTTTCTACTGGTTCGAATCCAACGACCCTCTCCAAGAAATCGTACAGTACCGTGCCAAAGTTCACATTTTTGGAAATTGTTCAACTCCGGCTGTCGTTACCTTTGGACTTAGATACGCCACAAAACAAGCATCTCTTGTTTCCAACCTAACACTTTCTTATTTGGAGAGAAATTTCTACGTTGACGATGGATTGGGTTGCGCCAATTGGCCTAAGAACGCAATTATGATTTTGACGGAGGCACGAAAAACGTTGGCGAAATTGAACATTTGATAACATGAAACCGTTTCTAATTCAACCAAGGTCCTTGAGGCCTTTCCATCATCTGAACGTGCAATCTGTCCGAAATTAGTTAATTTCGAGATCAACCCGATTCAATGTACCTTGGGAGTTGTCTAGAACGTTGCGGAAGACAAGTTCGTTATTCAGATGTATATTCCAGCCCGCCCCTCACTAAACGAGGCGTTCTGGCTATTATTAACTCAATTTATGATCCCATTGGTATCACAAGTCCAGTTTCTATGGAAGGTAAACTTCTTCAACGCTCTATTCTGGGGCAGAACTGCTTGGATTCGGGGACCCAAATTCTTATGCATAGAAATGTTGAGCAATCCATGGGAGAGAGAATATCATGACAACAAAGCAGAACCCTTGCCAGAAGAAGAAGAAGAAGAAGAAGAAGAGTGTGATCTAGGTGTTCCGGTATGAACAATAAAGGCCACTAGAATCAAAGATGGCGAGTGGTCAGGACTTTCGACCAGAGTTGAGAATTGGGGTCGAATCATCAATGTGGTGCGTAGAGTCCTAAAGGTCGCCAAATCATGGATTGTGCGTGCATCTAAAAACCTCGGCTCTTGGGCTGAGCAATCAATACCTGCAAGGAGAGATAAAGCCTCCACATATCTAATCAGAGAGAAACAAAATGTGTATGCCATCGAGATTCAATCACTCCAAACTGGATCAAAATTGAAATTCAGTCATCGCCTGGCACCCCTAGATCCCTTCTTGGACAATTCAGGTATCTTCAGGGTCGGCAGAAGATTGCGACTGGCCAACTTCCGCTTAGAGATCAAGTGTCCAATCCTCCTCCCAAAAGAACATCCGGGTACGGTTTCTATCATTTGGCATTACGATCTTGCCACACAACACCAAGGTTGACATTTGACACATGGACCCATTCGCACTGCTGGGTTTCATGTAGAGGATGCTCGCACTCTTATCCGAGATTTACCGTCTAAATGTGTGGATTGTCAGAAACTTCAAGGAATCTCCAGGTCCAAAAAAGGGCCGAGTTGCCCCCGGATCGTCTGGAAATCTCTCCACCCTTCACCAACACCGGTCTGGATGTCTTTGGACCATTCATGATACAAGAAGGCAAGACAACCCGAAGATCGAAGTCTGAGAAGGAAGTTTGGGGTCTACTTTTTACATGCCTGGTGAGTCAAGCGGTTCCCATACGTGTCCCCCAACGTCATCTCCGTCTGTGGATTTCCGCCCGGTGATCTCCGCCATAGTGAACTCCGCCAACGGCAATCTCTGCCACCATCAAATTCCCCCCACGGTGAACTCCGCCACAATGAACTCCTCCAATGGTGAATTCCGCCAGCAGTGAACTCCCCCACGACGATCTCCGCCATGGATAACTCCGCCAACAACAATCTCGCCAGGGTAAACTCCTCCTATGGTGAAATCCGCCACGATCAACTCCGCCATGATTAAATCCGCCATGATCAACTCCGCCATGATCAAGTCCGCCATGATCAACTCCGCCATGTTCAGCCTGCCACAATAAATTCTGAGTAATAGTAAGGAAGTTCGCAAAAACGAAAAAAGGCTCTTATTACACATTACTTCTTGGGTCTCTAGAATTCAGATTCGGCCAAACTCAAGCAGTCACTTTTCAAGTTAAATTTCTCGTACTTCAGAACATAATCTTTCAAGCAAATTTCCCCCGAGCTTTGCATTAATCAAAATGAGCTCTCCCCTTTAATGGACGTTATTGGGTCATAAAAGCATTTTTTTTGCTTACAGGGCTTAACAATCTTCCTTGTCATCAAATATTGATCCCACGGGGCTTTTCCTGTATTTCATCGTGTATAGAAATGTATGACACATATCGAGGTCAAGTCTGTGTTGTCATCCTTGATTGCGAAGATATCACAAGATGAGATAAGTTGCAGCAAGTCCGCCAGAGTCAAAATGTTCAAGGCCATTGAGAATGCCGAACAGAGTAAGCATATTCTAAAGTATTATTTGGAGCAGAATGTAATGATTACGTTTAGCTGTGTGTTAACTCGGTGAAGTCGTCATAATTTGAGGGTCCCCCTTGGTTTTTTTATTTGCGAACTACCTTACAGGTACCGGGATTGGAATCCCAGCATTTTTGCCTTATTTGAATTAAAACACATGCATTCAGATAAAGTGCAACTGATTTTCGTCACATGTGTGCATTCTTGGGGAAAAATGTGAATTTTAACTACAATTAGATTGAGTAAAATTAGATTTTGGTCAAAGGGTGTAAATAAAATGGTCGGTTCTGTAATGTACTTAATAGGCAGATTTCTTTGATTTTGAATGTTACGGAGGTAACTGCTCAATCGGTTGCATTCAATCAGTACAGTAGATTTTTCATGGTCTTGGGAGTTTAAAGTTAGTTGATGTAGTTTATAGTGATTTTGACGAGGCGCTGAAGGGTAGATAGTTTCCAATTAGTTAGCAGGCTTCAAGAACTTGAAACCTGATTGGATAGAAGATTTCGTTCGTGGCAGAAACCAATTGGTTAAGGTCTAGGGATCTCTTAGTGACACAATCAAGCAGAATTCATGACTTCAAGTTGGATTTTCCAGAGGGCTCCATTTTACGAGCTCTCCTTTTCTCTTCTATTCATTGTTCTGATTCAAAAGGTTACTGTTATGAACTGTATCTTCTTGCATTGACGATGCAAAGTCAGATTCGGGAAGGAATGACCATGACCCCAATAACTTTGCAAAATAACTTAGATCGAATATACTCTTAGGTCACCGAGAGTAACATGACCTATAACAAAATGAAATTCAGGTCAATGGCCGTGGGTTCGACACCATTAAAGGCTTTATCAGTCCCGATATGAATATGGCGGAAAGCTACTAAACAGGTCTCGTCCATGAAATATTTAAGTGTATTCCTCAAACTTAACGGAAAATTTGTAGAGCATACCCACTTGAATGTTGGTAAAGCTTTTCAAACGAGTCGTTAGATATATTGGACGTTGAATTCCAGAGAAAGTATTGCCATGCTAATTTTGTACTTCGTCTATTTGACTCTCCATATTTTCTTGAATATGTCCCAAGACTGTCTGCAACCTAATACCATATACCTTAACACAATAGCAAGACCTACTGTTATACATAATTCATTTACATAACTTGATTGCCCATTTCAGGACGCTTCAAAATATGAGTTTGACCTCTCAATACGAACGAAAGGTGCTTTGCATCTTGGTGGCACTTCGATGGTGAAGTATTACTCAAATATATTTATTTTGCTTGTTAAGCTGTGCTTTTTGGCCAGAAGTGATCTGTATATAATAAAATTCAAAGGTAATAGGAGCTGGAAGTTATGAAGCTTGATTATATGATAACCGACCGTGGTTTTGTTGATGATGATGCTACGGTACTTTGGCGCTAGTTCAGTGGCCAAGGAAAGTCGACTTATTGCTGAAATATTCCTGGACGTGGATTTTTAAAAGATTGTTATTATATATTAGTTCGTCATAAAACTTTAGTGAGTTACTTTCAAAAGTGGCTTGTTTCTTTCCGCATATTTAAATGTACTATTCACTTTCCCTACTTTTCACTGCCTTTAAATAGCAGAAATCGGAGAGAAATGTTTTATTTGCTCACATTTATCGTTTATTTGCCGCGTTCGGTCCTCATTTTTTCTCCTTCCCCACGCTTGAACGCGGTCTCGCTTCATAAGAGTAGTTCATGGTTGTGGGTGTACTTCAGACTAGGGGATTTTTTCTTAGCACGGTTTTCCTTGGGAGAATTCACCACTGACGGACGTTATCGTGGCGGAGCTTAATTTTGGGCGGAGTTGACCTCGATCTTGGTGGAATTGATCATGGCGAAGTTGATTGTGGCGGAGTTGATCATGGCGGAGTTGATCATGGCGCAGTTGATCATGGCGGACTTGATCATGGCGGACTTGGTCATGGCGGACTTGATCATGGCGGACTTGATCATGGCGGAGTTGATCGTGGCGGATTTCACCGTAGGGGGAGTTCACCCTGGCGGAGATTGTTGTTGGCGGAGTTAACCATGGCGGAGATCGTCGTGGGGGAGTTCACTGCTGGCGGAATTCACCATTGGAGGAGTTCATTGTGGCGGAGTTCACCGTGGGGGAATTTGATGGTGGCGGAAGATTGCCGTTGGCGGAGTTCACTATGGCGGGGATGCACCGGGCGGAAATCCACAGGCGGAGATGACGTTGGGGGAAACCGATGGCCACCGAGTCAAGCTGTTCACCTTGAAATCCTACCAGCCATGGATACGTCATTTAAGAATGCACTTAGACGATAAGAGGGATAATGGTAGTAATATTGTGGGAGCTCTTCATCAAGATGCCGGTTGTTTGGATATGAAGGAGGTTCAACGCTTTATCAACGGCAAGCAATGTAAATGGCTTTTAAACCCTCCCCATGCATCCCACTTTGGGGGCGTGTGGGAAAGCAAAATAGGATCCATCAGACGCGAACTGGAAGGCTTCTTAGCTTCAGTGGGCCCCCAATCTCTTTCCTTTGACGAGTTCCAGACTCTAGTGATAGAAGCCAGTGCTGTCGTGAACTCTACTCCTCTTTGGGAGGTCTCTACTGACCCAAACAACCCTCAACCTCTCTCACCTGCCATGTTGTTGACCGTCAAGGAGCATCCAAATGTAACCACTGTGGATACCTTTTCCGAACAAGATACTCATGCTTACGGCAAATGGCGATGGCGTCGAGTGCAAGCCCTTGCACAGGAAGTTTGGACAAGATGAAGAGAGAGCTAGCTACCTCTGCACCCTTCAAGAACGACAAAAGTGGATCAACCCCAAAAGATCTCTCAAGCTAGGGGATGTAGTGCTCTTGCGAGATAAAACAGTTAGGCGATGCTAGTGGCCCAAAGCCCTGGTACAAGCCTTGCATCCCAGTCCCGACGGTTTAGTGAGACGTGTAACTGTTGCCATAGTACGGACCAAATCAAATGGCCAACATCGCCAGAGCTTTTTTGAACGGCCCATCAGTGGACTGGTATTACTGGTCCCTTTGGCCCGTCCCTTGACAGATGTGCCAATGGCCACTGGGGGGGAGTGTTGCCGTAAAGGTTTTTAGTAAACGACCAATTAGAGACGGTCCAAAAATTATGGATCAAAAAACTCCGTTTCATGCCATTATATTAAGTTGTAGCGGCTACCATTTCCATAGTTTAAAGGCTGCAATATCTCAGTCAAGTTTGATGATCTGTGATTCACTATTTGTGGTTTTGTTGTGTGGACACAAAAAGGGGCCGATAATAAACAACCAGTTGCATTTGATACTTTGTTTCTGTAATTCAGTTCATTTAGAAAAACCCTCTAAATTCATTAAAACTGGTGAAATAATGGACTTGAATATTTTTTTTTGCCCAAAATATGCATTTCAGAATGCATGTACATTCTTAAATGTGAAAGTTTAAATGAAGAAGATCAAAAAACAGGCGCTTCCAAAACTGCGTATAGCATACTTCACAAATATCTTTTTGGCCCTGGCAGTAAGCTGATCAATTAGAGGGTACTTGTTTTTGTTGATTAAGTACCCTCTCAGCAGGTCTACATCGGACTCAGAGGTAACACATTGCTTTAACGTCTTCTAGCCAGGCTTTGTAGAGCTTTCCTCTCCACACCTGACGCCCTCCAAGCTTCGTCCGGAGAAACCTTTAACTTGTTATAGGTGTCCTTGCTTAGTCCCGGTAGTAACTGCTAAGCATCAAGGATCAGCATCAAAGCAATCAGGAAATGGGAATATGTGAGTAACCAGCCTTTGAAGGGTGATTGCGTTGGCCTTATTTTGATTTGATTTTGCAAGGCTTGAATTTACTAAGGGATTTGAGGTAAAAAAGTTGAAAATCAAAAGGCTCAAACGATTCCAATTTTTGTCGCACTTCCCTTTGCATTGGGCTTTCGCGATGTTCCTTTGGTCTCTTACCTAAAACGGTGACCTGATCCCCCTCATATTTATCCAAGTCCAACGAAGGCTCCCTTGGCAAGCAAATTGGCCGATGAAAGATATTGTACTCTACATCCTCGTCCAACTCCCAAATGGCCACATCGTAATAAGCTGTCAGATCATAGACATACTTGGGGTGGACATGGATCTTCTTGATCCTGCGGGTAATCACCTTGGCATCGTCGAAACTCGAATTCAAATCCCGATCTCCAGTTCGAATAAGCCATCTGAAATCGTCAAATATTAGAGATGAAATCGACTCGGAAATTTCAATTTGGAGAACTGCGTGTTTCGAACTCCAACGTTGCAAAGTTAGACATTTGTTTGCAGCAAAATTTCAAAATAAAGTGGATATTGGGTTAACTGATCATTTGTCAACTTGTTCCTTTCCAATGTTCCATGGCTCCGAAGAACACTCTATGGCTCAAAAGGCGGTTATAGTCCAAGCTTCTTTACCTGTCGTCGAAAGCACAATGAGCGACAGTAAGTACCAGATTGGAGGCAATTATGGTTCCACCACAACGATGTTCCCAGACTCCTTCAGAAGACAGTTCTCCAGCCGAAACCATCCAGGGCCAAGAGCCGGGGGGACCCGTGTCACCATTGGAAGTGGAAACAACCCGAGGCCCGGCAAAGCCCTGAAGTTTCAGGTTAACTCCACACATTTCATCTGTAAAAAAACATAAAATAAAATGGTTTTATCGGTGGGTTTGGAACGTGAAAAAAATATCCTTTCTCGTAACTTTCAAGCAAGTAATTGGGTGATAATAAATTTTGGCACATTCATAAGAAGCATTTTGAAAACAGGAGTCCAAAGGAAACAAGCACATAAGAACAACGAGTTAGTTTTTTATAAGAGAGGTATAAAAATAGATCTGAAAACACGCTTAAAGGCCAAACAACCTTTGTTTGTTCTTCTTGGTAAACTCTTTGTTTGTTTGGTCATCTTTTTCTGTTTCAAAAATTTCAAAACTACTAATCCCTTTGCTCATAAATAACCATGATAACGAACTCAAAATATCAGTAATCATCTTTCTTACACATCAAATAAAAGACGATATGCTTAATGTGCTACAAGAGGACAGAAAGTGAATAGTTATTGAGTAAATTGTTTTGAAAGTACATGATATATGTATTTTGCAAACAAAGTAACTTGTTGTGAATATGGTCATGAATCCTGTTGGCATTCTGGTCCTAAAAAGTACCCATAAGTGGGACCACACTTATTTTGACCCAATCAAAGACTTGGATGATACGCGTTAGTTCAGATGATTTTGTTTCAAAGTAAGCAATCTATGCGGCGACATTTACTTTTTATACATTCGTAGGGAATACGTAGGCCTTGTTGATCCGGTAGCATCTTTCAAGTCAGACTTGGACAAATTTTTAGATAGCATACCAGATCAACCCTACATTCAAGGACTAGCTCGGTCTGCCAACTCAAATTCGTTGGTAGACCAAATATCATATAAAGATTGAAAGGTAATAAATAGACGAATTATAACCTTTCATTTAAATAGTACTGGGGATTACATTCCCTGTAGCGGTTAGAAAAGCCCGTGAAAAAAAAACAAAAAAAAACAATCTCACCATTTACAAAACACAAAATGCCTTTTGATGCCACAAGAAACAGGAAAATAATACACAGGCCCCAAAATAAGCCCATTTTGCTCACACTTCCAAAGCTTACTGCCATTAAAAGCACGAAAACTTTTGGAAGTGGTTTGACTGGTTTCTTTACGACACAAAGCAACAATAAGGGATGAATGCGTGATAAATTTCGGTCTACCTGGGCATTCCTTCTTGGCAGCTTCTTCGGCCAAGACCCTTTAAAAGTGCAACCAAACAGAATAATCAAAAGACACCTCAGACGAATTTTTGACTCTGATCATTGAACATACAGATTTTTTAAGATTGTTTGGGAAGATGATGCACCCATTAATTGTGTAATAGAATTAGAGTTGGAGAGACGATCGCTTCTCTCAAGCATTCGCAGGGAGTATCTTTAGGGTGAAACAAGGTTGATCCAAGTCATTTCATAAGTCTAAGACAAGATTTAGATCAACATTTCTGAGCAACCCTAAATTCAAGGACTCGGCAAAATCACCAGCTGTAATTCAGTGGTTGGTTAAAAAGAAAAAGGTATATTATATTTTCATCCAGATCAGGACAAGTTTCCATCCTCTATAAAAGTGGCTCATGTTGTTCCAATTTTTAAAGGGGGAGATAAGTCGCTCCTGGTACCCTAACTATGGACCGATTACTCTCACTTCGAACATTGTCAAGGTGTTTGAGAAGATCATGAAGTCCAAACTTGTTGAAACTCTTGAGGCCAATTAAGTCCTTTCTCATAGCCAACGGGTTCCGAGCACATTTTAGCACAATAACCCAACTGACTGAGCATATGCACTGAGAACAGATTATTTAGGAACTAGAGAAACATGAGTTAACAGATGTCTATCTTGATTTTTTCAAGGCCTTTGATAAAATAGATCATGCATGGCCTTCTGTTGAATAGACTTCATGAGATTGGGATCCAAGGCAAGGTTCTCAATTGGATAAGAAGCTTCATTCGAGATAGGAAGCAAGTTGTTAAGGTTAAAGGCTCGTTTAGTGACATACGTGATGTCAAGTCAGGTGTTCCCCAGGGTTCCTTCCTTGGGCCCCTCCTGTTTATAAAATTCAGCCTTGACCTCTTTGAACAACCTGACCAACACCTGCATGGTGAAATATAACTCTCACCCTCTCACTAATGGACGTGTGCACAAACACCGACAAGAAAAGATGACCAGGTAGAACAGTAACCGTAAGTACCCACCCCAACCTTCCAAGGGATCCCTCATAACAAAGATGGTCGAAAGTCTTGAGTGTTTTCAAAAGACTGACGTTTGATGCCTCCCGTTTCTTCTTTCCCTATTTGCCTAGGGCTAGCTCATGCTCATGTACAACCCCGCGCCATATTCCAGGCCGGGTCGATCAAGGGGAACAACAGCGCTGGTTTACCCAACCATGTTCCCGCGACGCCAAGAGCTTCATTCTTTATGTAGTTCGCATTTTGGACGTCATGTGGATTTTATGTATCATGTCTTCGCTTCGTTTCTTTTTCTTGTTTGCCGTCGTGAGGATCCGTTTCTTCTAATGGGCTTCATCTTCACCATGTGAATATTGAACTTTGGCATCTACAGTTTACATGGAAAATGGCAGAAGTACGAGCAGGAGTTGGACTTTTTGGCTAACGGAGAACAGACCTCTTTTAGTTAGTCCGTCCAACGTGTTTAAGATTTTAATACAGTCCACTTTGTTACACTTTTGTGTCAACGCTAAATACAATTCTGACTATCGAATGGATCTGAGTTGCACGAGTTTATTTACTTTCGCTCATGGCAATTTATAAGTCCACTTTTTTTTTTCAGGGACAATCAGTTTCATTGTTGATCATTCTCCAGTCTCTTCAAAGGCAAAATTTAGAAAATAAATATTCAAAGCACTGGCACGATGGGTCGAGCACATTCAATATGTGGATTGCCAATCGACTTGAACAGAGTTGCCATCGTGATACTATCTCTGAAGTTGATGATGATGATGATGATGATTCTTCATTTAGGATAGTTTATACAAAGTTGGTTACAATGGCATTTTCAGGAGAAGTTTACTCAACTAGGTTCTGTCGACAAGTGCCGTCATCGTACATTTATGAAAAACGTGCGACACATTCTACCATACGTATGAAAAGATTTACTGACTTTCAAGGGGATATGCTCATCGATCTTTCGATTCTCAAGGAGGATTACAACTACATTGCGCTGAATTTGTAACATAAAGTCGGTAATTGGCAACTAAATATGAGTTTGTCGCAATTGATCTCCCAGCGTTCAAAACTTGTTAGCTTTCGTGTCAACAAGCTTCAATGTGAGTATAGGCGCCATTTATTTCAATTCTCCACAACCCATGTTATTGAGTTTTGACCAAATTGAGACGCATGCCAATTAATTGGCTTATCCAGTCATACCAAAATACTTTTTTCACTCAAAGTAGTGAATACTGGCCTATACGTTGAGGATGTGGGTTAACAATGTGAAAAGTCATCCGAAAACGACAACTAACTTTCCTCCTAAAATAACTGCACTCCCTCCCCTTATGCCAATATCGGCATTTCCAGTTCTATTTCCACTTCAATTTATGGTTGAATATAATTCAACCACTTCTTCTCCCGACTCCATCTTGAATAAACCTATTTTTAATATCTCAACACAATGTAACCCTTTTGACGAAATTGTTGAGAGATTGTGCATTTTTGACACTCTGAGAGTGTACGTAGATGGTCACCTCAAAACCCCAATGCTGATGGAAATTCCACGGGACGAGATTTCCGTTGGGTTGGCGGGATTTGTTTGACCATGTTCATCCGCTCAATCACTAATTTTCACAAATACGTGTCACTATCCAAACTCTCAATGTGTTTTGGAAAGAATCTGTTTCTTTTCGTACTGAATGAGAGTGACTAGGGTTCAAACAATACCAAAACTCGACTTTGGAATAAAATGATCGTTTAATATACTTTAATTCAATCAGATGACAAAATCTTGCGTGGGCCATTGCGTTTCAATTAAACTGAAATCTGTCAAAATGGAAAACTTGCAATTTTATTTGCACTTTCTAAAGTTATTTTCTCCAGAATAGGGCGAAAAGAGAACTGTGGTATTTATTTAGAGAAAATCGTAATAAAATCTGTTCTGGCCATGTTGGATCCGAAGCAAGCTGAAAAGTTAGACGGAGAGGCTAATTTCGTCACCGATGGCCATCCAGTGAATAATTTTAAGTTCTTTGGGGAAAACCTCTTACCTGCCATTTTGGGACAGGATGCCAAAATGCCAGAGTTTGAAGTGCCTTTTCTTGTGGTACTGGCCGTTTCGTGGATTTTCTTCTTTCTGTCCAAAACCTTGGGCAAGAAGTTCTTCCTACCTCTTCCAGTAATTACGACGGCCGAAGTTTATAAAGAAAGTTCATAAAAAAGAGCTTCAGAGAGTTTTTGAAATGCGTCGTTTTATATAAATAGAGGCATTTTAACGACTGGATTTGTTGCATTGTCTTATGGAATGGGAAACTAAGAAAGCAAGACTCAAATTTCAAAAACAGTGCTGATCAGGATCAGAGCGAAACTTAAAGAAAGCTATTAAACACATTTCCGAACCAAGGAACACTTAGTTGTTCACCCGCCATAAAACACAATAGGAAAGCATATGCTGGAAATAATGTCTAATTAATAGGGAACAGATTTGAAACTGATTTGCGAGTTGAGCAAAACCTTTGGTTTTTGGTTATCCAAAATGCTGATGTTGTAAGTTGTCGAAAGATAAAAATCGGTTAAAACACTTTATTGCGAGAATTATGTCTCATTAGGTAATGTAAGGTACAAAACCTTTTCGAAATGAAGCTACAAGAGGAGATCCATTACACATTCGCCCTCATCTTATTCATGTTTTCATAGGGGGGCATTTAGCCTTACATCCAAGTCAAGGGATGGATCGAGTTCGGGATCGAGGGCAGGATCGAGTTAGGGATCGAGGGCAGGATCGAGTTCGGGATCGAGGGCAGGATCGAGTTCGGGATCGAGGGCGGGATCGAGGGCAGGATTAAGGGAGGAATCGAGAGCGGGATCTGAAAGATAATTAGTTTGAAATGAATTTATCAAAGAGCTGGACGCTTCCCCTTGTGCTCAAAGACACAGATTGGCTCTCCCTCACTTGACCAAGCACCACATGCGACGCCAAAACCTGCAAAGTTTGTGGCAGGATCATCTTTCGAACGTTTTCTCGCTGAGTGGTGAGAGTGCATGGGTGACGGCAGCCCTGATAAATCAGAGCATAGCACTTCAAGCAAAACGTCCCACGTGTACGCCGTCTTCCACTGGTGCTCTCTGGCTTTGGATCATCCTTTGGGTCCTTGCTTTCTGGCCGACCAGTCTTACGTTTTTTGATCCTTCCACCACTGGAAGTGAGTCCACATCGCCCATAGCGTTCACAAAGGAAGCATTCACATTTGAATTTGCCTCGAAAAGGGCGGAAACTCGACATGGCGGAATAGTCGGAGAATTCCGGCGGGATTGTGACAAAGTCAAGTTTGGCAAAGCGCCGCAATTTTTGTGAACAATTGGCACATAGACCACATGGGAGTCGTGGATCCTTGATAGAGTAGCCTTCCACAATGTATTGGCTCACTAGCTGCATAGTATTATTTTGGAAGAAAAAAATCGTTTAGCAAGTAGGGATTAATAAAATGAAAAAAGGAACCGAAAATCTCGTAAAATTGGGAGGTTTTAGATTTATCTAAAAAGTAATGCAGAGAACTTCTGCATTACTTTTTGGATAAATCTAAAATCTCCCAATTTAAGAGATTTTAGGTATCATTTACGAATTGGGAACACCTCAAAACTGGGTGAAGATTCCAGTCCCCTCTTCCCCACGGCTAAATGCAAGTAAGCAACACGATATAATATACATGCAATTTGTCTAGACTCCAGTGATGCTGGAACATCAGAAAGTGTCTAATTCGTCATTATTTCTAATTCGTAACTAAAATCTTAGGTTGCCAAACATGTCAAATCCTTCGGTCGAAGTGGTCGACTAGATTGTGTCTTTGTTTGTTTGAGCCAACGGTAAGGTTAACGACCAATTTAGGTAATTTTGGGTCAATTTTTGACCAATCTACCCACTGCCAGGAGGTAGGCTGTAAAAATGAAGAGACTGCATATTAATTCGATTTCATTTCCAAACTCTTTATACAGCACCTTTAGCGGATTTTCTCAATAATCTTAATCCACATATGGTCAATGATAACTGATTCGGGTAAAGGTATAGAAAAGAGACATGGGCTCTATTGTGGCATCACTATCATTTTGAGATATGATAAAGCCATGAGGAAGACTCGTATTTAACTTTTCAAAATTACCCCTTAAATGAACTACAACCGATATCATGCTCAATCATTTCCAAAACTGGAACCTCAAAGCAATGACTTCGCCGGAAAGGCCTCCATCACAGGACAGCGAATGGGAAACTAATGCCGTCAACCACGGCCGCACTTGACGGTCAATTAGGCCAAGAAAGTTCATCCCTCATTGCTCATCTTTCATTCCACAACTCAAACTCTCCCCTCTGCATTACTGACGCCGTCACAGGCCAAGCTTTTGTGATCGACTCCAGCGCATCAGTCTCAGTGTGTCCTCGGCAATCAGCGGACACCCATGATCCCCATCTCAATTCGATAGCGGCAAATGGAACCCTCATCAAAACTCATGGGAAACAGCGAATGACCGTTGACTACGCCGGAAAGAAATACGCTTGGTCATTCATCCTTGCCGACGTCAAGTGTAACTACATTGGACAAGACTTTTTGGCATTTTACAATCTCCTCATCGACATGGCCAAAAGAGAAGTCAGAAAATCAAGCTCGGCCACATTGCGACTTCAAGGTATCCAAGATGCCTCGACGTTGGAGGATACGGCCAGATCAGCAATCAAAACTCCTCCAGCCTCCAGTAACGACTGGTTGGTCAAACACATTCTTGTCCAATACCCTGATGTGTTCCAAGAACAGTCGGACTGCCTTCCAACCATTGGTCACCATGTGACTCAAGCCATTGAAACGTTCTCTGACCGACCCATTCCAGAAAAACCACGGCGTCTGAGTCCAGAGAAGCGCATGCACTCTCGGATATTTTAGATTCGCTTTTGCAGGCCGGATTGATCCGTCCGTCACGAAGCCCCTATGCAGCTCCAGGTCATGTCGTCCAGAAACCGAATGGAGGATGGCGCCTGGTTGGAAACTATTGGGCCCTGAATGCGGAAACAACGCCTGACGCCTACCCTTTGCCTCATCTTCATGATTTCACATTCGGTATGGGGGGCTCCAAGATATTTTCCAAGCTCGATTTCGTCTCAGCATATCATCAAGTTCCCATAAAGCAATCCCATATTGAAAAAACGGCTATTACTACATGTTTTAGCCTCTACAAGTATGTGCAAATGCCCTTTGGGTTACGAAACGCCGGCCAGACATTCCAATGGATGGTCACTGAAATCTTTAGGGACATGCCTTTTGTCTTCATTTATGTTGACGATCTTATCATCGCTAGCAGTTCCACGGAAGAGCATCTACGTCATGTCAAATTGGTTCTCACTCGACTTCACAAGCACGGATTGGTATGCAGCAGAAAAAAATGCGTTTGGGCCGTTCCTACTATTGATTTCCTAGGCTATCATTTGAGCTCTGCCGGGGTCAGTCCACAACCGTCCAGTCAGTGCAATTCGGGATTTCCCAAAACCTGAGACCTCCAAGGCTCTGCGTCGATTTCTAGGGCTTAGCAATTTTTATCACAGATTTGTCCCCACTTGCGCAGACATTGTGCGTCCTCTGAACTCCATGATAACTCCAAAGGACTCGCAGCTAGTGTGGTCCCATGAGGCCGATCAAGCTTTTGAGGACCTGAAACTGGCGCTGGCCAATGCATCTCATCTGATCTACCCCATCAAAGGTGCACCCACACGAATTGTACGCGACGCTTCCAAGTTTGCCGTTGGTGCAGTTCTGGAACAGATGGTGGAGCATGGCTGGAGCCCAATCTAATTCTTTAGTAAATAATTGTCCAGCTCCGAATGTCGCTATTCCACATATGACAGGGAACTCCTGGCCATGTATCTTGCCGTCAGGCACTTCAAACACTTCGTCAAAGGGACAATCTTCCACATTTTAACAGATCAGAAACCACTTCAGAAAGCCATCAAGACCATTTTGTCCACCCAAACGGAAACCCAGGCTCGCCGACTGGCCTATATCGCTCTGCTGACAAGTGATGTTCGATATATCAAGGGAGAAGAAAATGTGGTGGCCAATAGCCTCTCGCGGGCACCAGCATTGGATGTCCTGACCATCTCCGACCCCCTCTTTCTCCGGGTCTCCATGGCCCAAGCCAATGATCCTGGCTTAGCACACATGGCTCAAAACAGTGACCGGTATAAAACACTCAAAATCATGGGAGTGATCATCCTGTGTGATTGCCAGGGGGCACAGCCATGAGCTCTGGTTCCTTCAGCAGAAATAACAAACGTGATGACGGCACTGCACCCTCTCGGGCATCCAGGAATTCAAGCAACGAGGCGACTCATTAGTGCATCATTTCAATGGAACGGCATGTCCAAAGACATTCAGCTATTTGTCCGGTCGTGCTTAGCTTGTCAGCAATTGAAAATTGGGTGTCATGAAAAGGCCCCAATTCATGACTTCTGTAGCCCCAGTACTAGGTTCGTTAACATACACGTGGATATCCCAAGGTTTCTCGTACCTATATACGATCATTAATCGCTTCACCCGTTTTCCTGCAGCCTACCCCATGAAGTCTCAAACGACGTCTGAATGTGTTCGTGGTCTGCTTGAGTGGATAGCGTGTTTTGGATTACCTGAAACTATAGTGTCTGATAGGGGAGGCCAGTTTGAGTCGGATCTCTGGAGTAACGTATTAGAGTCACTCGGCATCAGCCATAACAGAACCACGTCCTATCACCCACAATCAAATGGCATGGTAGAAAGACTACACCGTTCATTAAAAGATTCCCTCCATTGTCTCATCCAGGATGACCATTCATGGCTCCCAGTCCTTCCAATAGTCCTCCTACGCCTTAGAGCAACTATAAAACCAGACATTGGCTACAGTCCGTCCCAGATGGCGTTTGGGCTGTCTGTCCAACTTCCTGGAACAATGTTCAACGCTTTGCTCCCGGATCTCAACACTCAATGATCCAAGGTTCGCAGTCTTACACTTGCAATGCAGGCCCTGGCATTTACTAGCCCAGTTCGTCACGGACAAGGCGGCACCCAACATTCCGCGGGGTTGGACACTGCCGTATTCGTATTCATCAGGGACCCTACAAAAACCGGTTTGGACCGTCCTTTCAGAGGACCTTATCAGGTTCTAGACCGGAATGCGAAATACTATCGCCTTGATATCGACGGCAAGGTTGACAACGTCTCCATTGACAGATTGAAGCCTGCCACAGGTCCGCTCATGGATGATGCCCGCGTCCCCT
>NC_081445.1:12994743-12998467 GCF_007210705.1 Tigriopus californicus | reverse complement strand
TCCTATTTTCGTTATATTTTTGTTTCCATGTTCCATTTCTGTTCCAAAAATCTTGGGGGGAGTTGTGTGGCGGCTCCATGAGAATTCACTCTATAAAAGCCAGAGTCTAGAGAGAAAATAAACAACCAGTCTTGTAAGAAGCTCCAAACAAGTATCCCACAGGATGAATTGTCATCACTGACGACCACTTTCCTTGGCAACGTGAGAGAAGAAGCGGAACGTGAGGCAATGGAACAGCCTTCCCTCTCTGGTTACCAAAGCAGTGGTACAAAATACCAAGGAACGTTCCAACTACATCCTAGGCATAATCCCTATCAAATGTGGTGGTCCTAAGGGCGATGTTATTACGCAGGCATTGATGGATGAAGGTTTGGACACATCTTTTGCTAGCAAATCATTAAAAAGAATCGGCTGTATGGACAAGAGTCTCGGAAAAATTCCAATTCATTGCGCCAATGGAACACAGACGATAGAAAGTGCTGAAACTAATATTTTGGCTAATATTGTGGGTGCCCACGATTCAGAGCCCACTCATCCGTTAGCAGTCAAGTCTCTCCCAGAGGTTCGCAAGAATTTGAGAGGACTCTCCTGGAAATCATTGCAACATCGTTGGAAGCATTTGGAAGACATTTTCCTTGCCCTACATGCAGGGAAGGTCGAAATTCTGTTAGCTTTGGACTCAAGCTCACTGATAATGCCGTTGGAATGGCGATTAGGAACTGATAAAAAACCTTACACCTTCCCTACACCTCTTGGATGGGTAGCGCGAGGTCGAGTTCAAGAATGTGGGTTCTCAGCTCATCAGGTTAATTTTTTGACGCATCAAGAGAGACATCTCGATACAATGTTATCAGACTTCTTCGCCACAGAATCCTATGAGTCCAAAGCAGAGATACCGGGAAGACAAAGTTTTAATCTCGAAGACTCCTATGCGCTTAAACTGATCAAGCAGACCACTAAGAAATATTCGGGTCGTCCTGGATATGAAGTGGCGCTCCCATGGATTCCAGGAGTGGATAAACCTACCAATAATCGATCATTGGCTTTGTTTGAAACGTCTTGAAGGTCTGGAACGCCGATTCCAGCAAGATTCAACGTTTAAGCAAGCGTATAGTAAGGCAGGCCATGGAGAAATATTTACAAAAAGGCTACGCCAAGAAAATCGATAACCCAATCGATTTATATCATCCCAGACAATCTTTCCTTCCACATCATGGTGTATGGAAAGAATGTGGCACTAAGGTTAGAACCGTGTTCAATGCCACAGCAAAGTATGGGGGTAAAAGTTTGAATGATCGTCTTCTGACTGGGCCATCTCTACAAAATGACATCTTTGATGTGTTGATTTGCTTCCGAGAAGGTTCAGTGGCCGTAACGGCAGATTTCCAGGCTATGTTTAGTTGGATTGGTCTACAGGAAGATGACACCCGTTACCATAGGTTTCCGTGGCGCAACAAGGATGCAGATCCTCCCGAAACGTACCAAATGACAAGAGTTGTGTTTGGAGATTCACCATCGCCATGCCTCGCCATTCACACACTTATTCAGACGGCGGAAGATTCCAGATGCTCCAATGAAACCAAACGTCGTGTTCGGATTCAATTTTACGTCGACGATTATCTGAACAGCTTTGCGTCAAGCAAAACTGCATTGCAAGAATGTCTTGAGGTGAAGAGTTCTTGCTGAAGGAAATTTTAACCTTACGGGTTGGATTTCAAGTTGCCCTACCTTGGCGCAAGAACTGGGAGGAGAGGCAACCAAGAACAAAGCTCTTCTGGAACAGGCATCCAAGAACAAAGTCCTGGGCATGAAATGAAACACGAGAGAGGATGCGTTAGTGTTTGGAGTGGCTGTTCAAAACATCGAGCATTTGACAAGAAGATCCGTGTTGAGGCGTTTAGCAGGACTCTATGACCCTCTTGCTTTAGTGGCTCCAATAGTGGTTGAAGGGAAAATTAAAATGAAGGAGATAATTGTTCGAGGCCAGGATTGGGATGATGATATCCCTTCAGTGCAATCAAATTGGTGGAGAAAGTGGATCAATAAGCTAAAAAACCTACCAAACCTTCGGTTTCACAGGTGCTTTTCCAACAATCTCCAAAACGCTGAAAATGCGGTAGAAGTGCACACATTTTGTGATGCATCCAAAGGTGCCTTTGCTGCCATCTCATACATCCGAACTTCTTACAGAGAGAGTGTGGACACTTTGGTTTGTTCCAAGACTCGAGTATCCCCCAAGAAACCTGTGACCATCCCACGGTTGGAATTGCAAGCCGCTGTTTTGGGATCCCATTTATCTCAGCAAGTGGTCAACGCTCTTTGTGTGGAGGTGAAGAGTGAGATGTTTTGGACGGACAGCAAGGTCGTACGTTCCTGGATAATCAACCCTGCCCATCATTTCAAACCATTCATGGCCCATAGGGTAAGGGAAATCCAGAGCAGTACAGACTAAAAGTCTTGGCGGCTTGCTCCGGGAAAGGACAACCCCGCTGATTTGGCCTCTCACGGGGCCGTTTCTGCCGAGGATATCCCAAAACTTTGGTTCCAAGGTCCAACATTTCTACGCCTGCCGGAGGGTCAATGGCCTCCAAACTCTCCTCCGCAAAATTTAGACCTTGACGTTCATGAGCTATGGTCGAAGTTCAATCAACAACCACGAGTTCACGTGATTACTAGAGGCGGAGAATTCAACAATCTGGAAGACGCAATTAAGAACGAAATGGAATCCCGAGCACTCAATGGTAACAATGAACTTAGACAACTCATTCGGACAGCTCAACTGGAAACGTTTCAAGAGGAAGTTGAGGCTCTACAATTGAATAAAGCCATCTCCAAATCATCCAGGTTGACCCAATTGTCCCCATTCCTTGACGACTGCAAAATTCTTCAGGCGAGAGGACAGATTGGTCTCGCAGAAGTAGGATACGATCAAAAACATCCCATCATCCTTTGCCAAAAGTCTCCCCTTACTAGGTTGATCGTGGAGCACAGTCATGAAAAAACCATCACCCCAGTGTGAATCATCTTCTTGCCTTACTCCGTCATAAGTACTGGAACCTTTGTGGCCGTGAGTTAGTGAAGAGAGTCCGTCTGAGTGGTCGAAAATGTCAGATTCAGGTTGCCAGACCAGCAAATCAAGAGATGGCTGATTTACCTCAGGAGAGACTGGCGATCAGCCGACCACCGTTCTTCCACACTTCGGTGGATTTCTTCGGCCCCTTGGAGGTCTTGGTCTTGCGTAACAAGATTGGAAAACGATGGGGTGCCATCTATGACCACTCGGGCCGTGCATCTTGAGATTGCACCGTCTTTATCCTCTCAGGACTTTTTGAACGTGTTCCAAAACTGTATAAACATCCAAGGCTATCCTGAAAGCATGTACTCAGACAAGGGGACAAATTTTGTTGGAGCAAAAAAATTGTTCCTTGAATTGGGGGCAAAGAATTCCGACGGGATGGAATCTGTTTGGTGGAAATTTCAAGTCCTTGGAGCCCCTCATTGGGGATGAGTCCATGAATTGCTTATGCATTCCGCAAAGACGTTGTGGAGACCCTGTTTGGGCGAACAGCTGACCTCTTATTAATGAGTTATCAGATTCTGTCTTTTTGCATTCAAACAGGCTTATTCCTTGCGTTAGAGGTTTTTTGTTTCGCTGCGTGAAAAAACATCTCGTGCTTTCATTTTCTTGTGCTTATTTTTTTGTTTTTGTTTTGGTGCGGACTTT
>NC_081445.1:12975700-12994692 GCF_007210705.1 Tigriopus californicus | reverse complement strand
CAATAGGAGAGCTCTCTAAATCCTGTGATATTCCTAGTAAATCATTTTTGGACCTGCCCGAGCTTTTGCAAACCTGCTGAACTCATTGGAACCCAAATGGGCGAGGCATATTCAAGATGTGGTTGGACAGATTTACCCAACCACACATGGATTTACTTACCTTCAACTGGATATGCTCATGGAACTTTCCATCATTTTGGAGGACTACACCTAAATATTTCATAGATGAGTCCTGCTCAATATCTTTACCTCCATTATCTACGAGTGGAGTATTTAAAGGAGTTGACCCAAGTCATTGAGCGAAATTTCATTCCCTTCAGGGCCATGTTACTCTCATTTTCCCTCTAGTAGATTCGATCTAAGTCCTTTGCAAGGCTAGTGGAATCTTGCCCATTTCTACCAGGAACTAACTTTGTATCGTCAGTTTAAGAAGAGAGACTGGCAGTCATACTAAGCTTTTGAAGCGGGGCAACGAATGTTATAAAAAGGAGGGGCCCTAAGATGGAGCCCTGGGGAACACTTGACTTGACATCATGTATGACACTAAGGGATCCCTGGACCTTAACAATTTGCTTCCTAAACTGAATGAAGCTTCTTATTCAATTGAGAACCTTGCCTTGGATCCCAACTTCATGAAGTCTATTCAACAAAAGGCCATGACCTACTTTATCAAAGGCCTTGGCAAAGTCAAGACAGACTACATTTGCTGACTCGTGCCTTTCCAGTCCCGCAATGACCTGCTCTAAATGCTCAATCAGTTGGGTAACCGTGCTAAAATGTGCTCGGAACCCGTGCTGGCTAGGAGGAAGGACTGGGGAGGAACTGATCTCCCCCTTTAAAAATTGGAATAACGTGAGCTGATTTTAGTGGAGATGGAAACTTGCCCTGATCCAAGATGCAACGCATCAAGTACGAGAAAACAGGAGCAAGATCCTGTGTTCATCTCATCAGAAACTGAGATGTCACGCCATCAGGACCAGGAGAACTTGAAAGCCTCAAGTCCTTGATGGCCTCTAATGCATCTTGATTTGTGACTACAAGATCATCTAAACGCTCAACTTGACTAACCTTGTCAATCTCAACAGACTCATCTTCATAGCAATGAGCTGTTGCTTCTGAACTCAGTGGGGTTGAAAACACACTGGAGAACTGATCTCCAAGCATGTTAGCCATAACCTCTACATTGCTAAGGACTTCCCCATCAACCTCAAAGGCCCAACAGAGTGTTTCATTTTTCTCTTCGAATTCGCATAAAAGAAAAAAGCCTTCGGATTCGACCTGACCTCTTGAACCACCTTACTTTCAGTTTGTAGCTGGTCATTTTTGATGGAGGCCCTAATCTTACCCTGAACTACGTCCAACTTGTTTTGGAGACTACCCACAGTTAGTGGATTCTAAGTGCGCTTCAGCCTTTTTACTAGTTTGCAACTCTTTTTGAACAAAGTCTTCCTATATTTTGGAATTTTAGTCTGTGTCCCACTTTTCGGCAGACATTCAGAGATTGCTAAACAATAGCAAACTTCCTTTAAAACTGAAACTAATTTATCAATGGCTGCATCTATGGACGATTCCTGTCTCAGAATTGAAACCTGATCCACTTCTTCAAGTCTTTCTATAATCAATGGCCTATGTTCATCTTTGAACTTGAACTTAGCCAGACCGACCTTTTTGACCGGTTTTACTGTATAGCACGCCGGCTTTTGAGTAATGGTCGACCCTATCTCAAGAACATGATGATCTGACAGATTACTAGGTGTCACATGGACGTACTGGATCAGGTCAGGGTCATTGGAAAAGACCAAGTCGAGAACGCTATTCTCTCTAGTGGCTTCACTAACATGCTGGGAGAAATTGCGCAAGATCGCGAATTCTTCCAGCTTTTCAGACGACTGAGATGTTGATTTCGAAATGGGAATATACCCATCGGGACTAACCTCCCACTCTACAACGCTAGCCGGAAAATTAAAGTCCCCTACAAAGAAAACCTTCGAGTTAACTGCCTTCCAACTCATTTCCAGTGAATTGGAGAGCTGACATAAAAGAGCTTACTGAACAAGAAGGGGGTCTATACATTGTTTTAATAGACAGATCCCTCGGATATGACAAATTTAGACCTCTACATCTCCATTCGACATTTGTACATGACGAATGTGCATGTCATTCCTAACATATACGGATACACCCTCTTGGGGGAATATGGGAATATCAGGGCGTATCCTATCAGAACGAACTAGTTTGAAACCAACTATGGTTAGTTCTTCATCTAAGACCCTTGGCCCAAGCCAGGTTTCTGTTATAGAGATGAATGAAATATCTTTCTCATCGGCTAGTTCTTTTAAGATCTTAACTTTTGTGCTGTCTTTTTTAGAAATCAGACAATGCACGTTCAATTATAGCCCCTTAACGGGCCTCTCTTTTGACGGACCAAGTTCACAAGATCTTGGACCATCCTCTCCAACCGTAAAAAATCCCGCTTATCAACAAAGCTACGTTCTACTGGAGGCAAAGCATGAGCTAATGGGGAAGGTTGGGTTTGGGAAATGGGTTGGGCAGCTACATTTGAATAGGAACATATTTTGGAATGGGGATGGGACAAGGAATATTAGGAGGAGAGTTTTTTATAGGAATGGGGGTGGATTGGGTATTTTGCTTTGTATGTTTATTTATTGTTGAGAGCCACTCACAGACACAATGTGTATAAAAGAGTAATGGCACAATTGGGAAAAGTATTAAAACCGAGAGAATGGAAAAGAAGCACTATTAATTAACTGCTCAAAGAGTAGGACAACATACGATAAGAAAACAAATTAATTGCTTCCAGTCCAAACCAATTTTTTGAAAGAAGCAGACGAACTGGATAGACGGAGTGGCCAGGGGGAGCGCATTCCATGGATCCACCGTCCTGATAAAAAAGGTATAAGATCGTGAAGAGGACACGGTGAAAGGTTTTCTTACTTCTTGCTTCACAACACTCCTGGTATTCCTGTGGGACTCGTCGCTGACGAGAACAATGAGTTCATCGGTTGGAAAGATATTCCTGATTTTCATTTCACTGTTGAATATTTTGTAGAAGATGACCAGATCAGCATTGATCCTTCTTCGCTTCAATGATGGAAGATCCCATACATGTAGACGATCGGAATACCCCATCCCCTCGGTCTCCATCGCTAGTCTCGACATCCTTCTCTGAACGGACTCCAGCAGGTTGATCGAGTACTGTAAACCAGGGGACCAGACCGAGGAAGCATACTCGAGAATTGGTCGAACATACATAAAGAGGTCGGAGAACGCAGAGTCGACGCGTTGAGAAGTAGCACTTGATCATCCCAACCACCAAATTGGCACGACAAGCCACTTTAGCACAGTGGGTCGAGAAAGACAATTTCCCATCATAATGAACACCGAGGTCTTTAACACGATCCACAACTGGTATTGGCCTACCGCCAAGAACATATATAGGCATCTTCTTCTTTCCCTTTCCAAAGCACAAGAGCTTTCTCTTGGAGGCATTAAAAACCATATGGTTTGTGAGCGACCATTGATGAATTTGATCAAGCGCGCATTGCAGCTCAACTTCCTCTTTCATTGAAGTCACAGTGGAAAATATCTTGGTGTCATCAGCAAATTTCAGAGAACAAATAAGACTGTTGACAGAAAGGTCGCTCATGTACACAGAGAAGAGCAGAGGTCCAAGCACACTACCTTGGGGAATCCCAGACGTCACACCATGCCAATCTGAATATATACCGTCCATGGTTACCCGTTGGACTCGATCCAATAACCAATGCCTGATCCATCTCCACGTTATCCCCCCAATACCCATGTTGATAAGTTTGCTCAACAGCATCTCATGATTGACCTTGTCAAAGGCTTTCGAGTTATCAAGATAAATGTCATGCACATCCTTTCCATCCTTTTTAGCCCGAGAGACAAATTCGTTGAATTCCAAAAGGTTTGACGTACATGATTTACCAGGGCAGAATCCGTGCTGATCATTGTCAATCATCCCACCGTCTGAGATGAAACTCTAAAGTCGATCTTTCACCAAACACTCCATGAGCTTTCCACAAACACTAGTTAGAGATATTGGACGATAATTAGAAGTCTGCCTAGCGTCGCCCCCTTTCAGCAACGGGAATATGTTCGCGCTACGCCAATCCAGTGTAACTTCCCCAGTCGACATAGTACGGGAGAAGGTAAGCGAGAGGGCGAAAGCTACACATCCACCAAGTCCTTTTAATAAGCTAGATGTTATTCCATCAGGACCAGGACTTGTAGAATACTTCAGCCCTTTTATCTGCCTCAGAACCAAGCCCGTGTCGAAGTCAACTTTCATCCCATCATTCCCTTGATTGGACTCGATTTCTCCTCGTTTTGATGGAACCCATGGCTCAAACGTTGACGAAAAAAAACTTATTAAATATTTGCACCTTTTCATGCTTAGCGTTAATCATATTCCCTTGACTGTCCAGTATTGGCCCAATGCGGGATTTACCATCTTTTTTGAAATAGCCGTAAAAGCATTTCAGACTTCTCGTCACTGCCAATTTCTCTTCGTAAGCTTCCTTGGCTTTGCGTATATCGACTTTAATCTGTTTAGCGAAAATTGCATGTTCGTTCTTGTGCTCGACTCTATTCGACGACCTAAATTTTGCCCTAAGTCTATCACGTTTCCTGATTTGACCCAAGAGATGCTGGGACAACCATGGTGGCTTTCCGTTGTTCCTCTTTAGGCGTAGTGGAACAAACATTGAATAACCCTCGTCTATGATATCTTTGAAACACTCCCAAGCCTCTTCAGTTGACGAGGAACAAAACACAAGTTGGTTCCAGTCAAAACCTTTTATGTATTTTTTAAAACCATCGAAATTAGCTCTAGTATAATCTGGAATCCTGTGTTGACCCTCATTGAATTTACGAGTATATGTGGATAAGTGTGTGGATAAGTATGTGGATATGTATAAGTCCCACTAGTAATGGAAAGTGATCGCTTAATATAAGTTCTGGTCTGCACTCCACAAAGTGGACCAGATCGGACGAATTTGTAAACACCAAATCTAGGATATTGCCAGCTGTGTGCGTCGGATTTGTCACGAGTTGCTTCAAAAACCCATTACCAGAGCGTTGAGAAAATTTAGATCAGTAGCACTCTGACCTGATTGTCTTGCCCAGTCAATAAGAGGATGGTTGAAGTCACCCATAATTACGATATCCTTGTTAATTGATCCAAGGAACGCGTTAAGGGCATCACAGTCCACACCAGAAGAATTAGGAGAGTTATATACACAGGCTAATTTGCAATATTGGAGACCAACGCAACAACCGTTGCTAATTGGAATATCCACCTCAATGCAACTAAGATCACTTTTAGCTAAAATGGCTACACCGCCACCACGACCCAATCGGGTGTCTAACCTATCTTTCCTAGCCACAACCTTAAAATCGCGAAATTAAATCTCTTTGTTTGACAACTTGGGGTGTAACCACGTCTCTGAGAGCAGAACTATATCAGGATCAATATTGGCTAGAAGACATTGCAAATCCGTTAATTTGTTCAAGATACTTCGACAATTTAGATAAATGCAAGTTAACATGATAATTGTTGGGAGGAATCCAGCGCTAAACTCGACGTATTAGACCCGGTACGACTACATGTCATACGTGTAAGAGGCAGTTGCACATCACTAACGACTTTAGACCGATCTTTCTCGAGCCTTATGATTGGACTCCGGTAATTATTTTGTCTCGTCTCCATCTCAATCAAACAATTAGCCCCAGGTTTCGCCCCTTGTGATGGATCCATAACGGAGCATGCATCTTCCATTTCCACAATTTGTTCTTTCCCAATTTGATTTTCACTCTCCTCTACTCGAGGAACAACCTCTGTACCGGCTTGAGACTGAGACACAGGGTCTATAAGTGCCTCGGCCACTGCAATCACAAAGGCTACATCTGTATCTGATGGACTGGCCTTGAGATTAGGACAATCCCGTTTCATGTGATCAACGCTCTTGCATGCAAAACACTTCTTTATTTGGTCCCGATGATAAATCCTCAGCCCTACTTTCCCAACTACAATGAAATCAGGAATTTCCGATTTCGGATTGACCAACACTCTACGGTTGCGGTTCAGTAGATTCATCAACCTTTTATCAAATCTTCCCACAAACGTTTCGCCCTATACCTCGGACAGAATTTCAACAAATGGAGACAACGCCTCTACTAGTCGATTGTTTGACATTTCGAACGGCTTATTCAGTATTCGTAAATAAGCGCTCCCGCCCCCCCGAACAGTTGGCACCCAAACAACCCCGTTAGGGTAAGTAATCGACCGATTGGGTTGGTTACCAAAACGGTCACGGACAACGATCTCGCTCGTTGTATAGACTTTAACCGAACTTTATACACCAGGCCCACCCAAGTTCATGACCGCTTTGATCTCCTTCCTAGAAAACTTGAACTCATTGAACAAGAAATCTGCGAGTATGGTTGTATCGAACAAACCCTCGCCATGAAAATTGATGGTCACGGTGGGACAGGTACGCTCCTCAGGGTTGGAACGTTGCCCTGCTGAACCAGCAACTTCTGCCTAGCCCCGTGGTGGGACCTTATCCTCGCCACGTGCAACCATGTTGGTCGATTGACTACCTCAATGACCAATGTTACCTTAACTAGTCCAAAGTCACGAGCAAAGTCACAAAGTTACACACGGCCGTCGAAAATCAAACGCAATGGAATTTTGTGGGCGAACCACAACTAGAACACTTAGCTAGCCTACAGGGCTCCTACCCCTTGCTTACACAAGACACAACCCCAATTGAGTCCTGGACCAAGAGTATTAGAAAATAAAATGCAATTTGATAACGGCCGTAAATCTTGGCGAAATCGCCGTTTTCTGCGTTCATCCTTTTTAGATTTGCCCGATGGTTCTAATGGAAATCGCCCAAATGACGAGGAGGATAATGTTTCTCAAGCACCAAGAAGAAGTACTCGTTCTTGCCATACACCAAACCGTTTGGGATATTATTGATCCGGAGATTTGTCACACATTGTACTTCTGTTCTTTCATTTTTTGTTCGTTGTGTTTCCAATCTTTAAAAAAGGAGAGTTGGAATGATTCCATAAAGCAGGTTTCGTGTCTCTCTTTGTATTCTTCCTGTTTTCTTCCAATACCGGTTCCCCATCATTTTATGCCACCTCATTACTCTTCTCTCATCCATTGTTCCGTCTACATCGAATCACCCGAATTAAAGACTTATCAAAACTCCTGCATGTAATAATCTTTCCGCTTAACCTCATCTACCAATTTTGTGTTGAAAGAGGTGTCAATCGCAAATTCGCAATTGATTGGGGTTCGTATGACCTTTGTTCATGCTCTAAATGTAATCCTTGGTCATTCAATATACGTAGAAAAAGCATAATACTTATTCAATAATTATTGATATTGTGAAGGTGTTTGAGAAGATCATGAAGTTCAAATTTGTTGAATTTCTTGATATCCATGAAGTCCTTCCTCCTACCATGGAACTGATAGCTATCCGTTCCATGCTCCTACCCAGCATGGGTTCCGAGCACATTTTAGCACGGTTACCAAACTGATTGAGCATATAGAGCAGGTTATTGAGGGACTGGAGAGCCATGAATCAGTCGATGTAGTTTATCTCGACTTTGCCAAGGCCTTTGACAATGTAGATCATGGCCTTTTAGTTAACAGGCTCCATGAGATTGGGATCAAACAAGGTTCTCAATTGGCTAAGAAGTTTCATTTGTGTTAGGAAACAATTAGTTAAGGTTGAGGGATCCCTTAGTGACATACTTGATGTCAAGTCGGGTGTCCCTCAGGGCTCCATTTGGGTCCTCTCCTTTTCATTATCTTCATTGCTCCGCTTCAAAAGCTTGGTAGTAGTAATGTCAGTATCTCTTCCTATGCTGATGATACAAAATTGGTAGTTGGTAGGAATGGTCAGGATTCCTGTTGTCTGGCAAAGGTCCTACTCCTGGGTTGCTGCGAGTAACATGGCTTTGAATGGAATGAAATTTCGCTCAATGACCTTTGGGTCGACGCCATTAGACACTCCACAATTAGATGATGAAGGTAAGGACATTGGGAGGTCTCATCCATGAAGGATTTAGGTGTAGTCCTCCAAGATAATGGAAAGTTCGATGACCATATCCAGTTGAAAGTTGGTAAGGCTTTTCAATCATGTGGTTGGATATATCACACATTTAAGTCCAGAGATAGTATCACGATGCTAGCTCTGACCAAGTCGATTGTTCAACCGCATCTTGAATATGCCTCTCCCATTTGGGCTCCAATAACTTCAGCAGGTTTGCAAAAGCTCGAGCAGGTCCACTGATGTCTTACTAGGAACATTGAGGGTATGAGAGAGCTCTCGTATTGGGAGAGGTTAGAAAGGTTGGGATTGTACAGTATTCAGAGAAGGTACGAAAGGTATCTGATATTGTAAGTTTTCAAAAGCATTCATGAGCTTTGTTCCAACCCAGGATTTAGGGTCAATTGTAGTGACCGTAGAGGCTTAACGTGCGTTTTGAGAGAACCTTTATGCCTTGAGAATCCAGGCTAGTTAAAACAATGAAGTCCAACTCTCTTCTGGGCTCCTTCATTGTTCAATTTGCTGCCCTCAAATATTCGTAGGGCTTATGTAGGGGTTGATCCAGTAGCAAGGATTTAAGTCAGACTTGGACAAGTTTTTGACTAAAATTCCGGATCAACCTTATATTCAAGGATTAGCCAGATGAGCCAACTCCAATTCGTTGGTCGATCAAATAATATATATAAATAAAAGTCAAGTAAAATAAATAATCTTCTCGTCTTGAACTGCTGGGATTCCAATCCCGGTAGCGGTAAGGAAGTCCGCAAAAAAGATACAATTTGGCAGATTTCGCGTGATTCAATAACGAATTGGAGTTTTCAGAAATAGATACGCTCGGATAGCCAATTGTGTTGTGCAAGCCTGGCTCAAAACCTTCCTCAAGATCAAAGTCAATGTGCCGTATAATTTACCACCAGTCTTTTCCAAGCAATTGAACCACTTTTTCAGCGTTTATGCCATTTCTTACCGTTATGTTCCACTTGTCTCATTGCTATTTGGTCACCCTAAGGGAACTTTTTTTTTCTCCTTCCCACACAATTCCAGCTTTTTGTGAATACATGCTTATTTTGAATTTGATGGAGTTTCTCTCGTGGATGATTTAACGCTTACTAAAATTAGTTTAGTTAAAGGAGGGATTTCTTGACACATTGTATCGAAGTTGTGAAGTTCGATTAGTTTTATAAAGGAATGATAAAATGTAAAAAGCAACCTCACCGAGAGTGTTTTTACGGTTTTTCAACCAATGCTTGAAAATAAGTTCCCAGCAAGTCATTTGATTGCTACATGATAAAATTTTTGATGCAACAAACAGCTTGTATTGACCGCTTGATGTCTATCGATTGCACCCTGAATGTCATATGGTACAGCTATATCATTCCTCTTCCTTCGTTCAAAATGTGCTAAAATCCTGGGTTCTGATAAAGCCCAAAGAAGCATTTAAACATGCAAAGAATGAGATATCGTTCATATCTTCGCTTCACATTGTATCAGTAAGTCAAATACCCGACTCATACCTGCTTCTATTGCTTTGCGTGAATCTCCTGTGCACCCTTTTGATTTTGTTTAGCCTAGCTGTGTTCATTGGGGCTCAAATGGGAGACGCAGGCACTTTAGTGCCACTGAGCAGTTGATGTGCACAAGGTTTTCATACTAAATGTGTCTCGAGATTTGAAGATGCAGTTGATCCATCCGGTATCTGAAAAGCCTCGCCCATCTTCTTATTTTGAGGGTTTCATTGCAGTTACTGGAAATTTGATTTCCAGCAGTATAAAGAGAGGTTATTTTTTCACTTAAGCTTACATTCAAGCACAATCTTGCATTAACGTGGTCTTCATTAACAGCAAATTTTCAGTAAAGATTCCCTAAATTTGCCCAACAAATTGCAAATAAACTTGCCAAAATATAAGCAACAATTCGTAATGGACTGTAACGGCTATTTTTGTCTTTATTATCAAGCAATATTTGCGTGAAAGTTCAGTCTTATGGGGTAACATCCGGAAACGAGTTTTTGTCTACATTTTTTATCATGAATAGAAGTGTGAGGTCAGCAACATTGAGAGATCTGGCCAAATGCGTAAACTTTATCATATTTAGACCCAAAATCCGATTCAAGAAATTCGAAAGTGGTGGTCAAAGTGATGCAGCACTGACGATTCATCGGGAATCAGTCCAGAGCGATTGTCATCGAGTAATACTTATAAAATTCACTACCTCACTCTCAATGGAATTCATCACCTACAGGAACTCAGAGACGATCCTTGAGCATCTCAATTTTAGTTTACAATGGACATGACAGGACATAAAAAAAGGCTAATTTAATTTAAACTTCGAAAATGAATGAATATTTAGTTTTTCATCGCATCCCCAAAACTTTGGCAATTGCAGACAAAATGAGATGCAAGGGAATTAACAATCTCTTACCATAAAAGGGGAGAGGGGAAAATCAACAATGAATTTTGCTAAAACTAGGGTTGTTAATTAGATAGAGTTGTCAATGAAAACCAGCGAGATGTTACCACAAACGTGTTCCGTGTCGATCACGTGATTTAGCATTTGATGTAAGCAAACTTATTTAATACGAACATCCCATTGTGGTTCAATTATTGTAGTACTCTACATATTCTTAAGAAATAATTCAGTTTCAGTCTTTCAAAGTTTCAAGAATGCAGGTGAATGCAAAAAGTGCAGAAATTAATAATTGGGTCTAAATAGAAGCATTCTAATTTTGCGATTTATTTCTCCTTGAACTAAGATGGGCTTTCGTAAAGTGTCCAAATCAGGAAACATTTTCCTCGCGTGAATTTGTCCTAAGTCATTTTATTTAGCATGTACTTTAATTTTGCTTTTACAAACTAATGTTCAAGATTTCACCAACAAAAAATAGAAGCCATCAATTTTGAGAGGGATACCTTGAAACTTTTCAGCATTTTTAACTTCCACAACTTGTCAAATTGAATTCAGGCGCTAAACGTTCTTTACGTTTCAATATAAAAAAATATATATATATAGTACGTCTTTCGTCCTTTAAGGCCTCAATCTGAGCTCTAATTCCAAAATGTAGGCGAGTCGAACTTGGGTCTGTTGATTTCACGGAAATGCATTTCAACCATCGTGAGGAGCAAGCATTAGGTATTGCCCACCCAAATGCCACAGAAAATGAACGGAGTGGGATTATACCAAAGTGACCAAGGACGTAGATAAGAGATACTTAGACAACCATGTGGTCTCTAAACCAAATGCAGCAAATACTTGATCTTGGTTTGATGCAGAAAATGAGATAATAGGATAATATTGCGAATGTCTGGCAGAAATGTCGTCTTGATTTTATTCGTCTCCACAACAGCATAGGAATGCCAAATCCACGATAATTCCCCAACATCCACATGCAATATCTATTGGACCATCTATCTCCTCTGATAAACTCCATCTGACGGGAATGGCAACAATTTCATCAAGGAAAAGACAAACACGTCCTAGAAATCGGGCCAAAAAGGCAGATTTACAAGTTTTCCGTTTACAGTAACAATACTTACTCAAACTCGATGCACATTCTTTGCCACACTTCTTGCCACACTGAACACAGCATGGTATGTCAAAGCAACTCATGACGAGATTTGCTATTATGCTAAGAGCTATAGCAGTCCAAGCCACAGCCTCTTGTGGTTCACCGTTAGCGATGATGAGTGAGCCTCCAACAATTTTCAAGATGCCTGCAATGATACTAACAATGGATATACCAATAAGGATTTCTCTCTCCATTTTGTACGGCTTGTTCAGTCGTCGGTCTTTTAACAACTGATCGTTTGAAGAGTAAAGTCAGACGGAATTATTTTAGTGTTTGCAAAGTAAATGAAAAATATTGAAATAAACCAAATAATTAGATTCCTTTGATTTGACAATTTAATTTTTGAAACCAAATGATTGTGTTTTGTAAATTTCAGGGATAAAAAACCTAGCACATCCGTTAAAGGCAAATCAGATTTCGTTCAAAATGCTGTAGATACAATCTTTTGCTGCAACATGACACAATCATCCAAGTTTAGCTATTGCAAAAATGTTGAAACATAATATTCTTTTACCACTTGACATGGGAATCCTTAGCTGGCACACCAACAATGAAAAGCAAAATATCAATATCCAAAGAAGCCGCTAATTACATTCCTTGCATAAGTATACAAGATCGTTGTCAACTGTGTGTTTTTGGCTTGGGACTTCATAACTTACACTTTGGTCTAAACTTTATGACCAAAGGAATGCAAAATAAACAAACCAATTCCAGATTCCACCACCTTAACCTCAAAGGAACCACACAGATCGGTTGGCAGACCAAATTATAATAAATCTTTATTGCAACTATAATAAGTTTAATTAACCCAAGGATTGCGTAATTGTCACAACCTGGCATTTTTTTTCGCCACGTTATAAACACCTAACCTTATCAAAAGCGCCATTTTTGATCGTGCACTCGAGCTTTCTCGACCCTTTTCCCACTCAAGTGAAATGAACAATATCCCCATTTGAACGAAATCAATCATAACCTTAAATTTTACGCAGATTCAAAATTCGAAAACAATTCACGAAGAAGTATTGAATCTGTTAAGTTAGAGAACTTGATCAGTCGTATAAATGAGAGGGGCTTAGTGGCTTTTTGTCTTTAACCACGTAAAATACTCCACATGTTTGGCTTTTTTTGGGTCATTTGGAGTTTTTTTTTAGTTGTTTGGCTCTCGGACAAGCAAATATTCCGAAAACTCTAGTGTTTTATCTAGTATGTAAGCCTTGTTAATACAAAGAATTAAGGAGTTGTTAATCCATCCTATATTTCAAGAATGGGTGGACTTTGCTCTTAACATATGACCATCTAATCCCATTACAATTCAGCTAGTCGAAGAGTAATAAAAGCATATGTATTGTTATTGGTTTTTATTCAATAAGTACTGTGTAGTTTTTATGCTCCACAAATGGATCTGTTTGGGTATCTTACGAGAATATTGTTCATTTCAGATCTAAATTGACTTATTTTCGGTAGGGATCTTTGTAAACTATTGAGATCGTTATACAATACAGCGGCATGAAAATAGAAACCCCGGTTACGATCAGGGATCCTTAAATCTTGTCTCGTAACATTTCGGGTGGTGTCGGCATAAGTTGGTTGTTTTTCTACACCGGTGGACAGACTATTCAATATTTTCCAATTTTCAATAAGTGTAGTCTTGATTGCTAATCTGTTGAGTGCGAGAAATCCGTTTTCATTGTAGAGAGTTTCGAGACGGATCTGATCTCTCCTATTTTTGTTCAAAATGAAACGTTAAACATCCTTCAGGGCAATTTGCAGCTTTTGTTGGGGGCCATAAGTACTGTCAGAATGGATTTTCAATCCATTAATCACCCGGAAAAAACCGATGGCAATTATGTGTGTAACCCAAGAAGGAGGCGTCTTATAGTAAACAATTTCCAATCCAGTTCGATGCGATAGAGCACGCATCTGTTTCAGACTCTATTTGTAGCCATTTTTGTTTCACTGGAGATGTGCACCTGTTTGTTGGGGTAGTCAAGGACGGCTCTACTTGGACACATGTCACCCGAAAAAATCAGCAGCTGCGAGATATTGAAAGGTCTAAATTTGAAGAGACCGTGCTCTGACCCTACGAAATCTGCAGTGAAATCTGCTTACAAATCATTGTGTGTGACTACTGCTCAACGACCCGCCCTTGGGTTAGTGTGTTATGGACAGAGCTCGGTTTATACTGACTATATTCTCAGAGAAAGCGGGCGTGCATGAGCGCAGATCATAACATATCGCATCAAGAGCAAGCGCGCATGAAGGTGACACAATATCCCTGGGGGGGGGGGGGGGGGGGGGGGGGGGTACCGAAGGAGTCTGGGGAAGACGCAAATCATGGACCACCTGAGGCTGTAAGAGCTTGATGGTAGACACAGAACTGTTCGAATCATGAGAGAGTTCACTCAGCGAAATAGTTGGGAGATAAAAAGTGGAGCATGGTCTCATGCATCATTACATGTTCGCCGTTGAAAATTTCGAGATAGTGATTTTTCCCAGTGCACTGAGGCTGAATGTCAACGATTTTCAACCCCTTGAAACTCAGGGAGTCGAATTCTTCATTTTCACAGACAATTTTGAAGGGGAGTAACTCAGGATGAAAAACAGCAAAAGACGTGGAGGAGACGCGCCAAGATTGAGGAATTGAACTGCTGCGGGTGATGGCACATGTCTGGAGTACCCAACCTCGTCTCTCAGAGAAGAGAGCCCACAAACATGAAGGATGATGCGGTGTCCTTGTGGTGGGGAGATCTTGGCAGAGCAGATACTGGCCATTGTTGGAGCAGGAAGAAATTTGGGTAGAAGAGATGATGGTATGGAGTGATCGGTCTTGGTTGATAAGCAGCAAATCGTCAGTACTGCCGATCTGATGCCAAGAACCATTAATGAGGAGAGGAAAGTCCAGAAGGCGGACAAGTGGTGCTGAATGCGAGAAGCAGGTAGATGTAGCACAATTCGGAGGAGGAGGTCGCGGGAGACAGCGAAGCTGGCGGGTGATTTGAAGACGTCCAGCTCGCTGGGCACAGCAAGCATGAGATTTTTCTTGTGTGCCTGCGCAGCAAGCTGATTTAACTTGCTGGATACAACATTCTCTTTGACCAAAGAGGGGGAAAGACGGTTCTCCACAAGAAGAGTTTCCAGGCCATTAAAGAGTGTGGAAAGCTGCCTGGCCTGGAGAGTGAAGGCTGAAGAAACGTTGTAGGCGACATGTTCCGCGTGGTAGGCCTTTACACGAGCAGACGACTTTTGTTGAAGACCACAAGCCACGTTTTTGATGTCGCGGTAATTGAGGCTAAAACGGTGCTCATGTTCACGAACTACTCACAGCAGATATTTCTGATTTGCCAGCAGTTCGGCGTCGGTTTGGGACGAATGGTATTGATCTCCAAAAACGAACCCAGCCACTCCAGTAGCAAGGGAAGCTAGGAGGGCACAGACGAAGCGCCTATGGTGATGCTCGCTATGAAGAAAATCGATGAAGGACTGCCAAGATGACCGGTCAGAAGTACAGAGAGACTGGAGAAGTTGATGTGGCTTGACCTTGTTTGATGTTGAGGTCATCTGTGAAGCAGTGGCGAGTTGGCATGTAAGATCAACATGCTCGGAGATCAAGGTTAGATTGACCTCGAAAAACAGATCAGCCCGGAATGTGACCAGACCGCAGTGTTGGTTTTGATGAACTGGGTGAGGCCGCTTGGATCCGAAAAGGAAGCAGACATCCCCCCCCCAGGGGAAGAAAAGAGATGACGAAGAATGGAAGAAGCATCATTTCGGTTTAGAGCGAGGTTTGCGGTCAAGAGGAATGTTGGGCAGGGGTTGATCTGAGACCGGACCTCTTGAACGGGTAGCGGGTCGAAGGAGACGATCCAAGAGACTGACTCTTTTGGATGGAGAACTCTCCTTATTTAAATTGGCAAGAGGGGTAGAGGCAAAATCAGGAACACCTAAATATGACATAAAAGGCAGGTCCGGGTCCTGTGCGGGTTGACGCTCGGAAAGAGTTAAATTACGCAGAGAACGCCTTGTGGCTAGGCATGCGTCATCGGGCAAATCTTCGGGGGGAATTTGATTCCAAGTACCGGTATATTTGGGCTTTTCAGGAGAGACAAAGGAATCAGAGCCCGAGTGATCGGACAGACAGGCTGGTGCCGATTCTCGATAAAGAGAGAGCTCTTTAGGCCTTGCATCAAGCTCACGAGAGGGGGAGGGTGTGCGAAGCACTTTGGGAGGCTCACAAACGTCCCGAGTGCTCTTGTAAGTGAGTGAACCTTCTGGATTGGAAGGTTCACGATCGGAAGGCTCACGATTGATAGCCGGAGAGAGAGAAGAATCATTAGCTGACAGAGCAAAGTCATCAACGTCAACGTGAACTAAAACCGGAGAAGCTGGACAGCAATGAGGTGATTTTGGCGAGGGAGCTAAACTCGTCAGATCGGGTTTAACATGAGCAAGTTTGGCTCTGTTGAAGTGGATTGTCCCCTTCTTTTTGCCAAAATCAATGACGAGATTAGGCGCCTTCACTTGAACAACAAGGAAAGGGCCGACGAACGAGGGTTGCAATTTAGCATTTTTATTTTTTTGATTCGGGACTTGATCGACAAAGACATAGTCACCGACCTGAAATGGGAGATCTTTTGTCTTATTCTTCAGGTCGTATAGATTTTTATACATCGACTGATATTCAAGATTCACCTCGGCAGCCTTCTGACGGGCATTACTGAGTGACTTTAAAGCATCTCCATACTTTTCATTGTAATTAATTGATGGGGGCATATCAAAGAATGGCATATGAGGTGCCATGCCAAAAATGAGAGAAAAAGGTGATGCATGCGTAGCTTTTGACACAGAGGTATTATAACTAATTCGCAACGCTGGGAGATATTGTTCCCATTCGAGATATGGGGGTTGAATAACGGCACATAAATAGGCCTTCATTGTCTTATTGAAAATTTCAGCACGTGAATTACATTGGGGATGATAAGGTGAAGTAGTTTTATGAAAGAATCCTAGTCTCTTCGACAGATCTTTCATCAGGGAGTTACAAAACTCACGACCCTGATCCGAAATAATTTCTTTCGGTGTCGAATATCTGGTGATCCATCAATCCATAATGGCTTTTGCTACGACTCCGGCATCCTTAGAAGGAATAGCTGTTAGTTCAGCATATTTGCTAAAGGCATCGGTTATTACAAGAACAAACTTTTTGCCGGAGGACGTAGAAACAAAAGGACCGAATAGATCAATATGGACCCGATGATTCGGACATGGAGCTGGCTGTATCGGCCGAAGAGAAGCCGTAATTCGACGCGACGGTTTACTGACTTGGCAGGGAACACAGTGTTTGATATGTTCCTCGACATCACGACGAAGTGATGGCCAATAAAAATCAGAAAGGATTCGCTCAGCAGTTTTGAAGATTCCCATGTGCCTCCCAACTGAGAATTATGCGCTGATTGGAGGATTTGCGATTGCAAACTAACTGGCGCAAAAATTCGAGATCGATTTTTGTCGTCAACGTGGCATAAAATGCCGTCCTGAATGCGGAGAGAAGGTTTTAAACGAAGGAAAGAAGGAGTCCGGCTGTCCTTTGCAAAGTCAGTAAACAGTTTTTGACAAAGGGGGTCATCTTTCTGTAAGTCAATTATCGACGTTTGAGTCATCGAAATCGAGCAGATCGGATTCCTAGATAAAAAGTCCGGGCCAGATTTTCTTTGCCGGGGCGATAAACGATAGTAGAGTCATATTCCAACATGATTTGTTGTAAACGTTTGAGGGTCCGTTTATGAACTTGAGATAACTTTTCAAGAGGACGATGATCAGTATGAAGGGTAAATTTTCGGCCTTTCAAGTAAACGCCAAAATGTTCCACCCATAAACTGCTGCCTGCAATTCCAGTAAAAAGGCAGTATAATTTTTCTCATGTGTGTAAAGTCCTCTTGAGGCATAGCCAACAGGACGGGGAATACATCAAGAAATGGAATTAAGCAGGCCCCTAAACCACCTGGTATTTCATCACTACCAACTGAAGCATCGACCATTAAATTGATATTCGAGCTCAGGATTTGGGTATGCCAGGACATCTGGGGAAATGAGGGCGGACTGAAGAGCCAAAATGCTTTCATTGGCATCCGGGGGAGCTCATCAGAGCTATAGGAAGAAGTTTTTCTGAGTAACCCATTAAGGGGAGCAGAAAAGACTGGAAAATTTCGGAATGGACTGCCGAAAGTAATTAACAAAGGCCGACGAACTCACGAACTTGTCGTATGGAAGTAGAGGTTCAAACTCACGAATAGCTTTAGATTTATCTATACAGGCAAAATGCCATCAGGGGTAAGAAGATAACCTAGAATAATTAACATGCGTTTGTCCAAAAGAGCACTTTTTTGATTCAATTTCAAGCCATGGCCACGTAGACGATCGAAAACGCGTTGTAGCTCAATGAGTTGAGTGTCATGATTTTTGTATGGACCAAAACATCATCTTGATAAGTGATGCGCTAAGAAAGCGCATGACAAAGTTCATCATTCTGCCGAAAGAGGCAGGTGACCCTAAAAGACCCATGGGGGTGCAATTCCATTGATATGATCCAAGGCCAGGAATAGTGAAGAAAGTAAAGTCTCGAGAAGACTTGTCAAGGGCAGCTGCCAAAACCCAGCCGTTAAATCGAGAGAACTGAAGCTTTAGACTGCGCACGTCCAATTTCATCAATACAGTCCTGAATTTCACGCTGTGAGTATTTGTCAATATAGGATTTCGAGTCAATTGCACGCAAATCAAGGACAGGTCGAAGGGAACCATCCTTTTTCGGTACGCAAAAGATCGGAGAATTATAACGAGATTTAGAAGGAGAGACTACCCCAAGTTTCAGCCAATTGTTTAAATGCTCAACTAGGACTGACCTGTGACTTTCTGGGATGCGGAACTGTTTGACATAAATGGGCTCAGTGTAGACAGTTGCACTGAATGTTCCATAACTGAGGTGCGACCCAAGTCAAATTTGTCCTTAGAAATACGTCGTGGTTCTTCATGATGAGATTCACATAACGGTTGCAAAGATCCGATGAGAGATGTTGAAGTTGAATAAAAGCCGTTGAACGGAGATGCTCGGCTTTGGCCGAATCACAATGGGTTGAGGTGGGAGGTGACGACAATGGGGCGTCATCGAGATTGATTGAACCTCGCCAACCTCAGCCTCCTTGAAAGCTTGAGATGACCGATGTATTGACCACGGGAAATATCAAGATCGACATCTAGTGGGTTATCCACAATGGTATGGGGACATTTAGGCAAGCTCTGGCAGGTTCGTTTGTTTGCTG
>NC_081445.1:12941220-12975649 GCF_007210705.1 Tigriopus californicus | reverse complement strand
AAGAAAGTAAAGTCTCGAGAAGACTTGTCAAGAGGCAGCTGCCAAAACCCAGCCGTTAAATCGAGAGAACTGAAAGCTTTAGACTGCGCACGTCCAATTTCATCAATACAGTCCTGAATTTCACGCTGTGAGTATTTGTCAATATAGGATTTCGAGTCAATTGCACGCAAATCAAAGACAGGTCGAAGGAACCATCCTTTTTCGGTACGCAAAAGATCGGAGAATTATAACGAGATTTAGAAGGAGAGACTACCCCAAGTTTCAGCCAATTGTTTAAATGCTCAACTAGGACTGACCTGTGACTTTCTGGATGCGGAACTGTTTGACATAAATGGGCTCAAGTGTAGACAGTTGCACTGAATGTTCCATAACTGAGGTGCGACCCAAGTCAAATTTGTCCTTAGAAAATACGTCGTGGTTCTTCATGATGAGATTCACATAACGGTTGCAAAGATCCGATGAGAGATGTTGAAGTTGAATAAAAGCCGTTGAACGGAGATGCTCGGCTTTGGCCGAATCACAATGGGTTGAGGTGGGAGGTGACGACAATGGGGCGTCATCGAGATTGATATGAACCTCGCCAACCTCAGCCTCCTTGAAAGGCTTGAGATGACCGATGTATTGACCACGGGAAATATCAAGATCGACATCTAGTGGGTTATCCACAATGGTATGGGGACATTTAGGCAAGCTCTGGCAGGTTCGTTTTGTTTGCTGGTACCAGAGTCAGTGATGCAAGTTTGGGGCTTCAAACACGTTTTTGAGAAGCTGACCCTTTTTTCGCATTGCTATATGAGGGAAAGGTCAGCTTCGATAAAACCAGTTTGAAACGCCAATTTTGCATCACTGGCATTGGCAGGCAAGTTTTTTGCTGGTACCAGCGCTTGCCTAAATGTCCGAATACCCTAAACCTTGTCCCGAAAAGGAGATGAGAGCATCCTTTCCAAAAATTGGGGTTTCGACACAATCCACAACACCGATGGCCGAAAAGGAAGAGGATGATGTAAGAGGAATGGATGGCTGTCGGAAAGCCTTGATTCTGATGACAGAAGATGCGTTGGCAGGGAGTGTACAATACTCAGAAGCGACCATAGCTGCTGAAGACCATGCAGCGGGGTTGAAAGAGAAGAACAGACGATTTCCGAGAGAGTCATAGGAAAGGCTATGTTGTTGTAGGAAGTCTGCACCCAAAATGACATCGCTCGTGAGGTTAGAAACCACAACAAACCCATGTTGGACCTCACGATCGAGGAGGCAAACGGGCATGTAGTAAAGCCCACGAACAGTCAGGGGAGAACCACCAGGGCCGCTGAGAAGAGGGCATGATTGGGAGGCGTCACGCTGTGGTCGTAGATGCACTGGAATGCGTCTGAATGTGGCCTCGCTCATCAGAGTAAGCTGGGCCCCAGTGTCATACAGCGCCGTAGCATGGACTTTTCCAGGGAGATAAATTGAAGCAGTCGGACGTGTTGCAGGCGAAGCAGGTGTAAAAAGTGATGCCACTGCATACGCATATATAGAGGAAATTGCCGACGTAATGTGACTTATACGATTAGCCCTCCCTGAACTCAGTTTCCCAAGTAATATTGGGCATACATTGACTCTTGAGAAGGAGGAAGAGGTGGGAAGAATGCAGGAGGCGGGCCTTGCGGAAGCTGGACGGTGGAGGTGGACGCAGCAGGCTTCGAGAAGAAGTGCTGGCCTTTTGTCTTCTCTTCCTTCGACAGTTTGCTGTAGTCTTCTCGAGACATGAAGGGATTGCGACTTGTCGGCCTCCATTTTTGATCGGCCCGATCCTTTTTCCGGGTTTCACAATCCGTGGCATAGTGTCCCGGCACCAGGCAGTAGTAGCAGTTGCCTGCCGACTTATCCTTGGATTTGTCTTTCCGTTGAGAGCTGGAGTTAGCAGCAGCGACGGATGCGGAAGCGCTGTTTCCAGCTTTGAGCTGTTCCACAGCTTTCGTGAGGGCAGAAAGCTGTGATTCCAATGAGGAAGTAGATGCGGAAGGGGTGGACGCCGCTGCAATGGAATGCGATCCTTCACGCTTCTGGAGCTCGGAGGTTTCGACACGTTGGAGTACCCGTATCATTTCCTCCATAGTGGACGCTCCAGAGAGCGTGACTTCTTCCATCAATCTGTCCCTGAGGCCTAACAGGAAGACATTGTCCATAAAGAACTGAATTGCACCATCTGCACCATCTTCAACGCCAGATAGGTAGTCTTTATTGTTGGCCAGGGCATCCCGAGGAGCAGTGTAGTCCTCGATGTTTCGGACGAACTTTCTCATTGCGAGGCGGATACGATTCTGGTACTGTGATGCTGGTTCTTTAGCGCCTTGTTTGAAGGAACGAAGGATGCGAACTCTTTTGCTGGCAGCTACCGGAGGTGAAAACTCCTTGATTAGTGCATTCTTGAAGGCCTCCCAAGTGAGAAGTGTGGCGGCCTCGCACTGGTAGAAGTCATCTGCGGGGGTGCCTGGAACAAGGCAAAGAATCGCCTGCTGAAGCAAGACCCCGTCGGTCCACCGTGCGGCACCTTTGACGTGCTCGCAACGGTCGATCCATTTTCGGACTTCCCATATTTCTGTTCTTGTTCCATTCTCCGACTTGTACTCTGTGTCTTTAGAATGACCAGAGTATTTCGGAATTGAAACTTCTGCCTTGGCAATCGCCCCCATAGTCGCTTGAGCTGCAATAGCCATGACTCGCGGATCAGCACTTGCACTATCAGATTCTTTGGTAATAGGGTCGAGAGGGTTAGGCACACGAACACGGGCCCCACGATCACGGGCCTCACGATCCAGCTGCTCACGAGAAGGTGAGTCCCCAACACCACTGTCACGTTTTGTTGACTTTTTAGGAACAGGAGGGTTCATCTAAGTCAAACGACAAACACTTGAAAGCGAGCTAAGTTTTGAAAAACACGAGAAATCGAGCTTTCTCAGACGCTGCCAGCAAATGGTGTGTTATGGACAGAGCTCGGTTTTATACTGACTATATTCTCAGAGAAAGCGGGCGTGCATGAGCGCAGATTATAACATATCGCATCAAGAGCAAGCGCGCATGAAGGTGACACAATAGGTTGACTAATGGCTGAAAGTTTGTGTGTCTGGCAAAAACAACTAGATTTCGGTTCAAGTAATCACCATTAATACGAGTAGAATGGTGGTAGAAAGGGAGGAAATAAACATTGGAATAGTTAATTACATTGGCTATTCTACATTTCTGGGTATTTTATGCATTATACACCCAGTTTGATAACACCATATCACCAGACAAGGTGATGAAAATAACAGCGATAAACGTTATTGATCTGAATACCAAGGTTTAAGCAAAACTCACAGGGTTTTTTGACCAACTGAGGGGCTAATGCACATTGCCCCTCCGTTGTCTGTCCTTTGGGCACTGTCCACCTCCATGTCTACAAGGTGTAAAGAAATTAAGGGCCGCTCTTTGAGGCTTCTGAAAGTCCTTTCCCCTTACTCAAAGAACAATTTGATCATATTGAATCTGCAGTTTTCAACAAAAGGGCATATTGAAAAACCTAGCGCCATACCAAGAATGATCCGAATTAACTATAAAGGGCATTGAGGGCCCTCTGATGTTTGGCCAACGAAAGATTGACTCTTGAAATTCCAAATTTCGGCCCTTGGTCCGGTCTGTTCGTAATGAATTAAGCGCATTTGCATGAGGTTCTCCAATTTCAAATGGTTTGAGGATGAACACTGAAAGGCTCACCAACAACGTCCCTTGGCCTTTGTCGGCCTTCAGGATGCCCTTAGTTTTGGTTCTGGCCTTCAGGCTGTGCTCACTTGAATTTTCAGACATTGTTTTGACGGCAATCGCTCAGAGGGTTACACATCGCCTCTGGGATCATCTGAGCAGCAGGCTTTTCTTCTAGCAAGGCTCGAACCACGATCAAAGCAATGGTCACTGATAAGATTACTAGAGGTAGGACTCCTCTTTCAGACACGAATCAACAGCTAGAAGGGCATTTCCTATAGTTATCCCCTCTCTTCAACCGACAGTTCAACAATTGGGTAGAGGTAAGCGATGAAAATCTTGATTATTGCAGAGGATTGGGTGGGTCAGATTGAACAGATCCTGTTTCAGCTTCCATCATTAATGGCATTTGGCCAGACACAAATACATGATCGCCAATCCCCCAAAGGATGTCGGGCCAAGGACAATAAGGTGTTGGCAAGTCCTTGACCGGGAAGGACAACTTGTGTCCAGACATCACCTCCAGATAGATCAGGTTCCCAACACTGTTGGACATTGCCAGCCCGATGGCGAAGGCCTCAGTTTTGCATATAAAATGCGTCCATGTATTATTGGCAAATTGGGCACGCACAGATATCGTTTGAGGAATTTGGTGTAGATGCCATTGGCAGATTTGATTGCGGCATTGGAAAGCCAAAGGTGAAGCCAGTAGAGGAAAATTGGAGTGATGTAGGTCCGGAAGAGTAGGAATACCATTGGAGGGAGAAGATTTTTGATGGAGAGTAATATGGAAGGGGTTGTGAGGTCGTCTTCTCGGAAAGTTAGTATTGCACTTTACGCAACCAGACCATCGAGAACGATCAGTGACGCCAAAACATTAAGGAACGATCCTTCTTTGACCTGTTTCTTTGGTCTCGTAAAGTCAATTTGGTCAATTCTTGAATCTTTTTGAGTGTACTTGTGAAATTTTCCTTAATAATAAAATGAACTTAAGGTACTAGAAGGTCGGGGTCGATGGTCTTTATGAGGTTGAATACTTTGATTGGCTCTTTTCTGACGATCTTTTGTACCTTTGGAAACCCTGTTCTTGATGTTTTGTTTGCCCGGGTCTTTTTCCTCTGGACAAAGCCCGCCAAACGCCACATGTATCCGGTTCTGTGCGTGGGTCCGCAAATCCAGCAGCAATGGTCTGAACTACGACACCCGAAAGAACGTGACCGTATTCCGGTTCCCTACAACAGTGACGAAACGCAAGGCTTGGGCTATCAAAATTCACAGGACTAATAAAGAATTATATTTAGAGGTTAGGTGATTCCTTTTTTTCTTACCGCGGGGTGATGAAATAGTGCCACAGGGCACTTGAAAGGGGCTTCAATTAGCTTGAGCCGTTGCACGTTATTTATTTCTTTTTAGCAGTACCGTGGCCTTAACCATGATTATAATCGTATTAAATCAAAAAATATACCCTTTGGCACACTGTTCATCCCAAGAAGTAATTATTACTTGCCTGAAAACATTATGAGCATAAAGCACGACAAACGTGTTAAATTGACGAAACTCATTATCAGAGTGAGTTTGGCATTGCCCCTGCAATAGTACGAGCCACAGAGGAGCGGCCAGTAGATTTAACGACATAAACTTAAAATCCAAATATTTGGCTCATGAGTGAGTAATTGATATTTTTTAATGAAACCTGTGCCAAAGAGTTTATTCTTTGATTCAAAACAATGACATTCAAGATTAGGCCATGGTCGTGCTAAAAAGGGAAAAAAATGCAACAGCCTGAAAATATCATTTTCTGCATATGTGCAATTGATACCGTTGAATCATGTTGTTCAAACTCTTTTTCAAAATTTATTTTCGTCTCCAAACCTGATACCTTTTACTTCTTTATCCTTAACCACAGAAGTCCAGTTCCAATTGTTCGATTTTTGATTAGTTGTCAGGGGGACAGACTGTTTTCATTCATGCGCAGTCAGAGGCCTAATTGATCGCAATGCACCTTTTGACGATTTCAATTGTTCATAGTGTGTTCATTTTTTATTTCTTTGTTTTATCCTGGGCTTGAAATTGTGCTCCCAAGGCAATTGTTACGTCTTAGATGAGTCCAAAACTAACTTTTCTCCAATAGAATTGATGCGGATTCACCATTGCTTTGTACTCCTATATCTCAAAACTGTTTCCAACACTGGAGATGGTAGCCTAACGATTAAGGACTTGGCGCAATGCATATTTGAATACGGAGCAGCAAATGAAAAAGTTGAAGGGATTCCAATGCAAGAGGGCGAGTCCTTGGTGGAATAGGCTATGTGTGATTAAAAGAAATTGATGTCTTAAGCCAATGCGAACTCTACATGTGTAAAGAGTTCTCCTTGTATAGCTAAACCTTGAAAACAAAGTTTTAACATTTTTTAGCCTTTTAGAAACGAGACAAAAGGCTACACGCGACCTTTTTGCCATTGTAACAAGCTATTTGAAGCTTTTTAGTTTTTTTGCAATTTACTCCTGTTTTGCACATTTTTCTCAAGCTTTTCCACAATGCCGCAACTTTTGAACATTTTAGCAATCTTTTCACATTTGACAACTTTTTTAGGTTTCCCAACTTTTTTTCACATACTTAATATTTTTGATCTTTTCAAACTTTCTTCTAATGTTGACATTTTTCCTCCGTTTTCACATTTTTCTGATTTTTTCCCACGTTAAAAAAAAATTAAGCTAACAGGCAACCTGTTACTTGAGTTTTATTAATAAGCTATTCTAGAAATACTTTTAGCTCTGGTTTGAGAAAATTGTACTTGAAAATGAGGCAGCTGTAGCTTTATTGGTTTAGGTAAGCCCTGCCCTACAAATAAAGGCCACCATCGCCCATGTCCGGTATCAATCTGGTTCTCCGCCTCCTGTGAGTTTGATGAGTTCAGGAGACATGAACCAGAGATATTTCTGTAGGACACTGTATTAAGTACCACATCAAGTCTCTTAGATCATTCCTTGAAGTTTAACTTCTGGCATTCGGGGTTGAACTTGGGGGCTCTTGGAAAGGAGATTTTCTGCTTGTTCACGCTGCCTCTTGGACTCTTCGGTTTCAATAGATCATAACATAAGTGGTTTAGTGGAGCATTTGAGATCTTGTTTTATTGCATTTTTTACCCATCTTTCTGCATCTGCAGTGCCACAATCCAGATCAAGTCGGCACACTAATTGTGGATATAAGTCTTTTTGTGCAATAATGAACCGCTGTTTGAGTTTTGAATTGTTGTCCCAAGGTGAAGAGAAGAAATATGAAAGTTCATGGAATACGTCAGTACTGGAAAGGAAAGCTCTCTGAAACCTCGCTAAAAGTCGTTTCAGTTTTGCGTTACCTCCTTATCGAGTCCTTGAACATGACGATGGAATTCATTGAACACTCTTCCGGCGTGAATGCACCTGATCAGGGGGAAACAAAATGCATAGCTCTACAAAATCCCGTTGGAAAACATTCAAGATTCGTTCAAGTTTTCTGCTCCAGTACTGACGTATTCGATATGGAGTTATAGGTCGTCGTCGCTAAGTTTTCCCGTAGCCAGATGGAGAAAAATGATTCATAAAAAAAAAGAACATCCCCTATCAGGCTAAGAAACTGAGCATGGCTTCCCTTTCCTTTCTTGTTGCTTATTTGACATTCACAATAACTGTTTTATATATTTCGAAGCACGGAAGGAGCTGTGACCTAGCGGTTAAGTCAGTTTTTTACTAATAGAGGCGTCGGCAGTTTGATTCTTGTCCCCGATGTTTCTCAAGGACACAATTGACTTCTAACCTCAATCACATATGGAACCTCTCTGAAACGGACACATATCTGCCTATTGTAATGGAAAAAATAGACGATATCAAGACCGACTTTTATGGCGGGATGAAGCTCGTTCCTTCAACCTTTGTTGTATCTGCCCATCAAAAACGAGGAAGTACACTGTCGAGTTATAATTCTTACCGTACTTCCTATTTTCGGCAATGGTCATCCCTCTCAATGAACCCGCCTGATGAACGTCATGGTGTTTTGAATTAAATATCAAAGCACCTCGGAGGTAGACAAAAAAGCTACGAATTCACGTTTTTGGTTCATGGGTTCCCAAAGTATGATAAAAACGAGCAAAGTGTTACCCACGGTATTGAAAACATCTAAATATTTACTTTTGGAGAAAATGGCCGATTATTTAAAGAATTATTCGTCATTGAAATTGATTGTTTTTAACCGCTTTATTACTGAGGAAAAACTTTCTTTTTCTGCTCTTTGCCCATCTTGTTGGTTTGAAAATTATTTTTCCAACTAATGTTATCAATTTTGCGTTTCTTGCCCATTATTTTGATGTATTGATTTTTACCGTTTTTTGCAATTTTCATTTGATATTTTACACTCAATATTTTGGGCTTAGATGCATATCAAAGTGATTATTTTGACCTGTTTTTATGCATTTTTATGGTATGAAATGGAATTCTTTTATTCATTTTTTAGCCGTCGTTAAAGGTTAAAAAATAATTGATGAACCATGACGTGTTGGCTTGACAAAGGGAAAATTCTTCAGCCGAGAACGAACATCGCGGATAAATGATCCAGAATTTGGAGGAATGGGATTTGTGCTGAAATTCGATCTGGAACACCTACAGATTTACTAAATGTTTCTGGTGCCCCAAAGTATCCTAAGTCATGCATATAAGCTGAACAAAGACCTAAAATGACTGACCTCTTCCAATGCTCGATCCGAGTCAGTTCATTCATCAATGAAACATTCGTAGATCGATGCTTTTCTCAGCCATGAATAGACCGTTCGAGAAAGCAGCTCTTGAATGATGATTTCATTAGCCTTGTTTAGCTTAGTAAAACACGATGAGTATTTTTTTCCTTTGATTTGACTCTAGTTAAAAACTAGAGTCCGGACCCGGTGAGTCCGGCAAAGAGCCACGAAATCCAAGGTGTCGCACTAATCCGACTGACACCAGTTACCAACTTGTTTGGAAGTAAATACCTGTACACAATTAATTCATTTTGCAACAATATGAGTATGTGAAGTTTCTAATTCTTAAAATTTGAACTAATGCCAAGACTTCAGTTGTTCCTTGATAAGAAGAATCAATTGCAGTTCCCGTTTCTTTGGTTGAATTGAGTACTTGATTGAGCAAGCGCCACTAGACAAAAATGCAATTGACAAACCAAAAACCTGACAAATATTTCTTTCAATTTGATCAAAGGAAAAAGATTTTTAGGCTAAGATTGACACTCTGACCACCACCTAATTTGTACTTGAAAGGAATTTCATAAAGACCCTATCACTCATTGTAATTCCCTTACCCATACCACCTAGCTTACTTTTGTGGCCAAATGGATACTTAGACAGTGCAATAATCTTTTCATTGATAACCCTTATTGCGATTCTTGGTCATGCCATTTTGTAACATGTATTAGAGTGTGTGCAAAAATATTATACACAGACTTTGATAAAAGAATGAAATGATCAGATTGATATGATGCCAGTATAGCAGACTAGAAAGTGATGTCATAGCGAATATGACTAGAATCATTCAGCGCAAATAAAAAACGTGAAGACTCTGTACTCTGATAGCACTACATAAACAGATTGGTTGGGTCCGTTTCTCAGGGGGGTCAGACACGGATCTCCGTTTGAATTTCGCGCACTTTTTGTGATGTCAGTCCGCGTATGACGTCCCGGAGACGCTAATGGCCAGTATTCCGAATATTCCGATACATAGGATAACAACCAAAACCAGGAAAGCCTTCAATGTGGTTAAGGACAAGCACAGGGTTCACCACTCATCCATCCTATATCTTCATATTACATCATGATTAGATACCCATTCATATTGCTAGTTATATTCATGTTTCAGGGAGAAAAAGGGGGAACCGGAAATTTGATGCTTCTTTATCAATTCAGACTCCATTTTCGAATATTTCAAAAAGATCACCAAAAGTTATTGTTGTGCGAGTTTATCCTCTTTCCAGCAAAAGAAACCTTACATCTCTGGCAACCCTAGAAAGTGGAAAGTTCAAATTCTACTGAGCGTTCATATTATGCTCATGCAGCTTGTATATTTTGCTAATGAATTGTCAGTTGCCATAACCCAAGCCTGCCCCAATGAAGGCACATTTAGACGTAAAAGCCGTTGACAGTCCATAGTTCTAAAAGTCCGTCGTTCAGTCCATCATTTACGCATTGAGGAAGCAACTCCTAGAGAGTGCGATGAGAGCTAGCCAGGCGGACTAGTTTTCAGAGCGAATGAATGTCAGCTGACCGGTGGCTACTAGGGTATAGTTTCTGATTGTAGAGGCGCTGCTTTCCATCAGCTTGAGTTGCACTGTCCACTAATTACCGATTCAGCTGCAGTAAAAAAACACAACTAACTCGATTTTTACTCTTCTATGTTACTTCTTCTATGATTTACGTGCAAGCGCTCATGACCTTACCACGGCATGAAACACTAATTTCAAAGAATATAGTTGCCCACCGTACATGATTTGCATTACTGGTAAAATCTCGGCTTCAATCCGGTTTCGTGGCTTGCCATTACAAGGGGTTGAGAAAATATTTGGTCCTCATGGGCAAAACATTTTTGTTATTTTTTTCCAATCTCAAAATGGCCTCAAACATTTAGTATCTTCTACCAAAAGTGCAAAATATTATTTTTCTATTTTGTATGTACGAGTATAAATTTCCAAATCTCATATTTATTCGGTCGGCTGTGAAATTAGTATGCAACTAGTTTTGCAGTCGAGCTTAGAATAAAGCACTTTGTAATGTTGTAAAGAAAATTATTAAAGTTTAAACATTTTGAAAAACGATGAACAATTCATTCAAAGAAGTTTGGTCCCTTTTACGCTGCAGTGTTAAAAAAACGCTTTGCTTAATGGCTAATTTATTGACAGAAACACTTGCTCTTTTCTTATATATCATTTGGTTGCTACATTGCTGATTTTCTTCTCAGCAATTGTTTGACAATCTCAACTAAAATAAACCCTGTTTAAGCCTTTATAAAAAAAAATCAGCGGTCCCTCATATAGGCCTGGCATGAAGGAAATAAACAGAGAGGTTGCGTAAAGCTGGCTGTTGTGCAAAATGTACCATTCATTTTTCTCTGCAAATGAATCTTTCATTCAGTTTTTGATGAAAATATTACATGAATCTTGAATGGGGTAGAAAATATATTTTCTTTTCAGACACATCAGAAAACGCTCAAACATTACTCTTTCTTAAAAAACCATTTTCTTGGCCCCAAGCCGTTACTATAATTCCCGACAATGAAATCCATTTTTCATTGTCTCAAACTCTAGTTCCAATGCTTCGATTTTTTTCATTAGTTGTCCGGGAGACACACTCTTTTCACTCAAGCACAGTCCCTTTTCAGAGCCCAAATCGATTACAATGCACTTTTTGACAATTTCAATTCTTCAACATATCTGCTTTTTCCAATTCTTTGCTATATCCTGGGCTTATGAACTGTGCTCCCAAGGCAATTGCTACGCCTTAGACCAGTCCAAAACTCACTTTTCTTCTTTGGAACTGATGCAGATTCACCACTGCTTTGGACTGTTGTATCTTAAAACCGTTTCCAACGTTGGAGTTGGCAGTCTGACGGTTAAGGACTTGGCACGGTGCACATTTGAATACGGAACAGCAAATGAACGAGTTGAAGTCATCCCAATGAAAGAGGGTAAGGCGTTGGTGGAATCAGGCATGTTTGATTAGAAAAATGTTTATGTCATAAGCCATTTTACAAACATGCTTTTAGCTGAGTGATTTAGCCTCGAGTTGGAAAATTGTAATTGAAAATGAGGCAACTGTTTCGGTTTTGGATGCAGCCATCGCCCATGTCCGGTATCACTTTGGTTCTTGTTCTGGGAATGTGATTACTGATTAGCGTCTATCTAAAGTTTATTTGAGGGAGATTAGGAAGGAGACTATTGACATCCCTTGCGTTAGGCAAAGAGACCTTTAACTAGAGGAGTGGACATCAGTGGAGCTAGGCCGATTTTTCGTTTCGTCACAGCTCTTTGACAGAGTCATAAATAGAAACAGGCAGTCAGGTACTGACATTTGAGGCCAAACTACACCGCTTCTATGATATTCATAACAACCTATTCCTATCACGCTAAGACTTTTTACTACAAAAACCAGAAAGTTTCTATATTTTCATTTAAAGTAATATACTCAACATTTTGTCATAAAAGCACGATTTTTTTTCTTTTAAATTGCTTTTCCATAATATATGGTAGTATCCTTTGGGACTTTGGGGGAGCTGAAGTATTGTTATCACAAAGTGGCCTCGCTTTGCTGATTTCCATGTCCAATCCTCCTGTTGAAGGTATCCTTGGGTTAGGTGGGACACTGTGCTAAGTGCCGCACCAAGTCTCCTGGATCCTCCCTTGAAGTTAACCTCACGGCTGCTGGGTTTGAACCAGTGACATCTGGGAAGAAAATTTTCTGCTTGTTCACTCTGCCGTATGGACTCCTTGGGTTCAATAGCTCCTAACAATAAGGTTTATTGAAATATTTGGGTTCTGATGTAATCATAATATTCTATATTGCAATGAATTTGACATTGGACTACTAATATTTTAACTACTAATTTTTACAAGTGCACTTGATGGCTTCTCAATTGAAGTTCTTGGGAGTAGGCCACTGTTTGAGGATTTGTGTCCATCCACTGAATTGAAAGAGTTGTTCTGTTGAGCTATACCTTGTCCTTAGTCGGTTGATGTCCGCCATCTATGGTCAGTGAAAAAGGGATAATCTACAATTGAACCTACGACCTTCTCATGGCTGGAAAGAGCCTCATCAACTTAACAAAATCTACTCCTTCATAAAAATACATTTATTCTGCATATCTTACTCTAATGCCACAATCTATTAAATCAAATTGGCACTCCCATTTTAGAAGTGTTTTTTTGCAATTATGAACCGCCATTTGAAATGTTGCTCCAAGTTGAAGAAAAGAAATACCAGAATTAAATGTTGCCGTCTGAAATCTTTGCCTTGGAAGCTTATTTCTGGGGGTTACTAGCTATGCATGTCAGAGTAAGTTAAAGAAGCAAGAAAATGAGTCAAGCATGAGCAAGGTCGCCACTCTCCCAAGTGTGTCCTGTGTGCATATCACGAGTTTGAGAACGTCAAAGTGGACATCACATTGAATATTGCCCCGGTCAAGTGCTCGTCTGAAGGGTGACCAGTTCGAGGGCTTTAGTCTGAGAACCGGTCACCCGAAAGACGAGCTCGAGTCACAATATACTGTATGTCGAGAGTGAAGGCCGTGTCTTGTCACAGTGGTAAAAATACCCTTTAAAGTTTTGATGGATATTCCTAAACTCATCTTGACATTTTACTACCTCAAAAATTAATGTGGAACAATTTTCATTTTACTGCTTTATGGAATTCTAGCCCACATAAAAAACTTACATGCCTAAAAACATTATAAAAACAAAAAAATTCAAGAACCTATTCAATGTAAATAGGGAGCACAGTTAGTTAGCTCTTGAATAAAAATTATGATATGATCTATTTCATTGCTACTTTGTTACACGGGATTTTCAATGTCACAAAAATGAAAGATTATTTTTCTTTTTCTTGCATAGTCTCACAACAGCAAAAATGTGCTATATATGTCACCTAAAACACATAAAAAAGTGCAATCTTTGAAAATGTGTTTTACAACCATTATGAATACACTTAGTTACCCATTCACTTGAATTCTGAAGACGACACATGCAACAAACAATGTTTTAGATTTTGTCGTTTCTTGAAGGCTTTGTTGAAACTGATCAAAAATAGCTTCTTTAAGACTTCATTGATATTTATGAAATTATTAGTGACCGCCCATATAAATGTCTTTTGGACAATTCTAAAGTAAATTTTCAAATATCTGCTCTTTGGAGGGTTTTAAGTTATTATGTTGTGCAAGATTTTAAGTCAATTTGAAAATATGCAAGAAAAAGAAAAATAATTTTTCATTTTCGTGATAATGAAAATCGATATCAAATCTTTGGGAAATTGAATTAACATATAACCGGGGCATTTTGAGGCTAAAAACACTTAAAATTGAACCACTAAATCCCATGTAACTAAGTAACAGTGAAATAGATGATATCATAAATTATATTCTAAAGCTAACTATCTGTGCTCCTAATTCAGATTGGGTAGGTTTTTGAAAGTTTTAGTTTTTTTAATGTTTTTAGGCATGGAAGTTTTTTATGTGGGCTAGAATTCTGTAAAGCAATAAAATCAAAGTTGTTCCCTATGTTTTTTTGAGGTAGAAATATGCCAACGTGTTTGGGAATTTTCATCAAAACTTGATAGGGCTTTTTGAGCACCGTGTTGTGGTATTGACAGTTACGGGAGTGATCAAAACGAATGAATCAATACCACAAGACACAGACAATACCTCAACATATATTGTGACTCCGAGTCACCTTGGTTAATATCAGCTAACTAGTCAATTCGATCAAACAATTATCAACAAGAAGGAAAAGTGAAATGGTGAGAACTCTATAATTTGAGCAACTCGGAATCTTTAAACTCAGACCACTAGCAGTCTTTAGAGCCAGGTAAATTCAATGTCCAAACCCTCTAGTGACGGTTACACTTTCATAAAGAGGAGCCTTTCGTTTTCCTATTTATTAGCCCAATTCACTCGTGGATGAGCCAATCAGATGGTGTCCCCCAATTCATTGCCACGTCTTTTAGGGCCGGATGACTTTTGGCGATAAAAAGGAAATCAAAATGAAGATAGTGCCGAAAAATGAAGCGAGTTCATGATTGTTTATTTCAATATATTTGCGAAATACCGAATTGCGTAATGGAGTTTAGTTTCTGCTATTGGTCACCATTTGAATTCTCGTTCGAGTTCATTTCCAGGTCAAGTCAAATTTTGTTGTGTTCACTAGGGACCCTGGATTCAGAGACGCGCGAGATTTGACAAGTGGCTCCATTTCAAAAATGTAAACGATCAGTAGAACTAAAAAGTTTCCAAAGAGATTTTGAACTGATGCACTGTATAAGAAAGAGTTCTATCATGACAAGGATCATTGAATATTTTCTTCAAGGACATTGCCAAATGTTACTTGAAGACAAGCTGATTCATGGATATGGCATTTTAGATTCTTCTTATTATTTTGTTACTTTTGAAATCCTTTCTGAACCCCATTTTTTCATAAGATTAGATTGCTTTAATATTTCATTAGATTATTCAGATTAACATTATCACATGTGGGCTTCCTGAGCCTGCCAAGAAACAAGTCCCTTTATACTTGCTATGACTACTATCATCTCCTACTTCTCTACCTTTAATATTATTTAGTCTTTAACCTTTGGCTTCAACATTTCATTTTTAAAACCATTACTCTTCTATCATCATCTCTTGGTGCCTTGAGTGGTTTCACAATAAACAATAAACTTTACAATGCAATTTGTTGAATATTGTAGTGACTTTTCTCTGACAAGCCCTCTAGTTTAGGCCTTACTTGGTGGGAAAGGTTTGGTGATTACAAAAAAGTGGCGTTTCCTTGCATTAGTGTCCTTGCATTAAGCAATCAAAATTATTTATACTAATTGCTTCGCAATTCAAAGGGAGTTTTAGCCAAATTTCTGTTTGTAACCAGACTTTTGGCACACAAAAAGATTTTGGGTTGGCTAATACAATTAAAGATGTTGATCAAAATGGTCAGTGCGTGGATAAGGACGAATTACTATCCTTAAGTAAATGTAAGTATGCGTTAATTTTACTATAATATTGAAAGAGACATAACTTTTTTGATTAGTTTCATTGTATTCTGAAAAGTATTCACCCCACACATTTGAGGTAAACCAAATCACATGATTTAAAAGTAGCAAAAATATTTCAAAATAGAAGAGATAGACAACAATTGAGCTCTATGGATAAAGAAACTTATTGCAGCTCTTGCTAATGTCCGCTTTGAAGCTTGATGCACGAAAAAAAAATAAAAAAATTCTTATTTTCATGACATGATCTCACCCAAGAAGAACATTTTATGGCGATAGGAACAATTATAATTGGGTGTAAAAAACCTTGTTCAAATCCCAAAAATACATTTTTGCTCACATAATGCTCATAACCATTTGGTATCCCCTTCGAAGTCTCAGGGTTCAAAATTAGGAGAATATAATAAACGCAACTGCATCAATTTTAACTCCAATGTTTTTCTTTTGATTTTTGTGTTTTTCAAATTTTTTTTCTTGAAGTATAATTTTCAAAACATTGCCTGAACATACCGAGTGCCAAATATAATTGAATTGGGAGTCTGAAATCCTTTATGAGCACCATGAATAATATGATTTTCTTAAAAAAGTAGCATTGTTCTAGCATTTTCGAATTCCAATTAGCATTTTTAGGATCGATTTTGCACAAGCTAGCATTGCTGGCTGAAAAAAACCTGGCCAGCCTGGTTGTCATTTCATTTTGAATTTTGCTCGAACAAACACGAGCAAAGGCGAGCAATGCAGAGGTCAATTAGCAAATCAAAGAAATTCCTCGACTTTCGTTATGTAGTGGAGAGTGAGCAAAACGAATGATATTGAATGAGATGCTGTCAAAATCAAAATGCATTCTCTTCTTGTTTGTTCAACTATTGGTTTGATAGTTGAGATTGCAAAACTGAGGCTGAGGACACGACTTTTTGTGAGCAGAGTTTGTCAGGGGCCTAAATCCAAGCTTAGAACTCCACCCTGGAGAACGTGATTGGTAAATCAGGCCAAGATAGCATTGCCTCCACTTTACGATGAAATTATCAAACCTTGATCGAAAATAGTTCCTGCATAATGCTTCCCACTTTTTTGCAGAATTTCAATTTTGTAGCTACGGAGCGCAACAGCCAACTTGCGCCATGAGCTCCCAGAAAATGGAACCCAAACCACTACCCCCACTCCCTGATGGAATTCCATTCAAATCCCAATCAGCTGCCGAAACAAGCTTAGGGATCTTGATGTGTGGTGGTCTGGAAACAAATACCCAAGATCCAACGTTGTGCCACCTCTTCAACAGGACATTGTGGGCGTGGCAAGCCTTCCCGTCATTATTAGTCGGAGGCGGTCGGGGTTTGATCTTTGAAGGGGCTGAGAAGATCGCTCTCATTGGAAGCCGAATTACCCCTGAAGGAGGCACCAATGCTACGCAGATATTTGATGGATCCAAATGGACCCTTGGTCCAGAGTTGCCGCACAAAAGCTGGGGTTTGCAAAATGTGGGACTCAATGAGTCCCACCATCTAATCGTGGGTGGATATGCTGTAGGAGTGTGGTTCTTGGATGAAGTATTGATCTTTGACATGGAATCCCTAGCCATTCAGCAAATCGAACCATATCCTGAACGCACCCTAATCTTTGGTGCCTTAAAGTACTCTTACGAAGGCAGGGATTATGTTCTTTGTTTTGGAGATCAAAGCGACCCACTTGACAAGTTCATGTACCAACTTGACTTGGACAGTTTCACATGGGGCAAGTTTAGTGGAGAAACCCCGGTAACGATCGTGTCGGCACGCTCAATGATGGTTAGTCCGAATACCATGTGGATCGCCGGGGTTCTATCGTCAAAATGGAACGCGGGCCCTTTCTCTTACAAACTGACATTGAAGAATGGAGAGGCCATTTGGAACGAAACGCCTCCGCTGGCGTCAAGCCAGGTCATGCTTGGAACTCTGGAGAGAGAGCTCATTGAATGAAATAAACCCGGTGATGAATCCTAATTGACAACGGAAAGTCTCGAACCAAACCTATCCAACCTATTCAACTAACCTTGTTCCTCAACTTAAGACTTATATTTTCGATTGATTCAATTTCCATTATATCATGACGAAAGGACGTCACTCCATCTGGGTTGCTAACGTCACTTTTTCATAACCTTACATTTCATTTATTTATGTCTCTTAATATATTCACATTTTAGCATTTTAATATTAAGGCATTTGGGGATTCCTTACCCGGGTTTGGATTACTTCATCAAAACAAGGTATCATGTTAGGAAAAAACCAATGGTCCCATTGGGTCCCTTGGCAACACCAAGAGCCCTTGTTTTCTTGCTTTCAACCATCAAGCTTTCTCAGTGTCTTGCCTTATCTTCCTAGCTGGAGTGCGGTTGCACTGAAAGAGGGACGGGCCCGTCGCATTTCGTCTCCTTCACAGTAGTTTATTGGTACCATAGTTTTTGTTATTTTATAAAGTGGCAAAGCCTTTTATGTAAAAGGGCTCTTTCATTTACAAGATTGGTACTTTTGGGTGTTGGTATTAGGTTGGAACACAAGCCAAACCAGATGTTATAATATATTTCCCTGAGAAATTATGAAATGCATGTCTTGTGATCAGGGACAAGAAATTATTAAAAGCCATTTTCTACCACCTGGCAGAAATTGGTGGTAGAAAATGGCAGAAATTAGTCCAAAATAAGTGGCAAAAAATGGCAGAAAATAGAATTCTTTGTATTATTTTCAATCATCTTTTTCCAGTATTTACGATCACCTCCGTCAATTTTTAAGCCTACCTGTATGTAGTTTTGACACGTTGGGATGGGCATTTTGCATCGAATGTGAGATACAACCACTAAACGTCTTTGGTGTGTGATCGAGTTTGAATTTTGCCACCACGATCGGTTGGAGTCAGGGATGCCATTTGATCTAAACTTTTTAAAGTCAAAATGACGACAATTGCATTTAAAAAAAGTTATATCGTATTCAATAACCATTTTGATGACTGTGAAAAAAACTGAAATTGTCGTGGCCAGGCGTTGGATACTGCAGGTGGTCTATGGATACTGTTATCAACTCAATCAACCATCAAACAGTAAAAATATCAATATTTGAGGAACATTTTGCATTTCAGCCAATGCTATATCAATATGCTTTGTAGCAAAGGACACTTGAAAAACTTATCCAACCCATAGTTGCAGAAATTCGATCAATCTCGATTCTTCCCATCGCTGCTTGTGATGGCAAGTTATTCCGTTAAAAAGGCGAAAGCCAACTGACTTTTACTTAGTGTTACTTTAAACGTTTGATGGGAAAAATGAGAGATGAAACCATCATTTTTTCTTCTGCAATATTTAATCATTTGACCTATAACTCTTTCTATTTTGGGCTTGATTTGTTATCTATCCAATAGCGTCTATTATACATGAGAAAAGTAGGAAAAACGAGATTGTCCCAGGGTCTACAATGGAAGCAACTCGAGTTCTCGTGTAGGGCACTAGTTTCTCTTGTCGTTTCTCTTCTCTTTCTTCTGATAGGCCTAGAAAATCGGCGAGTGAACGTGCAAAGTGTGTGTACTGTAGGTTCAGATGTAGTTTCACGCTCAAGCCATACGATTGCCGACTGTACAACATTGCTTGTCAACCTTGGGCTGACGAACAATGGTGAATTAGAACCCAACAAATGCATAATCAGAGCGCAACGTCCATATTCCCAAGATTAGCCTAACTTGCATCATCCACATACAGGCGAACTTGAATTTAGTGCACGTGTACCGAGTTCGAACCCAAGTAACGGGCACAAAATGGGACTCCAGTGATTTTTTGATGGGAGGGATCCAGTTCGAATGTTGCTATGCTACTATCACATTTTGGAATCGGGACCATGACATAAATGACAATGAAAGTATTTGTCAAGGAACCCGCTATTGGATACTCGTCTAATCTCTGACGTGTTTGAAGTCAACGAGTCAACGGGACCTTCTGAGTGATCAGTTGATCCAGTAAAACCTCTTCAGACAGAAGACGTGACAAGTGAAGTGTTGAACATGACGGAGACCGTGGAAGAGCCAGGTTTAGTGGGCGTGGAGGCCATGCCTCCTTGCCGATTTGGGAATCTGACCGTGATTATGACCAAGTTCATTGAAAATTGTTTCTTCAGGTATGAGCTCGCACACATTTTTTTTTAGTTTCAAGAGTTTGGAGATTTCCTTATCTTCCCATGGGATTAAGATTTGGTTTTCTCAATTTGCATATTTTCTCTATAGTTCTTCGTATACTTCCTTCACTAAAAGTCTGAGCATTTACGTATCTTCTCAGCCTTTGGTGATGTGCAAATAATTGCTTGCACATTAATGGGATTCTCAGTGGACTCGAGGACATATGAACTCAGAGTCATGAAGACACCTCAAGTTACATTAACAGACAACAACAAGCACTTTACTTCCATTGGTATATCTTTTGGTGGATTGGACATTTTGTTTTGAAATTTAAAGACCATCAATCGATTACTTGTTTACGACAGGTCACATTTTGAACAACAAATTGAAGGCCGCAGGTAGGCTTAAGCACGGGCTTCTAGAAAAGTGGCCTGCGAATGAGATTCCCTCCAAATTGGCCTGCTGTGGGTCATAACATCTCTGAGCCGCTTTTCGAATTAAAGTGATAAAATAAGAAACGCAGATCCCTTCAATTAAAGACAGGGCATCTTTATATTATTCACTTGTACAGTGGTTTGTTTGAAAGTTATGTTGTCAAAAGTGTATGTAGCTGACTAGGAGTGAGGCGAAAATTCGAGTATCATAAAAAACTTGGGACACATAGAAGGTATGAAAGGTATCTGACACTGTACGTCTTCAAAAGTATCCATGAGCTTTGTCCCAACCCAGGATTTAAGGTCTATTCTAGAGATCTTAGGGGCTTAATGTGCGTATTGAGAGCACCTTCAAGTCCTCGAGAATCCAGGTTAGTTCGAACAATGAAGTCCACATCTCTTCTTTCTCGGGCTCCTTCATTGTTTAATTTGCTTCCCTCTGATATTCGTAGGGAATACGTAGGCCTTGTTGATCCGGTAGCATCTTTCAAGTCAGACTTGGACAAATGTTTAGATAGCATTCCAGATCAACCCTACATTCAAGGATTAGCTCGGTCTGCCAACTCAAATTCGTTGGTAGACCAAATATCATATAAAAATTGAAAGGTAATAAATAGACGAATTATAATCTTTCATTTTAATAGTACTGGGGATTACATTCCCTGTAGCGGTTAGAAAAGCCCGTGATTATTAAGCTTATTACAAACCTCTTTCGTTGAGAAACTAACTCGTTGTCATGTTGTACTTGATTTCCTGGGTATCCTGATTCAAAAAGTATACAAGTGGGCCAACATGATTTTTGACCCAATTCATGACTTGGAGGATACGTGCAAAAGTTCATCGAACTGAGTTTTGCCGGGTGTCATTTTCGAGTGGGTCGAACCAACTCCAGACTAGTTTTGTTCAGTTTCTCAGTTGCATAAATGAAGCACCACTTGATTTATTTGCGAATTTTTTTCAAGCTAGAAATTGTGTCACATGACGCACTTAACGCATCAATCAGTCGGAGTAGGTGCAAGACAAATTTCAACAATGTCTGATGATATCAAACCCAACTAATAGTTTATATTTAGTTACCACAATACTGGGCAGTTTTAGGCGTTTAAGCCAATGCAATGGGCTAGGTCTCCAATGTCAAAAACAGAAAACGGTTATCAAGCTCTTAAAACCAGCTTTTACTTAATTGAGATAAGTTGCAGAACTAAATTGCTTATCAAATAGAAAAAATCGCTTCAATCATCAAAGTGTCAGGGGCCCGCCCAAGCTTTAGACTCATGATATGTCCTGATTGTCGAACGGTTTGAAATTTAAGGTGTAAAGCTAAGGTTTTAATTTGAATGGAAAAGATACACACATAATTTTAGTCTTAGGAATATCTGCAAACATTTATGAAAATAACTCAAACAGTCATTTTCATAGTACTAAGATTAGATTCCAAGTGGTGGTTAGAAAACCATGAGAAAACCAAACCAAACATTTAAAAAAACAGTCTTTATGCAGATTTTGAGCCCGCCAGTTGTTGAAAAATGAATGGATCGTTAAATTCATTTATGAAATGATTTTAATGGCTTTCTCCTCTCAAAATGTTGAAAGATGTGACTTTTAAGCACATTATTTTGAAATTTAGAATCGAACATTTTAAGCAAGTCAGTGTAAACGTTGCTAGGGATGTGCAACTCAAAATTAAAACTGGCAACTCAGAGAAAGAAATTGACGCCAAAATATCTGATAAAAAAATTGTAATTATTTTTAGAACTTAAATGATTTACACCCCATTTTTCAACGCAGCATGAACTCAAATTTTATTTTAAGACTTACCTGAGTTCAAAACTTTGTCAGATTAATCTCTTCCAGTTTACTTGAAAGATCCTGAAAAAAACACTTTACTGCAAATAGCACATGAAATCCACAAGTCCATGAGTCAAGCGTCTCAAGATTGAGATGAATTGCCTTCGCTCCAAAAAGCAATGCAACATTTTTGTCAAACCGTGAATAAGTAATGGTTCAATTGTGTCTCATGCGTCTCAATTGCTGCACTACCTCACACGGATTTGTCTACAATGGAAATAGCTCACAACTTAACGTAAGCTTGATGATTATCGTCAAGAATTGCAGACCGCATAAAAGGCTTTAAAGAAAGTTGGTAAGAGCCTTACTCAAGCAAAGAAAGCTTTTGAAATATCTATATAAAGCCTCCAATAGCCTATAAAAGGCTCATTTGTGCCATGCAAAGGTATATCCTTTATTCCCGGAAAGAATATGGGGAAGCGACGTACCATTAAAAACTTCACTTTCATTCTGAGCTGCAGGGTGACGAAAAAATCATGTAGATTTCACAAACAAGAAAACGTCTGACAATCAGTCGCAGCAGGTGAATTTCGAAGATGATTTTTCAACGGAACTAAATTCTCCACTCGCCTTTTGTAGACTTGAGTTCGACAAGTATATCCAGTTGAAGGTGGGTAAAGGTTTTCAAACATGGAAAAGTTATAGATTTTTTAAACTTTATTACGAAGAATTGGCGGTAAACAAGTACGGATGGCTTATCGATCTGTCATATTTTTGTTGTGAATTGTGTACACGCTTTCTTTCAAAGGTTAGTTTTGACTCAATTTGGCCACTCTAGGTAATATGCGTAAAAATATGGTTCTGACAGTTCTCACGGGTCTCTTCCATCTAGTTTGTAGAGACTCTTTTTGGTCTCATCAAACTGTTGGCACAAAAATGTCCGCAGGATACAAATAATGTCACTCACAATGTAGATGATTATTGTATTAAAAACATTCAAAGGAAACCCCGGGATAAACCTCATTTAGGCCTAACTTTGCCCACTGAAAAATAAAGCATTTTGTTGTAATTTCCAAACTATATAAGCTAACTGTTCAATGAGCCAGAAATCCTTAACTTTATCATTATTTGTGTAATTAGGAAATATTCTTTTGGTAATTTGTGATCAAATTTGATAATCATGTTGTAGCACATGATGTAATGAAGATTTACACACTTTCAGGTCTTGGTGTATCATTGCCGAATATTTATTCAGGGTTCGAGATCTGTTCCTTTATAGCACAAATTTAAGCTTACTTTGATTGAGTTCGGATTCAAGGGCCCAATGGTATTAAAAATGAAACCGAAGCTTGAACTTTAAGGTCATGCTATAGGCGTACATTTGAGCATGGACTCATGTTTCTAGGATAAAGATAAAATGGCAGCTATTTTCAAATAATGTTCGAACTAAAGTGAAACTGATGTACCAAGGGAAATATGTAGATTTCTCAACAATATCTTTGAAAGCAATCGAAATTATGTCGAACGATCTCCCGTAAGAAAGTAGAGAGGTTAGTGCAGATCATAGATCATGAAAAAGCTACAAAAATAAACTTCATTTGACGTTCTATCCTCAAACCGTGACTGATAAAAAGCTTATCTGAATTCATGTTAGCCAGGATTGTAATATGCATCTAATGACGTTCGTTCATACCTTCGTACTTTGTCCACACTGTAAGAGAAGAGCTGGAATATAAGTGGGTGCAAGCTTTGTATTGTGCAGCTCAATAGTTTGTAGTAACCAGCGTGCTCAGTCCAATTTCTGGACGTCAAGTGCAAAGTCATAAAACAAACAGCAAAAGAGTTCTTCTGTTAGTAAAGCAGTTAGGACAATCCCTTGCATATTTTGGACAATTTTGGACAATTTTGGACAAAAAAAACATCGAAATATTTGTCTTAGTTTTAACCAGCCCTAAGAGAACATTCTTTGTTTTCGAAATAAAAAAAGTAATCTAGCAAGCGTCAATTTTCATCGATTAGGGGCTTACCATCAAAGCACAAATACCGAAGAAAATAGTATTTAAGAAGCATGTTATTGCCTTCAAAATTTCAAAGTTTCTTACGCATTTATTTGCACTAATTTTGACACATAGGAGGGAAACATACTGAACTGGGAAAGCTAGTTTATTTTTGTTGTAATTGATAAAGATTTTCCAAGATAAGTTCTTATTTAATTCTTAGATAAACACGCATGCCCTAAAAACTGGGCAAGGTGGTTGTGATGAAAATGCGACCTGATTTTATAACTATGTTTGATAGCTATGCATGATTTTGAATAGATTGGTGATAAAGTTGGTGCTTTTCAAAAGATATTTGCCAGATATAGAAAGCAATTGGATTTCTTAAGGAGATATTTAATGGCTGAGGTGTTACGCTTATTTGAAGGTTGAGTAAACATTTGACCACAGGACAATGCACTATGATTTAATAAAAATGTGGCAAACATGAACAACATGTTTCTAAAATAGTGAACAATTAACATTTCTACACTGGCAAATACTAGAAGTATCCATAAAGTGTTCTTGAATTCAAAGTTAATACAATTGAACAATGTCATAAGAACTTTACCTGTAGAAATAAACCTGTTGTAAGCACCATCTTTATAGCAACCGATTTTTTTTCTTCATGACTGACTTTCGTTATGGCAAGCAACCTAAGAAGGTTTTTCCGGATAAAGTAACTTTGTGGGAAAATATATTTCATTGTCTCTACAAGTATGCACTTTTCTTGCGTCTGTTGTGGTTTCGTTGTGGGCGTTGGCAGCCCTGCTGCCTTGACATTTAGAAAAAAAAGAATAAAAAAAACTGTATAAAAAGTCATAACATTTTGGACAAAGAGAGATATGTTGGATTTAAACTTTACGGTAAAAAAAAGGTGAATTCTTCAAAAGTGTCAATCGTATGGAAACCGGCCAATGTTTCAAAATTTCGTGCCATTGAACGAATAGTTAGTGATTTTTCAATCGCAAAATCCTAAAGTCATCTCAAATATGGAATTAAGGTTATTAATAGTCCCTCCTAACCCCCGAATAGAAGTAATGTAATGAGGGTCTTGTTTTGAGGCTTCCATTGGATTTCTTATTTATGCCAATATCGACCAATCATGCGTTTACGTAATGAAAAGCAGGATACTTCAATCACTCCCTCACGTTAAGATACAGCAATGTGTTTTAGTATTGGAAATGAATCAAGTTGTCTCTCCTTAGAGTGATTTATTTCCTTTCACTCTATAGATTGGGTCTATTGATTGGAAATCATCCATGGAAGACGGTGATTGGAGCTCTTCTTCTATGCGCCGTTTGCTCCAGTGGAATGGCTTTTTGGCTCCAAATCACCGACGACGAACTCCTGTGGACTCCCTACGGATCTCCAGTAATCGAGCTCGACTCAAGTCAGCCAAGTAAAGGGGCGTGTCACATTTTGATGAAATGATTATTTTTTCTAGTTCCTGGAGGATAAGAAGTGGATCGAGGAAAACTTTCCAAAAGACATGCGGTACGAGTCGGTAATCATCGAGGGAGATAATGTTTTGACACCAGAACATGTACAATACGTAAGTAATTGCTTTAGCTACCAATAACTGGATAATCAAATGATATATGTTGTATAGATCTATGGAGATATCAAAGTAGTTCAAAATAAACGTTCCGATGTAATATTGCATCATTGACGCTATTTTAACACCATGCAAGTTCTACACAAAGAGGTGTGTATTTCCGGCACCGGGGCTTGAACCTACGACCTCTGGGGAGAGGACTCTCGCCTTGTCCACTCAGCCTCTACGGCTGCTCGTCTATACCATATCCTCGCGTAGGCTATGGTCTAATAGTATGTTGTAACTCTGACTGTCCAATCCTACATTCAAGGTCTAGCCAAATCCGCCACCTTTGATTCATGTCTGGATGAAATTTTATAGGAATATAAAGCTAAATAAGATGCATATTTTTCCATTGCTCAATGCTGGGGATTTCAGTTCCAATAACGATAAGGAAATCTATAAAAAGATACAAATGAGGCTAAAATCTGTAAATTGTGTGATGGAACAGTTTATTTCGTGGTATTTAACCAACCATCAAGTTATTAATTACGAATCGAGGGTGGAATGTATATTTGCTCAGAAATCGTAATTGACAATATAATGAAATGCATAACAAAGTGTTTTTGTAAATACCCGAGGTACAAGCACCTCATCTTTTCTTCAAAGAGAAAAATGCGATCAGTTTGAATTTGAAAAAAGGAATCAAGAATAAGTTAAAACTTCTGCGTCAAAAATAATTCAATTGAAGAGGAACTGATCACTAACTATAAATTTCCAACTTTAGAAAAATCAGGTTAACTTTCCAAGTCGGCCAAAGTATATATGATACAAACGAAAACGGTTGAGTTGGTTTGGAACGGAACATTTTCAAAATAACACCTTTTTGACATTTTGTTTCAGTTGGCGAAGCTCAATGAAAACGTTATCAACGCCACGACAGAAGATAAACTCCATAACTATACCGACCTCTGCATACGGTAAAAAGCTATTGGTTATCTCAAAACAAATCCTAAGTTTAACATTACATATTCCTCGATTTTTAGGGATTTGGACGCAGTGTCGAAAGAAGATTGTTATCAGGAGAGTATCTTACGTAAGTAAATCTTCACAGGAATTTATCAAGAAATAACAAACCGAGCTTCCCTCAGATTGAAAAGAAATATTTTGAATTGGACACTCCTTAAGCAAAATTGAAAATTGAAATATACTTCATTTCTTTTTAACAAAATGATTTCCGATTGTATGCAGGCCTTTGGAACAGTGACTTGAACGTGATCATGAAACTTAGCCAAGACGATATCTTGGAAGCTATTGATGAGGCTCTTCTTGATGAAAGGTAACGCAACTCTTAAACATACTCTTTAAGTCTTCTACTGTATAATCTAATGCGTATGGCCAATTAGGTCACGGGTGAAAACTCTTCTCTCTGGCTTGGCTTTTGATGGCTCTGGCCATGTTCTGAGTGCCAAAGGTCTCATGAATGTGTGGATCCTTCGTGAAAATGGCACCAAAGAAGAGAACCAAGCCAGCATTGATGAGGCCGCATTTGATTGGGAGACCGTGTTTATCAACATTGTGGTTGGAGAAGATGTTCCATCGGGTCTTCCGAATGGATCCAAGATGTAATGACGAGAGTTTTGAACTTTTAGTGACTTTTTTTGGACATAGATTATATTTATAGGTATGGATTGGCCGAGAGAAGCTACAATGATGAGATCGATGGAGTTGTGAATAGCAATTTCTTGCTTTTCTTGGTTGGATTTGGCTTCATCTTCATCTATATCGCGGTTGTTTTGGGTAGATGGAATTGCATGGAACAAAGGGTAAACCAACGGAAAATGGCTTTGAAAGGGCATTCTAATTGGTGGGTGTTTTCACAGGTACTTCTTGCATTGATGGGAATTTTGGTGATTGGCTTATCCATCTTTGCCTCCTTTGGATTGTGCTTTTATATGAGGATTTTCTTTGCCGACATGCATCCAATCATCCCTTTCCTTTTACTTGGCATCGGAGTGGACGATATGTTCGTAATTGTACAGGTAAATAGCTATCTCGCAACATACAGTTAGGGCGGAGATTATTGGCAACCCCTTGATTTTTCGACATAATTTTCATATTACTCGTGTACTAATGTTTCAAATAGCACAATTGTTTTTGAGGATAACAGCATCAGTATGAGAAAACATCACTCGAGAATTGAACGGATTTGATTACTTCGTTTTTGAGTTACAACTAATTTTGTAAAAGTAGAGGTGTTGAAAATTATTGGCAATGTTTGACACATCAAGTTCATTCTTGATTTACATTGACTTACTTACGCTCAAACTTTCCTGTTGAAACCTGTAGATCGCAGAAAGTATCCTGTCAAATTGTGCTTTGCAAGCTCAAGCCGGATTTATCCCCAAATGGTATTAAAAGGCGACCATCGCTTTGATGTTCATTCAATTAGAAATTCGTCTCGTTTGCATCATGGTCAAGGCCAAGGAGTACAGTGGGGATCTCCAAGCCAATCTGGTCGACGCCCATAAATCTGATAGTGGCTATCGATTCATTTCCAAGAGGTTTGGCATCCCAATTTCCTCAGTGAGAGCCATCATCAAAAAATACCAGCAACATCACACAGTTAAAAATCTTCATGGGCGGGGTCGAAAAAACCTTTCACCCACGGCTGAGAGGAAAATGGTCAGAATGGTTCGGAAAGATCCAAAAGTGACATCAAAGACTATCTTCAAGAGCCTGGAGGTCAACAAGATTTCAAGGTCAACGCTTGAGACAACTCTTCGTTGTATCGGTTTTGGTGGATTTCGACCCCCGTAGAACACCTCTACTCGAAAAGAGACACGTGAGAGACCGTTTGACCTTTGCTAAGGACCATGTTGACAAGGGTGATGCATTCTGTTCTCTATGCTTGTGGAGCAACGAGACCAAGATTGAGCTCTTTGGACAATGGACAAGGCATTTGCCTGGCATGAGAAAGGAAAGGCATTTGATCCAAAGAACACAGTTCCAATCATTAAGCATGGTGGTAGATCCATCACGCTTTGGGGATACTTCGCCGCCGCTGGTATTGGGAAGCTCCTTCGCATTGAGGGCACCATGTACAAAGAGAACTACCTCAAAGTACTGCAGGACAACCTGAAACAATCAGCGAAGGATCTCGGCCTTGGATGAAGATGGACATTTGTTTAGGACAATGACCCAAAGGATAAGTCCAAGATTGTTACCAAGTGGCTCTCCAACAACAAGATCAAAGTTCTGGATGGGCCAGCACAGAGCCCGGAACTAAACCCCATCGAAAACATTTGGTAAGAGCTGAAGCAACGGGTCAAGGCAAGGCATCCTCAGGCTATCAATGAATTGGAGGCTTTTGCTATGAAAGAGTGGGGGAAAATGTCAAGAGACACATGTCAGAACTTGATTGTTAATTATAGTAAACGATTGACTGCTGTCATGAACCAAAAAGGATATGCAATTGGTTATTGATGTAAATCAATCATCACGTTGCCAATAATTTCTGACATCATGAATCTAACATAATTGAGTATAATTCGGCAACCATTGCAATGATTGCAATCATACTAGCTGTGCTGCTTCTTCATACTAATACCATTTTTTTGCTGCAATTGTTAAGATACGTCGTAAGTTACTTAAGATTTTATATAAAAACGAGGGGGTTGCCAATAATTTCCGCCCTAATTGTAACTAGTTTGTATTGATATTTGCAACATTTTGTTCTTTTCACTTGCTGTCATACAACTTGTGACTTGGTTTCGTGAGTGAAGAATATAATGTACTGCAAATAATCAACACTACTTTTGTGTCATGTGTCACGCAACCTTACAAACACAAAATGAAATCTTGCAAGGGTGTTCGCTTTTTATTACAAATATTTGTCTTTCATTCACAGTCTCTTGAAAACCTGACCCCTAAACAGAAATATCTGCCAGTGGCTCAACGCATTGGGTTGACAATGAAACACGCCGGAGTTTCTATTACAGTCACTTCGATCACAGATATGGCCGCTTTTCTGATTGGATCAAGCTCGGTATTTTGTCTAGAAGCGTGAAAAGTGTAATTCCATTTCACAAATAGCTTCCGTGGTTTTTCCAGAGTATGCCTATTTTGCGGACATTCTGCCTTTTTGCCGCGATGGGAGTCTTGTTCTTATACATCTTTGCCAGCACCTTTTTTGTGGCGTAAGCATACGTTATGTTATAAACCAAGAACCATTTACAGTAGGTTTCGAGTCAATCGCCTCTTACTTGATTTCTATAGTTGCCTAGCCCTTGATGAAGGAAGGATTGATGCCCGAAAGCCATGTGGTTGTTGCTCTAGACCTAAACGTTCGGATTGGACACCAAACAAAGTCAGTCAAATCGAAATTGGCAAATTGGTCTTTGAAAAAGGCATCACCAAATATCTGTTCAAGCTTCCTGTTCAGGTATCGAGTCAACAAAAAACGTTTGAAGCCTTGAATTGTCTGAAGATTTCTACCTTCTAGATTTTGGTCATCATCATCGTGCTAACTGCATTCGGTGCTGGTGTATATGGGATCACTCAAATGAAGTTGGATTACAACTCAATATGGTACATGCGAAAAAACTCTTACCAAGTGGGGTTTTACGATGCTACGGCCAGACTGTTTCCAGACAATGGTGAACGTGTCCAAGTCTACATTGGTAAGCTCTTTATAGAGAATTTCACACATTTTCTGTTGCAACGATTGCTTTTGTCCGCATTTACTTCTTTTGCAAATTAGATACGGGGGACACGGAGACATTAAATAAGTAAAATCAGTCCGAAAAAGATATCTAAATTCCAATCGGTCAAAATCTTGCAGCTCATAAATTGAACTTCATTTCAGGGCAAATCAAGTATTGGGTCCATTTAGAATCTCTCTTGAAAGTAAAGGACACTCTGGACGGAAACTCATATATTCGAGAAGGGTCCATTCAGTATTGGTTCGATACCTTCTACCACGATTTCTGCGTTCCAAACGAGGAGTCCGTGGATGTATTTGCAGAGTTTGAAGGATTCCACAAAGACGATGTCCACCTCAATTGTTCAACAGGTATCAAGAACTGTCGAAACGTTTGTTAGAAAAGGCATCATGACGAAAGACAACCTAAATGGGCTTGAAAAGATCCGTTTTACAGTGTAAAAAAACCTCACAAGTTGTCAAAATGTGTCCTCAGCAATGCTTTGCAACCTTTAACATATTTTGATGGTTAGATTCAGAGGAACCTAGTCAATACAAAGGACTTTGAAAGAAATAGAAAGAGGGACAGAGGCGTTGAAGAAGCCCATAAGACAAGGAACTACATATCGCTAGGAGTACTTAAATTGTCCAAAACAATGGATAAAAGACGCTTGTCGAAAAAAAAAGTTGGATTTTGCTGCAAGTATTTCGTTCTTCTCCAAATGAAACTAAAGACTGGTGCAATAAAAGTGATGTCCTCACAATGTCCACTACGTAAGTCTATATGGAATGAATGAGTTATCCCTCTTGTGGCACAATAATCAACTACGATAATAAATGTGCTAGTTCATGCGTTCTTTGCCCTGCTATGTACTGCTTTTTGAGAAAGCATAACTTTTGACCCAGTTGTTCGATCGAGCAAAAAATTGAAATGCGTAATTTAGCGACCTGGGGGCAAGTCTTAATTGATGATGAATGCAAACCATACACTTAAATCGGAGATGCTAGTTGTTAATCTTGGCATCCCCGTTCCGGTTGGTTTCTAAGTGATCGCATATGTAAGCCATAGGGCTAAAAACCAAAGCAAAAGCGTATTGCCAGAGATCTTGGATGCTCACAAGTCCATTGATATATGTTGAATTTTTAACATTTTGCACAAAAAAGTGGAGAGCACCTTTTTAGGGCTCCACGCAAACTTATGTGTTGGTGTATCAAACTTTAGGTTAGAAAATGGATGAGAATATTTTAGCCGTCTTTAGCCACATACTACAATTTTTAAACTTTTTTTAGAAATGGGATTCAAGAAAAGCTTTCTTCTTTTTCTGGATGAAAATCGAAATTTTTACCAGGACCTGAAATTCAACGTGACTTTAGAAGACGAAGACCCATCGAACTTATGGAACACAGGGGCCTTCGAGATCACGGTAAATTTGGATTGCAGTTTTTCCCAAAAAACACAACTGAGCTAAACATGTAAGTCTCTTTTTGGGGTTTTAGGCTTCTCGAGCGAATTTCCAACATAGTGAGCTTCAAAACACCACGATTCAAAACGTGGCCATGGACCAGGTCAAGAACGAAATGAGTGCTGTTCAATTCGGCGGAGATGATTTTTCCACTCCGATTGTTTATGGATTCATGTACATTCAATGGGAAGCCAACAAGGTAAAAGCCATTAGAACTATGATTTAGCCCACTTTTCAACATTTATTGTTTGCTCCCCTCAAATCATCTTGCAATAAGTATATATATATATAGAGCATCGGAAAGGAAACATAGGTGGGATTACGAGTGCGAACGATCATAAAAATAATCTTTCCTCCAAGTGACAGAAATGTTCTTTCAGAGTATTGGTGAGAGAAGCTTACACATATTCGTTAACCAAATTCAGTGATGACTAACGGGGCCAAATATTTGGCAAATGAACTTTACCGTTTAAGGCCAAATATGGCCAAGTTATTACCCAATCTATGAGAAGCGATGAAACTGAAATTTTTGAAGTAAAAAATGCAGAGCGAGATAAAAAAGTCTGTGCTTAATATTTAACCAAACAACCCCAAAGCAATTACTGCAATCAAGAGCAGAAAGCTTAATCCAGTAAATGCACGCAGAATATGATTTAGTGCCTGCCACCCTATCAAGTGGAAAAACTACCTAAACAGACCAAAAATACCTCCCTTTCAAAAATGTTAACTAAAAATGTGTGTTAATTCAACTCAACTGCGAATCGAATGCTGTAAAAAGCGACTGAATTACAGGGTTGGCCACGTAATTCCGGCCAAAGAATATGGTGATTTTTGAAAAGCAAGTGGTCGAATTTAATTTTTTCATTTCTATTGAATAATAAATCCCATTTGTGCTAATCAAAGAAGCAAAGCTTACTCGACATGATGGACAATGCCGCTGGCAGGATGTTGGCGAACAAAAAATTGTTCTCGAATTCTCAGGAATGTCCATGAGCCCACAAATCAGGTCATTTTACCTGTTCCAGGCTCGTTGAAGATTTTACCGTCTAAATAACACTAGGCCGCTGAATCTCAATCTTTCGGCCCCGTTCAAGCCTCTGGTCCAATGTAACTTCAGACTGTACTTGTCTACGCTGAAATTTTAAGCGCTTTGCATGTAAGCAACAGTGCATTTATGTGCACTAGATATATTTGGGAACATTTGTGACAAAAAAGTTTATCTGAAAAAGTTTATTAAACCTTTTGTATTCAATATGCATGTGTGGGTATCCACAATTTTTAGTGTCTATTTTTTAATTTAGCATGTCAATGCAATTCAAAGATGTAACCAAGGTTACAATGCATTTATCCATGTCAATATCATTAATGAACTAATTCAAACCAATTAAAGCTTTGGACTTGGTCGCAACTACACTATGACTGATCATGAAAATACAAGGGGGCTCAGACAAAGGTCATGGTGAAAATGAAGTTAGTTTTAGTCCCCTTTTTCAGATGCCTAGCGTTTCCGGAATTGTTTGCCAAAACATGTGTCAAAATATCTTTCGTGTAAATGCACCAAAAGTCATCTTTGATTCCACCTTCGAGGCTCCTTAGGGAGATGTTGTACTCCTTGGACATCTGAACAACGTTAAGTTGGGGGATCCTCTTGATCTTTTGTCTGATCATATTGATGAGGGCAGTGGTTCAAACTGGTCGAGTTCTTGGTTTTCTGGACTTGTCCTCCACCTTTTCAGTCTTGTTGAAGCGAACAAGGTTGTCATGGACAGAAGATTTTCCCTGTTGGAGCCTCGTCGCAATGGTCCGCTTGGTGGCACCAGCATGAGACATCCCAATGATCTTCCCCCGGCCAGGTTTTGGTATCGGCCTTTCACTCTGGGCCAAAGATATAATTCTCCCGAATATAGGGGAAAACGTTACCAAATCCTTCAGGCAACCATAGGTGGGAACATTCACATTAGCTACTTGTAATTGCTTATGCTTTTGCCCTGCCTTATGAGGCCAACTCTGTAGATCTGACCACGGACCTCTGAAGATGTGGACTGCGAACGGACGCAAAAAATTCTTATCTGCTAAACCGTTCACTTTATTCCATATGAGCACTTCATACGACAACAAAATGTTGTTGAATAGGTGAAATTGGCCATATTTGAGCCCAGAGCTGTGCTTAGGGAACTCAGGAGATATGTCCAAAGTTATGTGGTAAGCACCACATAAAATTCAAATTTTCGGCTTGCTCTTGGTCAGCTACGAAAGCTTTTGACAACAAAACTTCGAAGCGGACCACGTTACAATAAATGATATAAAAATGACCTGTCTTTAATTCAACAGATCTACGTTTCTAATCTTACTATTCTAGTCCGAAAGTAGCTCAGAGCGACTATGACAAAGAGCTGGCCGATTTGGCGGGAAGCTCATTCACAATCGATATTTCTAGAAGGTCGTAGTCTCACATTGAGAAAAGTTAGCATAATGAAAAAAAAAATGGACCAACAAAGTAATAATAACAGTAAGTCTTTATTGCGACTCTTGGTCATGTTATGGGGTAAGAAATAATAAAAGCAATAAAGTGGTTGACTAGTGGTATTTGCTTGTTAGAAAAGTTCATTGGGTGGAGCAAATCGAAAATGTTGTGCTACGTAGTCCCGTAGAAACATTTGCTACTGATTGCAAGCATTTATGAAGCCTCAAAGCCTTGACAAGACAAAAATCCCAATGCCTGAAAGCGTTCCGAAAGGTTGGGCACGGACAAAAATTCCAAAATATAGGAAGCCATTGTTCAAAACGAGTTGCAAACTAGCAAAAAGGCTTAAGAGCAGTTTGAATCCAGTCTCCAAAAAAAGTTGGACGTAGTTC
>NC_081445.1:12926839-12941184 GCF_007210705.1 Tigriopus californicus | reverse complement strand
GTTTTTTTCTCTTATGCGAACTCTAAGAGAAAAATGAAACACTCTGTTGGGCCTTTTGAGGTTGATGGGGAAGCCATTAGCAATGTAGATATTATGGCTAACATGCTTGGAGATCAGTTCTCTAGTGTGTTTTCAACCCCACTGAGTTCAGAAGCAACAGCTCATTTCTCTGAAGATGATTCTGTTGAATTGACAAGATCAGCCAAGTTGAGCGTTTAGATGATCTAGTAGCCACAGATCAAGATGCATTAGAGGGCATCAAGGACTTAAGGCTTTCAAGTTCTTCTGGTCCTGATGGTGTGACATCTCAGTTTCTGATGAGATGATCACTGGTTCTTGCTCCTGTTTTCTCGTACTTGATGCGTTGCATCTTGGATCAGGGAAAGTTTCCTTCTTCACTAAAGTTAGCTCATGTTGTTCCAATTTTTAAAGGGGGAGATAAGTCGCTCCCCAGTCCTTCCTCCTAGCCAGCACGGGTTCCGAGCACATTTTAGCACGGTTACCCAACTGATTGAGCATTTAAAGCAGGTCATTGCGGGACTGGAAAGGAACGAGTCAGCAGATGTAGTCTGTCTTGACTTTGCCAAGGCCTTTGATAAAATAAGTCATGGCCTTTTGTTGAATAGACTTCATGTAGTTGGGATCCAAGGCAAAGTTCTCAATTGGATAAGAAGCTTCATTCAGGATAGGAAGCAAATTGTTAAGGTTGAGGGATCCCTTAGTAACATACATGATGTCAAGTCAGGTGTTCCCCAATGTTCTATATTTGGACCCCTCCTTTTTATAATATTCGTTGCCCCGCTTCAAAAGCTTAGTATTACTGCCAGTCTCTCATCTAATGCTGACGATACAAAGCTAGTTTATGGTAGGAATGGCCAAGATTCCAGTAGCCTTGCAAATGACTTAGATGGAATCTATTCTTGGGTTACTAAGAGTAATATGTCCATGAACGGAATGAAATTCTGCTCAATGTCCTTCGGGCCAACTCCTTTGAATACTCCACTCGTAGATAATGGAGGTAAAGATATTGAGGAGGTCTCATCAATGAAAGATTTAGGTGTAGTTCTCCAAAGTCATAGAAAGTTCGGTGAGCATATCCTGTTGAAGGTGGGTAAATCTTTTCAAATGTGTGGTTTTATACGTTTAAGTCCAGAGATAGCATCACAATGCTAACTCTGTACCAGTCGATTGTCCAGCCACATCTTGAATAGGTCTCGCCCATTTGGGCTCCAATGATTTCAGCAGGTTTGCAAAAGCTGGAATAAGTCCAAAGATGACAGGAATGAGAAATCTCTCGTATTGGGAGAGACTAGAAAAGTTGGGACTGTACGTACAGTGTTCAGAGAAGGTACGAAAGGGATCTGATATTGTACGTTTTCAAAAGCATTCATGAGCTTTGTCCCAACCCAGGATTTAGGGTCAAGTCTAAGCGTGCGTTTTGAGAGCACCTTCAAGACTTCGAGAATCCAAGCTAGTTCGAACAATGAAGTCCACATCTCCTTTTTCTCGGGCTCCTTCATTGTTTAATTTGCTTCCCTCTGATATTCGTAGGGAATACGTAGGCCTTGTTGATTCGGTTGCATCTTTCATGTCAAAGTTGGACAAATTTTTATGTAGCATTCCAGATCCACCCAACATGCAAGGACTAGCTCGGTCTGCCAACTCAAATTCGTTGGTAGACCCAATATCATGAAAAGATTAAAAGGTAATAAATAGACGAATTATAACCTTTCATTTTAATAATACTGGGGATTATATTCCTTGTAGTGGTTAGAAAAGCCCGTGAAAAAATAAACAAAAAATGTCCTTTCACAATTGACGACAGGGTTCCGCAGAGGGCGTAGGTTCGAATCCCGCCTTAGGACAAAAACTTGTCAATGTATTGTCTTTTTGCATTCCAGTTTATCCGGCATATTTATTCAATACTGCAAGCCACGACTCATTGAAACGGTCCAGTGACAAGAGTTTTCAGTGGTCAAAGAAACAATTTACATAAGATATATCGTCTATTCCCACCCGTCTTTCACTGCGTCTAATTTCTTTTCATTTACGAACCCTAGAGCATTGTTTCGGAGCTCATTCGGAATCTGGTATTGACCTTCGCCACTATCGTGGTCGTGACCTTATTCCTGGTGGCCAACATTCGGGTTTCCCTGTTCGTGCTCATTTGTGTGGTCTTCACCGTGGCCAATGTTTGCGGGTTTGCTCATTTTATGGGCCTCACTATTGAAATAGTGACTTCCCTCATCCTAATCTTGAGCTGTGGACTCGCTTTGGACTACGCCGCTCACATTGGCGTCGCATATCTCTGCTCTAAAGGCCAAACCAGAAAAGGTGAGAGGTTGAGCGGTCTTCTGGAGGACGCAAGTATTCCAATAAGGAATGATTTTGAAGGTTTAAGTGATTCCATTTTCTTCTTGCCGCTAGAATCAAACATCGTGTCATGGGCCCTTTAGGCAGTCGTAGGCGCTGGGACTAGTTTGGATTGTTACTTGGTTTTTGCTCTTTTAGTACTGTCATGGCCTGAATCATGCATGAACGCTATAGTTTTCAGTCAAAATATAGGCCCCCTCCTTAGTTGCACATTTCGTTAAAAAAAAATATCAAATACTTGCAAGAAGAATTTCTGTACTTCAAGCGCATAAGACTTGTTAAATTGAAGGAACTGGTTGCCGAATTCAGCTAAGTTTTTTTTTGCTAAGATATTTGGTGTTTGATATACGGCCCATGACGTGCTTTTTTACCAAGAAGGTAATGAAATCACTTCAACCTTCAAAATCATTCCTTATTGCATTCTTTCCCTTAGATGAGAGTCGATGAGCAAACAAGTTCGGAAAAATTGACTAGTTTACGAGTTTTTTTTGAGTTGCTGAAACAAAAACTAGGAGTTGAACCCTACTAGCCTCTCAGTACCAAATTGGTTTCGAAATATGATGCGTGAGTCTTTGGACTGATTCTTGAGTCTTTAGACTGGTTCTTGAGTCTTTGGACTGATTCTTGATTCTTTGCAAAAAAGAACAAGTTTGAGCACTTATTTACTTTTTTTAAGTGTAGGTTGCCTGATCGCTAGTGAGGGGCAAAAAGTGCAAAATTAAATTCGATAGTTTCAGACACTTTTTTGACGCGTCACTCAATTTAATCTTTATTCGCACCTTTTTTCAATAATTTCTGCATAGGCATGACGTTTATTGTTACAAATGTATTTACACATAATCACTTTGAGCATGCCTCTGTTATCTGGGTTTTGATCAAAGAGGCATAAATGGGAAAATGAAAACAAGCAATTCATTCATAATTTGCTATTTGACACCCTCAAATTCGTTCAGGATGTGGAATGAATTAAGTTTCCGCAAAGTAACCATTACATTCACGTCAACCATTCCACAGATAAAGACTGTAAAATCGCTTTCCCAGAAGGAAGTACCTTTGTAGAAAGCACCCCCAGCCCTCCCTTTTCAAGGCATCATAAATCTTTTTAAATAATAATGTCACAGCTCTTAATTTTCAGAAAAAGCCAAGGAAGCTGCAGTTTCCATGGGGACAGCTGTGTTTCACGGTGGATTCAGTACGTTCACGGCCTTCGTTCTTTTGGCCTTCAGCGACTCCTACATTTTCACCACATTCTTTAAGATGTTCTCCATGGTTGTCACTTTTGGCCTCTTCCATGGGATCGTGTTCCTAAGTGTGTTGCTCAGTCTCTTTGGGCCTGTGTTTAATATTGATGAAGGATCGGAACCGGTTTTCAGTGCAGTGTCGCCAGATTCGCCATCTAAATTAAAGCTAAGGACTAGCCAAAGTCAGAATGACAATTCTGACTCTGTACCTATTGAAACGCAAGTCGTGGAAAAGTTCTGAATGCTCATCTAGATCAACTTGTGATAAAGCATAACAGTAATTGATCCATAAGACGTATCCCACCTACTTGTCGAAGTTAATCTTCACCCTGTTATTTGTGAAATGTTTTAGCAAAGTTTGTAGACTTAAAAGCAATAAATAATTTATTCAAACTAGTGACATTGTTTTATTACATCAAAACTCAACCATGGAAACCATACTTGATTTCAATCCGAAACTAGTTTTCAACTCAAAGATTAGCACCGAGAGTTTCGGCCTCCTTCGTTCAAAAGGCAATCGTCATATTTGATGTGGAGCAATAAAATCGTTGTTATATTTAAAATGGAAAATCATTGCTTGAATTGTTCATTGGGCTGAATTGTCTGGTCATTCGAAACCAGAGCGACCTTTAGCTAGAATGTTACTTTTGCCAAAGCTCTTTGTCGGATGCATAAAAGGAAAAATGACCAACTATCATTGCCGGCCCAACCGTGCACCTTTTATTATACTCGTTATTACCATTCTAGACTTTTTCCTATACGGTATAAACCAAAAGCCTTTAATATTTTCATTTAAAGTAAGAAAGCTCAAAATTTTCCCAAAAAAAACTGAACAAAAAAGTAGCTTTTTCATACCGCATGGTAGCATCCTTTGCAACTTTTGGGGAGTATCCCATCAAAAGGTCTTCGAAGAGATTCCTGTAATGAGGCATTAGATTTAAAACACGAAGTCAAAAAACTATAGTGTGTCAATTTTTGAGTCGCGGTAATTACACCGTTTCAAACATGTGCAATAAGTATAGCTATTTCTTCGAAAACAGGAAAGAATTCATATAATATCAATAGCAGTGCTTTGTCCACAGTCTGCCCTAATTGGTTCAAAAATGCACTTAAATTATCAAAATTGACAAAAAGCACACCAAACATACGAGAACTCCGACATTCCTGAGATCTCAAATACTTCTACAACATGAAAAGGTATCTGCAGGCCTTTGAACCCTGTCAATGTCCTACTTGTTTTAGAGCGAGAAATACAACACGCTAATTCAAGAACAAACTTGCTTCATAGATATCCTTGATAACGGTTTCCAATTAGGAGTAGTAACAAGACTTAGACAAAGCCAAGAATCCGTGTTACGCAAGGTCTCAGACGCTTTTGGGCCTGTTGTCTCGAAAGCATCTCTTCCGCGATTCAAATTGGACCCCGGCCAAACGACAGTGACCCTGAATTGCTCACTTAGTACTTTTCTTAAGTAGCAGAGCGAAATATGCAATATCTGACCATTCGATGAGGCACTGTAGATCGTATGGAGAGAAGTCCAAGGATGCATCATAAGGATGAGTTTCCAAGGTGAACAAACTGAGTGTTCTCGTAGTATGATTTCTGCTTTGGAGCATGTTCTTTCTCTCATGTGTGTGTGCTTTGCTCCAGATCCTGATCTTGTTCCACCTTTCCTTTGAAGGTCTGAAATGGGGTCTTAGTACGAAATTCCCTTTGTGCATTGTGACGAGCTCATCAATGTCGCCAGTGCTCAACAAAGGCGATATCATACTCGTGTCTAACCACTCCCATCAACAATACAACATTGGAGATATTGTAGTTTTTAAGGTAGGCGGGGACAGTCAATTGGGATATTAAGGATCTAGTGGTTCAATAACTAGGGTGCTTGCTTGGAAAGGGGGCCTTGAGAAAAAATGGGAATCCTGGGCGGAAGTTTGGAACACTTGTAAGTGCTTTTTAGTCGAGGTTTCAATTTCAAGCAGACATGTAGATTTTAAAGAAATTAAAATAGAAAAAATTCAACGCTCTGATATTTGAGATTGAAAAAGTAACGAACTGATATTTCAATACAATTTCAATGACGGCTAAACATATATAAAAAGAGTAGTAAAATGTTAGTCATGCAAATCATCAGTCCCCATCAACAATAAATAATTCAAAATAAGGTGTCGCTTTTTTTGACATGGGTAATTGAGATTTGATCTGATCGTTTCCATTGAGTTTTAGGAATGATGAGCGATGAGCAGCTCTCATTTGCTTTTTTATTTCTCATTTTTCTGCACACTTTTAAGTAAAGCCTTTTGATTGCTCATTGATAATTGAAGTCGTATGTATAGCCCCCTTACGTTGTACGAAATGTGTTTTACGTTCTGCACTCCAGAGGGCGCTTTGTCATTCAGCCTCTACCAAATAAAGGGCCATTGGGCCAATTCCTTGTTATTGAATTATGATGCGTTTGTGTTGTTTTTGACGAATTCTATCAAAATCTTATTTTCAATTAGTGCCTCGGGTCACATAATGTCAGGAAAAGAAATTGCGTCCAAGGCAAGGCAAGAGCAGTTTATTTAGCAATCTACCGTGCCTCTTCCCGTTTTCTTTGGGCCGTGTGACGTTGCAAGTAAGGGCCCTTACAGATAAAGAATAAATAAAGGCATATTCTTAAATGCAGACACCAACGAGAAGCAATGCTATATTTATCAAGACAAAAGAAGCTTGCAATTGATGTTAAACTCCAGTTTGATCACACCTGACTCGAATTAAGGTGCAAGCAACTGAATGTCCTTGGGCTCATTGCTTTATATCGAGAAAACGTGTTTTCTTATGATAAATGTTTCTTCTCTAGCTGGAGAGTCAATCACACCCGATCGTTCATCGGATAACTTCAATTGTGAGGCCACAACGACCTCATGGGATCAAATTGGAATCTCGTCTATTTGAGCAGGGTCTGAACGCCAAAACTGGAGGAAAAACAATTTGGAAGAAGGTAGACATGACCTTTGACCTTCAGATTGACCACCAAAACACAATAACTCGTCCATTCATTCCAGGACCAATTGCGAGTCAACAAGTATGGCAGTCTCCCATGGTCCAATAATATGAAGCGTGTTCCAGAGGTAAATAACATACCAAGTCATCGGTGGGACGCCAGCCATTCCCTCCACAAATCCCGGCGAAGACAAGCCATTTCCCATCGAGGGTTCCACTTAAGGACCACTGAAGGTCACTCTTCCAATTTTGTGACCCGTGGCGATCAGAACCGATTAGACGACCGTCTTTTGTATGCCAAAGATGGGATCACGTACTTGACGAGAGATCGGATCCTGGGAAAAGTTCTCTGGAGTGTTCCATATCTAGGACATCTCAAGAGGGTCCTCAGCAGCCTAATAGGATTATAAATGACCCACGACGAGAAGACCCCAAAGCCCAGCTCAAGGAGGGACTTCCTCTCCACCATTCATTCCGATCATGAACCAGGAACATCGTATTAACCTGACAAAGTATTGTAGTAGATCGACTTTCGCTTATATTTTTGATCCATATATTTGAATATCACAGTCATGACGATGCTTTGAAGTGAAGATGACTTTTTGTCGTGCTGAAGGTCGGACCATCAATATTTGGTTTCCTGCCCTGATCACACATGATGGGACTAGAGATCGCTCCACGTTAGCTCCACATTTTGTCCTCAATGCCTTCGTTCCCACTTGAATACAGGTCATCATGAGAAAATATCACATCTGAGATCTTCTCAGCTCCTTCTAAGCAGCTTCTCACCACCTGAAATTAGACCCAAAATTATATTCCCTTGCTCCACAAAAGGAACAAACAAGACCAAATGCTCACCTGAAGTATCATCCCAACTCGACGATCTAAGGCCAATAAATGAGGTTTGAGAAGAATTGGCTTCAACGGATCCTGATCCAGAGCCTCTTCCATGAGTTTGGAGAGTGGAACAGATCCCGAATGGAATCGATATAAGGAGGACAATGTGGAGGACCGAATCATGCAGCATTGATACAAGGGAGCCAAAATCGAGGTCTCGTCATGGTTGGCCTTGCCAAAACCTCGTCCATGATCCAAATGAAGAGGGTATGTGCGGTTACCAAACAACTGAGAGTAAATAGCAACGAGTAATGAATGCTATTCAGCATCAAGGCCGATCTTCATACTACTATTGAGTGAGCATTTGAGCCCCAGAGCCAAAGTGCAACACGAGCGATCATTAGGGGAGTGCAAAATATGCATATAAAAAAGTGGGCTACCAGTATGGATATGTGCAAGAAAGCAAGAAAGGACGGGAATGTTAATAGGCAGACACATTAAAACTATAAGATTGGAGTTTCTTACAAATTAGATAATATTTCTTTTTGCACGCTATCAGATAAATATTTTCAAATTGTTGTGTAATGGTTTGTGGAAAAATACGAGAAACGTGTCTTTGAACAGGTGTTTATTGCAAAAATGTATGTGCATTATTTACAATGCCCTAATCCAATACAGAATATTGCTAGTGCCATTTGGCAACAGATGACCCAAACCCCTTGGGTGAATTTACTTTTCGTACAGAAGGCCACAACCCAGAAGACAATTTGCTCACTTACCTTGATGGTCTCATAATGATGGCGGTCCATATTTCCCATGAGAAAGTCGAACACAGACATATCCATCAGGTCCAAGAGCCTTCGGCCTTTGTCGTAAGGCTTGACTTCTCTGACAATGTCACAATATTCATCATCCGTCTCCCAATTGGCTTTCCGACGTTTGTGGTAAGAGCGTCTCCACGGATGACGCCAAGTTTTCCGAGGAGCTATTGCCTAAAACGAAAATGCATGAAGCGTTTCCATACATGCTATTCCTCCGAGGATGAGTAACCGAATGCTTACGACACAATCGAAGTCGATAGTATTCGCCCACTGTGTTGTAAGCAAAGACTTGGTTTCGGAATGTGTGTCATAACCATAAAAGGCAGTAATCTGTTTAATTACATTCATCGTTCCCCGACCTTGACATGTTGAAGGTACTTGATTGATCAATGGAAAGTTATTTGACCTGAGTAACCTTCAAATTTCAAAGCACAAATTTGCCTCGGAATTTAAATTTTGGTCAGAAAAGGGCCCAAAAAGCAATATCTGCGAAACAAAGTGGGCAATTTAAAGCTCATGGTTCCCAAAAAATTGACGCATAACAATAGAACATAAAAATAAGGAGATATACTTTCGTTGATTGACAAATTACAATTCGTGGGGTAATATTTCTATATGGAATAAAGGTCCTTTGAATAATTTTCTCTAAACAAAATAAACCAAGAAAAAAACACTCGTGTTCAAAAGGAATTTGGTCTGATTTTGGTCTGAAGCGAACCTTTCCGCTTGTAGGGCCAATAAAATTTGAGCTATCTGTATCATGTTGAAGATTCGATTACCTTGGGTGGAAGAAAAGCGGCCAAACTGGCCTCCAGCATGTCAGGATTTCCGCAGATGGCATGACTGGTATCACAATAATAGCTACATTTGCCTGAAATACAAGAGAACGTGGTTGGCAAATTTGATATTAATAGGTTCCAAAGTGTGCCACTACACCGTTCTATGTACCCTCTCCAATCTTCATCTTCTGCTCGTGTGGTTTAAATATTCACAACTTGTCATCTCAAAAATGGCTGCACGTGCAATAAACCCGAAATATTGCCATAAAACATCATCGTGCACACATTTTATGGAGCAAAAAGCGCAAAACGAAATGATTTCCCATAAGCATTAGACCACAGTAACGGACAAATATTTTGTTTTTGGATGAGTATGTCATATTTTGTGAGTGCTAAACAATCTGGACACAGAGGTAGTTAAGTCCCTTTAAAGCAGGTTACATCTTAATTAGGATCTGACAGTGACACACCCAAAAAAGATCTCAGAGGAGATTTTACAAGGGTGGCTCAACAAAGTGTTCCACTTGGAAACGCTTCGACTGTCCACAACATCACTCCCTAACAAGGTTTGTTCCAACATATTTGTTGAAAATATCAAAGCACTCAACGCTATTCTAATGAACGATAAACTTTTCCATCCAACTCCAAAAATTTTTACACATAAAAGTGACGACACCCTTAACTATTTTTGGCCGTCCCTGTGGACATTTGTTCTTTGAGATTAAAAAGCGCTTACCATGAAAACACACATTTCCAGCAGGACTAATGAAAAAGGTCTTCAAAAGGTCTTGCTCGGCAAGTTCATAGATTTCCGAGGTGATGTTGAACCGACGCCCAACCACTGGAACGGCACGACGGAATCCCAAGAGACGATCCAAGTGGAAAGCAGCAATTTCAGCATTGTGCCGCTCAAAGTCCGTGAAGTAAAAATGGTTCGGTAAGGTTTCCTATGACACAAACAGAGACACCCTTTGAGTTCCAACACTATTTGTCTTGTCCTGAACAAAGCCCAGAATGATGCAGTTTAACTCCCTAGGGAGAACCCTGTCTTACAATGAGACCCTAGTTGAGGTTTCGCATCAACTGGGTCACGCTCAAAGAGTCATAACAAATCTATCATATGTAAAGGCGGCAAAAATGACGGGAACTTTTTTCCAAAAACTGCAGCTTTCAACGTTTTTTTTTTCATTTTAGTTCTATGTTTCCTTAGAAAAAATGGCCCTGTTAAAAGAATGTTCGTCATGGATTTTAGAGGAATGGAACTCTGAAAGCCAGTGGGTGTCGTTATGCATCTGGCATAGGACATTAACGTTCCTTTGGATTTACTTTGTTAAACAAGTTCAATGCAAGAGAAAAGTCAGGCTACTCATAGAGCCACTTGTCAAGAGAATCACAACTGTGTTTGCGAATGAAAACGGCAATAATTGAATGCTTACATAACTTAATGATAGCCTTGCCATTTTCTAATGGAGAATTCATAGGAGCTCTATAGCTATCTTCATTCCACTGGATTTCATGTCGTTAGACTTCATTAAAACGAAAGTGCTATATTTTGCTTTTTTCCGCTTTCTCGAGGAATGATAATGATGGAAATTGAATATAAAATACGGCATATTTTGAGAAAGCTCTGATGTTTCTTATCCATTGAATCATCCTTGACGACTTTGAAGATTCTCTTGCTTTTTGCTCTCCTTCTAATATTTGTTTACAGCTCACGGTTATTATATTTTCTGGTTAAATGTTAGCTCAAATGCCAAGACATCAAGATATGTTTTTCTTTGTCAAAAAAGCAAAAGGAGCAACTTTTGTGAAATACACATGTTAAAAGTAGCTCGGATAAAAACGTAGTCAATCAGTTTTAAACATACTCTTAGTTATGTAGTGACGTAAAATTTCATAAACATCTATTAGCACATGCTTACATAGTTATTGCCACTTAAAAGTTACGTTTTACGCATTAAAAGATCGAAAAATGGACTATTCATATTTCCAGTTATTCCCAAGGAATTTGATTGTCTTTTTCAATGAAACGACAAGAAATGATATTCTTCCGTTTTCTTTAAGACTTCTATATGAGCCATAGGTAGAAAAAAATGTCGCTTAAAACTTACAAACGGCATAAAATTACCTTTCATTTTACTTAAGTGCCAAAAGCTACACTATCCTATCATGTTCGTAAAATATTGAAACGATACATGTGACAGTTCAATTTTCCAAATTGTCACTGTTGCAATAATTAATTACTACATACTAGCGATGTTTGTATTCGACGTTAATAGAATATTGACAAAGTTCAAGACTAAGCTTGATTAAAGTTGCAATTGACGAGTATGGCATCACAATTGTGATATATTGACATTAATTAAGTTTTAAGTTGTATTGCAAATTATATTCGGATTTTTCTTCCTTCTACAGAAAAGTGAAATATTTCTATTTATATATTAAGCATAGAAAAAGCTTATTATATGTCTTGGCAATTGCTTTAAGATATAACCGGAGGAATTGGTAGTCAATTTGATGCAAATGCAATCTTTGAAAATAAGGTATCTTACCGTTCACTTAATAGATTTGAATAAAATTTTAGTTGGAGAGGCAACTAAGGTTACTTCCATCATCTATTGCTTACTTTTTGATAAATGTTATCTCTTTTTAGGTTTTAAGTGGATTAATATCCTAATCTGAGCTAGAATCCAAGATATCTTTTTTTAAATAAAAGTTGTTCCTTTTGTTTCAATAGCAACGAAAACTTTATCAATATTGTGAGTAACACCGTGAGCTAGTAGATTACTTATCAAAATACCCTCAAAAAAGGATTCGAAACGAACCTGCCCACGAGGAAATCTCATTGGCTTGAAGAGAGCTTGACCACCGTCTTCAAAGTCAAGGATGAGTTTGAACTGAGTTCCACCCTCCTTTTGTTCCAAACTGATCACTTTCAAAGTGTTCATGGTACTCAGTAGCTTGTTCACCACAGCTCCATCTTCCGGATAAACATACTTGTTCGTGATTCCAAGTTGAAATTGTTCCCACAGGGTTGAATTGGGAAGTAACTGAGAGAAACTCATATCAGCTATACTCGTTGGTTTCTTGTGCCTGGAAAATTATTGAATATAGATAATAGGGCCACTCGGTGTGACGTGTTTCAATCACTTACTGATCTCGTTTAAAATTGTTTAGGATGTTTTTCCAAGGCGCTTGGGCTGTGATGACTTTGGAGAGGGCCTCAAATATATCACTGAAACCATCATCGGCATACGGATTAGGTTTAGTTGAAGGTACCACGGAACTGGGTCCAGGTTTCAGCCTGGAAAGGCTTCCAGTTGGTGATGACTTGTCATCATTGGCAACACTGGCGTCTCCACTGCAAAAGACAACATTGAAATGGGATCTTCAAATTTATAACAACATGGCATATTTTGTACTCAAACCTCTGCATGGATGTCTTTTGGAGGTTTCTTTGTTGAAACGGGGCATCTTTGGCGTCGTTTTGACTCGATGTTTTGATCACACCATGGATTTGAGACGGTTTGGTCACTTGGGGGTCAATCGGTAATCTCTGCAGGTTTGCCACTTCAACGACGGAAATTAACACCAGGGCAACACTGAAGCCTAGTGCTGCCATAATAATCCTCTCCTTCAGCTTCATTGCTCCCACGTCGAAGTCGTTGGTGATCCCCTCGTAACCCTCACATTGTGAAAATCCCAATCAAGTTGAACTTGATCCTTCAAAGAGCGAGAAACTTACGATCAAGATCGTGTTCTGTTTACATTTGACATCATGGGCGTCAGAAAGTTGGACGGTTTCCAAGAAAATGTCCAGACTCTCAGGGTTAAGGTGTACGAAAGCAGTTTCATTCCCAAGGAAACATCGGTTCAGAAGGTGACGTCGATATGATGGCTTATGCCACAAAACTGCGTGGTTAGACCGCCAAATATCTTCTTCTCTTTGGTTGGACGGAAAAATTCGAATTGAATCATAGGATCTGACCACATTCATAATTGAGGAAGAGGAATGGCTTCATCTATAGAAGTACGCGGTCGTTGTCCGAATTGCGCCTTATTGCACTAAAGAGGCATGTAACCTTGCCGTGTCCAGCATTCAAATTGCTGCTATTGAAATGTTCAAATAATGACAGTTTCGTGTTTTGTTGCCAAATCTAAAACTTACGTGTGTCCTTCCCGATTCCGATTTGATCGGATCTTCATTTCGAATCCTGCCGTGCACACGGCTCTATTGACTTTTCAGATTTCATGACGTGAAGTTCTAATCCTTTTTTCCATAAATTGCACTTAACTTCACTTATAACATAAAGGAAAGTACCTTAAGAATTGAGTCGAAATCTTGGAAAAAAGAAAGTTAGCCCAAAGTGCTATGGCCTGATCATACAAACGCCACTAAATACATGCTCTTGGTGTCTTTTCATTCACCGCTCTGACGCAAAAACCATTGTGCTTTGGTAACAAATTGAAGACGCCGTCACCAACAATTCACATCTGTTGCCGATGAAATGAAATAAAAATTGAAAAGAGTATTTCTCGTCTTGCTCCATAAGTCAGCCTTTTCTCATACGCAAGTCTGATATTCGTTGTAGCATTGAATCCATCCAAGAACTGAACCAAACAACGAGTCCTTAAGTGTGACGCCAAAAATATGTTGAAATGCTGAATTCAAATAACCAGGTGCTCGTGAAGCAGAAAACTTGCGGTGCACTGACCGAAAAACGATCTGTAGAGATAATCAAATTTTGCTATTAAGACACGGACAAAAAAATTCCTACTACATACAATCTCATTCACTCGGCTAGTTTTAGCCGCTGTACATTTCGCCACATTGTGAAACCCATTCCAAATCGTCAAGAGACCTCCATCTGCGCTGGATTCATCGTCCATATTGTTCGAGTCTATTGACAAGTTTGGGAGCCAACTGTGCACTTACGTACAATGTCAGACACAATATCAGAACGGTGCTTGACTCACCCGGTACGAATTTGTTTACTGTGTTTCCTCGATCAAATGGCAAGGAAAGTTGAGCAATGATCGGAATAGTTATCAGGTTGAATGGCCATTCTTTTTTTCCTTTTTGTCGACAATCGCGGCGTTTTGANATGTACATACTAAGTTAGACATGGGAGTCCATAGAGCAAGTTAGCGTGGACTGCTGTACCGTACATCCACCTTGGCCGTGGCAAGGAAAGTTGAGCAATGATCGGAATAGTTATCAGGTTGAATGGCCATTCTTTTTTTCCTTTTTGTCGACAATCGCGGCGTTTTGAAGTGTAGGATGACTAGATGAGCGAATGAATGCGCT
>NC_081445.1:12854113-12926803 GCF_007210705.1 Tigriopus californicus | reverse complement strand
TATCAGGTTGAATGGCCATTCTTTTTTTCCTTTTTGTCGACAATCGCGGCGTTTTGAAGTGTAGGATGACTAGATGAGCGAATGAATGCGCTGTACTCACGTCCGACCGAGTCGATAGTTCACAAGCAACTGAACACCAAATATTGCACAATTGACGATTAAGGTGTGCATACATACACATTCATATGTCCATAGAGCCAAGTCCACTCCGGACCAGTGTCCTATATCAGTAACCTGAGCCACGGGCAATTAGTGCAATGGAGCTCAAAGAGATTGGCTAAATGTGCTAATTTCAACGATTGGTGACTTGATGATCAGACCTTGAACTGAGTTTCTTTTTACAATTTGCGGGTCACGCATTTATCTAGGGTGGCAAAAAATGAGCGCAATTTGGCAGATATGATGCATATGCCTTATTTTAGGTAGTTATTTTCTTAAAAGTGCTGATCATATCTGCATTTTTTTACCATTTCTCAATACCTATCCTCACCTAAAATATTGAATCTTTAAAAAGTTGCACATTTTTCATCCCTTAAGTTATCTCTTCGGAAATTTAATATTTTTCTTCAAAGAATTTTCAGATTCTGCTTGCCTAACGAATAAATACAATTACATCTACAACTTCTTGAACCAGATTGAGGATCTGTCTTGAAATTTTTTTTTTACAAAAATCAAGTCAAGATGGATGTGAATTTTGAAACGCAAACTGATGCCAAATAGTAGTTACTCATCACCTCTTCTCTCGAGTTCCCTACAAATGGTGTCGTTCTGTTTGGTTTGATGTGTTGGACATGTAAATTTTCATGTTGACGTTACTCAGGTGAGTGGAAATACATGGCCTACGCGGTTGACTGGAGTGAGTGGAGGCAACCATGAGAACTTACGTAAACACCGCAATCAAAGAGCGTAAACAGCGTTTCAAAATTTTGATCTTGAAATTGGTGATTTATGGCAACAAATCCATATTTAAGGTCCATCCTCCTCGTTTTCGGCCAGAGAGCTATATTTGGGTTTGAAATTCACAACTTGTTAGCTGTGTTCAATGGATAGTTTGAGGGTTTGCAGTACGAGTGTTGAACTTGAACTAAAAGCTGAAAGTCTAACCAACATTCCCGATCAATTAATTGATAGGATGGATGAATAATGGCTATTCATTTATTCATTGACCAAGGAAGTCTATGACAAAAGCCAAAAAACACCAAAAAGACTAATTTTGCATGGTTCAGAAAAGAAATGTGAACTTTTTAACTAGTCACAGAACCCAATCATTTTTGCGCCCACTAAAAAAACTCATGTCAAAAGGTTGAAAGTGATGAGAAAGAAGAAACTTTGAAGTATAAGAAGCAACTACCAAATGCCAAGTTCAATAAAATGATATGTGTTGGTACTTTAAAGGGCAGAGGAGCCCCTGGGATCATGTTACATTCAGTCATCAGGATTCCCTTAAAAGCCAGTTTCGGTCGGACTTTACTAATGTCAGGACACAAGAAAAAGTCATTTTTTGATCATACACGATTTTTGTGGTTTTGTTTTTTTGCAAATCAACCATTGGTTGTACTAATTTATTACCGCAGAGTTTTATCATTATTTGGGAAGTGGCCTAGAAGTATATGAGTATTTATCGAAGTTCAGGTAATGTCACCTGAAATTAATGCTGTTTTGATGTAATATAGAAACCGACAATATAAGCAATATTGGAAAGTGTCGTTTAAAGGCATTTTAATGTCCAAAGCTCAATCATTTGCGCCAAAACTTGATAATATATGGGTGGTGGTTGCTTATCCAGTCAATGCCTCTGCATCCATCCAACAGACTCAAAAGAAATTCAGCGATTTCACAAACTACTACAATACCCTGTTTGGATAGTATTTTGTGAGTGTTCACAAATAGGGAGGAGTTTAGTTTCAGTAAAATTTTGAAGTCGAGTGAGGAAAGTCTATGAAATGCTTGCAACGTCAACTGACCTTCATCAGCGGAACGAGATCTAGCAAGTCGAATAGAAAAAAATGCGAGTGCTTCGCTTAATAAAAAGACCCCAAAACTCCATTAGATAATAACCAGATCTAAGTCAGTTCGAAATCCAATGATGAATAGAGTCCAAATACCAAAGGAACAATCAGAAATATTCGTGTTATACTTTTGTCATGGGTTGCGGTTCTCTGTGTGCCATTTTGTGGTGAATTTTCAAGTATCTGCTCTAACTCGATAAAAATGGCCATAATAAGCGATAGACATTTTCAAGTATTTTTTATACAAATGTGTATTCAGGGTGGTCGGGGGGTGTCTAAGTACCTGACGTGACGATGCGCTTCAAACAATAGTTGTTGTTTTTCATAAATGTACATACTAAGTTAGACATGGGAGTCCATAGAGCAAGTTAGCGTGGAGAAAAAGAACCAAGTTTGTCACTTTGGACTCGAAGCTGAATGGTCTTGTAACTCTCAGCTGGACTGTTAGATGGCAGGGGAACAGCGACTCCACTGCCAAATCATCTTATTTTTTGGTTTATTATGAACGATTACATTGAATATGTTCTTGTACAAATGTTTCGAGAAAGTCAACAATATACATTCATTCTCTAAAAGAACACTTTGTCAAACTTTGATACGTTTTTCAATTTCATCATCAAATTGGCGAGAGGTTCGTGTTAACAATAATCAATCAAGCAGGACCTCTCAGGAAGTATTAGGTCAACTTTTTGAATGGCAAAGCATGCCAGTGATAACCAAGGAGAGTTAGAAAATGAAAAGTGAGGCGTCAGGTATCATCCAGAACAAAAGTTTCATGATCAAGGAAGTAAAGTTAGTTACCAATGTTGCCCATGGCTTCTTCTGCTTTGCTCAAGCTTTTCCATCTCAATAACTTTTCAGAGAAGAGCAAAACACATTTGGTCCAATTTAAAGGCCACTAACTCGAAAATGAACTCTTGAAAAAGCTTCATGCCTATTTTTGAACACACCATGGCCAAATTGGCTCCTTTGAAAGTATTACGGCAAATCAGTTTGTTTGGCGCATCCATCCATTCTACATATAGGGTAATCCTTCGAAAAGATGCACAAATTTTCATCCCCATTAAATTGGCCTTTGGAAAAATGCCGATTAAAAATCACGCAATTTTCAAAAGAGCAAGTTTCTCCAATAATAATATGACTCTTCTAATGGAATGTTTTTCGAAAGTAGACGGAGTGGTTATTCAAAATTTCAACACGAATGAACCACATTGACATTATATACCGCCAAAAAAAACCTATTGACTAATGGAGTCTAAAGCCATTTCTTATTTAGCACAAGCACTTAGTGCATAAATACGTACGTTTCTTATGCTCAGCTCAAAACTGTCCAAAATTCGAGTTGCCAAGCAAGGTCAACCAAGAAAAGAGCTCCAAATCCGAGCTCTAATAGCTCTCTTACCCTCAGTGTGTTCGTTCCAAGCATTCAGAGAGCTTAGAGCAGTTTTTATGATTCGGCCATGTGCATTGCTCACTCCTAGTAATAATCACTCGTTGGCGTTCATCACTGCACTGAAAACGAGTTCGAGCAACAGGCGTCTCTCATCCTCGAACTTCATCCAGTTACACAGAGAGAGAGGTAATACGTAAAAGTTCCATTCGCCAACTTGGCTCGTCCGCCATCCCTGGCTTCTTCTCTACATAATTCTTGTTCCTGAAGGAAGACTCCGAGAAGTGAGGGGGGCCAAGGAGCCAAGGAGGCAAAGGGACCCGGTGAAAGAAGAAAAAAAAATCCTGTTCATCCGTGATCTGGATTTGTGTCCGCTATGATATCGCATTTTGTCGAGTTTTGGCGGAGCAGACTCGTTTTGTCTCTCTCAGAGCGACACTGAGTACGTGTGAGGGTGTAATGGGAGGCAAGAATGTTCATTATCTGCTCGGACTTGAGTTAAAATATATTTTAAATTCATATATTTGTATGCTATCAAGGGGTTTATTTGACTTTTTATTGTACATGGGTTTGTTGCGTATCATAACGTCTTGATAAGGGTCGATTTATTAGGTATCATCGCTGACTATAGGGACGGGCAAATTGTGTTTGCACATTTGCACCATTTCACTTTTATTTTGCATATTTGGCTTAAAAATGTTGTTTTGGTTAAAATCAGAACTTTGTTAGCGTTAGAATTAGAAATCAAAGGCTGTCGGATAAAGATATGAAAAGCTGAATTTTGAGCAATTGACATCAATTAATAAATTCTGGAGGCCAAAAGTACTTCAGCCCTTTACTGTCATGAGCAGCACACCATGGTTAAGAAACAATTGAAGACAGAAATGAAAAGATACAAGCTATGCAGGGCCCTTAAAAAGTTAAGCAGTCCAGAAAACTAGCCACAGCTGCTTTCTTACTTACTTCAGCCTAACTAAATGCTCTTTTTTAAGGAAAAGAAATACCATTTGCTTACATCAATGGTACAGATCTACTGGTGGAAAAAATAAGCAAGGAGAAACAAAACATGACCTCATTAAAAAAGTATGTCAATTCGGTCCAAAATTAAGGCAAGACCCTTATTACACTTTCGGCCTTTTTGCATTTTTTAACTTTTAGGCTTCTTTTTTGCACCTTTTTGTCGCTAAAAAGCTTTGCTGTTTTGCACATTTTTCACGTCCCTAATCATTAGATTGATTGATCGCTCAATACTGGGAGAAAATATTACCTCTTTGAAGAAGACTCTTCACACCAAAAACGGGCAGTTCTATTCAATTTTAAGCGATGACTCTGGCTTTACATTTTTAAAATTTCGGTATTCGTGGAAATTATAATGGGCATGAGGCAAGGCATGAAATAGCATGAGGCAAGGTGTGCGCGAAGCTAGTAGCCCTTTTGATCTGCAGAATTCGACCATTTGTTAGAACACCTCAGCATTCAAGGTGATGGTCAGGGTCAAAATAGAAAGCGATAATGGAAACCTAGCAATTGTATTCATGCTTCAACTACACTATCTGAGCGATGTACACACCTAAAAAGTTAGGGGAATTTTTAGGGAGTACTTTCCAATCTTCAACCGCTTTTGCAACGTTTATTTCACTTTCTTTACATTTTTTGGCGTTTTTAAAACCTGCTTTTCTTCCTTTTGGGAGGCGATCATTGAGACCTATAATATTTGCAACCCATAATAAGAAAACTGTGTACCCTAAGAGTTTTGGAATTTTATTAAAGCTACAAGTATTTTAATTTTGTTTGAAAATTATTCCAGGATTTTTAAACGCGTCAGGAAGATAGTTGTGTTTTCTGCACTTGATGATAATTAATGTAAACTCAGGTCAATTTCTCGAATGAATTTCACAATTTTTTGTTCAATGCCATTACAAGTTTACTGCTAATGCAGATCTTTTTTATAAAATGGAAATTTTCGCTGGAACCAGTGATCAGATCAAGTATAAAACCTCCAAGGTCCTAAAGCAAGATTTGATCGATTTGCCAAGATTTCTTGATTACTGTTAAAAATGTATTTACAGCGTAACTCAAGATCAAAATCTTATCAAAATTAGTCAATTCGTGTTTTATCAACCGAATGATTGGCAAAACCAAAAACTGTTAGATAAGTTTCGATCTCATATCCCTGCAAGTGTTTTGTTTGCGACAGCCAAGCAATGGATGAATTCAAATGTACAGTTCAAAACTAAAAAGAAGCGCCTATTGTATAATGTTTCACCTCTTTTTTTTTCAAATATACCTACTTGTTGCGTCATTTCGTCACTGAATGTGATGAAATGTCGATAATGCTGGTGTCAATAATAGGACTAAAGAGTTCTGAAAGTCATTGCCCTCTTCGGCTTTGGTTAATTCGGGTTGCTTTCATGTGGATGGATAGAAACGTCGCAACGATGATTATTCATCGTTGAAGAACAGTCTAAACCAGTTCAAATTCAGAACCCCAACCTTTGGTCAAGCAAAGCTGCAGACTCTTGCATAGGACTTGGTGCTCAAAAGTTAGGTTACCCAAGCTAGCCTTGATGTGGTTTGACATTTTCCATTTGGCAGGCATTTTGTTCGTTCGTTCTCTCTGAAGATTTAATGCGTTCAAATTAGAGTCTTAGAGAGAGGAAGTTCATTTTCCAAAGACGTGAAAAATATGTAACTCCAATACGGTATTGCTAAACAATGATTTTTGCAAAAAGACTCGATACGAGGAGAGCCAATCTGATAACAGGTATGACATTACAATCACCCAAAAACGGTAACGATTTGTCAATTGTCAATAAGCTATTTCAATTTAGAATTCATCATGGATGAATTAAGTTTTCACTTTCATTGAGTTTTAATACGTTTCCATGATACCCACATTATCGATTTTGAGGGTAAAGCAATGATTTTTAGTAAAGTATGTATTAAGTTGTTTCAGTTAAAGTTAGGTTTTCTGAAGCAAGATATTTGATTTTAAGTATTCTCAATATAAAATACATGGAGTTTTCATGTCATTACTTTATTCTTCATTTGTCATGCATTTCAATTTGTACCTTTTGAAAGACTGATTGGCAAAAATGTGCACCTCCATTGTTTGCAAGTAAAAAAATGAAACAAATCTGAAAACATAAGTCATTTTAAAAGAATTCCCTAAGTGCTTGTCAACTATTTTTGCATTTCTGTCCGTAACATTTATAAATCTCTTTACACATTGAGTAGATCTCCTGGAGTTGATCTCGTAAGAGCTTCTTTAACTTGAGCTAAAAGTGAGAGAAATCCTGCCAGCTCTTTGTTTTATAAATGGACTAATGTAATTATTGCCTGAAACATATACGACGATAAAGACTTGTTTTAGATTTCATTTTTGACAATATTACAATCTAACACACAAACAAAATTAATTATTTGCCATTCGTCTTTGCTGGCATAATTAACGGTTAGAAGGTTTCTATCGCGACAGGAAACTCTTATATAACTCGAATGACATGAAAGAAATTAATGGAACCACAGAAGATGACTGGCATGCATTGTTAATCAGACTTCATACAACAATAACACTTAACAATTAATTCTATTGAATGTGTCGCTCCAGAGAAAAATGAGGTGTATGGTTTTAAAATCGATGACCATTCACCAAACTTTTTCCAGTCTTTGGGACCCAAATCTTGAACGCTCAGAGGGAAGCTTAATTCGGTGCATTGAGATGGGAATTATTTAGGCATTCACCTTTTTAATAGGTAGAAGTTACTAAGCCAGCAAAAGAAAAAAATAGTGTTTTCAAAGAACATTCACTAGACTGACGCCTCTTTGTTTTCAATGCAAAATCTATGAATAAAAAGGGGAGGAGAGGAATACAAATCCCTGGAAGAACCATTTCAAATGTCGAAATCAAGGCGAAGAGGTTCTGAAAGTGAAGAAAAACCTGATCTCCTTCCATTTGAACTATGATTTATGCACTGGTTTTCAAACAGGTATTCGACGATTCTTTACAACTGCTCGAGCCGGCAGAGAAAGTTCATTCCAGTAAGAAAATATCAGGTTTCAATTTCGAGTTAGGAGCTTTTTCCCAAGTTTGGTGTGAGCAACTCGGGAGCTAGAATCAAAAGCGACCTCTTCGACGACAAAATAAGAGTCTAAAACACATAAGCAAGTATTCGTTTCAATTTTTGTCTGCACTTGTAAAAACCTCTTCAACTTGATACTTTTGCTTTTCTGTTTTGAAGAAAAAGAGATATTAGAAGAGTCATTAGGTGATATCATTTGTACGTGAGAATTTGAAATACCATGGGTGGTATCAATTCTGAGAAAAACCTATTTGAGGGGTTTTATGATATAGCATTGTTTTTTACAAACAAAGCGCAAATTATATGGGAAGGGAATGATGAAAATATTTCACCACAACATAGACATCAAACCCCACTGAAGAGCAGTTCTGAAAGGTCTAAACAATCCTAAAGCTCTTTGAACGGTACTCGTACATTAGCATACTTCACTTGCCTTTTAGGAAATTTCAAATCTGATTTGTTACTCGTTTTGAATGACAAACACACCTCGAAAAATAGGGTTTTTTTTTCAAGTTGGTAAATGGGAAGAATATCAAGATCATGTGAAAAAAGGTGTGAAAATGCAAAAAAAATGTAAATTGTTGGCACAAACATCGTTCTTGGCCCCTTTGCGGCATTTTTTTCTGTTAGAAATTACCAAGCACACAACAAAATTCACTATGTTATGCAAAAAAATCTTCTGAATCTGAAATTTCCCAAACAGAAAACATGGAGTTGAATTTGATATTCAAATTCGTGGGTATGCATTTCTTATTACAATTAGTAAGGCCAGTGAAAACCCAATCCAAAAGAAAATGTTTAGTGGCTAGAATCCTTTGGCTGGGAATTTGATTCTCCATCTGATCTAGTTGCACCAAAGCAATTAGAAAAATCCCCATCAAAACAAAAATGTCAACCAAAATGACAAAACGGCTAAACTGTATTGAAATGAGAAAACAAGTCAAAAAAGGAGAGCAAAAGTTAAAGTTTAAAAATGATCACACCTTTGAACAGAACCCATTTTTCGTAGTTTTAATGTGCAATTTGTTGTATTGAAATGACTGCATACAGGCTTGTGCTTTTAAAATGCAACACTTATTTGAATCTTATGTTATTTTTCTCGCAGTTCTTTGAGGAAAACTAAACCATTTCAACTTGATAAGAGTGTTTTGAAAAGGTGGTAGAGAATGTTTGACCTTATCTGTTGGCTAATAACCTAGATAGAGCTCAAAATATGGAGCAGTGAAGAACAGGAATTCTTGCCTTATCCGCGCGCAAAATAACATCCACCAAGATGTCCAAGACTTTGGACTATGACAGGCTCACTATCTACCTTATGGTCACTACGTATGTCCCTGGGGGTTCGAGATGATGATTTTGAACTTGCAGGTCTAAACAGTCATAAGCATCCTTTCTGTGCATGGTGCTAAATTGACAAAAAATATGCTCTGAAACCATTTTCAAACTGGCAAGCAAAAGTCTTGAAAACACCCTGTTGGTTTCCCCCTCTGAATGAGAGGACAATACAATTGTCGACGTGAACAATAGGTTACCCAAAACGTAAACTTGCCGAGCACCTTTCTCTTGGTTCTTTTGATTTTGTGCCTTGGAGACACAACTTCATGAAGTTTGGTGGTAACTGGCTCCAGGATAATAAGACGTTAACGGGAGAAATTGATCCGTTTCTCGTTTTCTAGGTGAAGAAAGAATAGAGTTTTAGAAAACACCATTGTGTAGGTGAAATTAAATTTTTAGCTCGTGAGAAAACCGACAAACCAGCATCTTGGTGTCTTTTTTTTTTATTTACCTCTCAGTGAAAATATCGAACACGGATCAACCTCAAGAATAACTCACAGAATGATTCCTCTCCAGAACTTCAGTCATCCATCTTAAAAATGCAAACACAAAAACGAAAATAGTAATGATTCATTGAAGTTAGATGATTTATTTGACAATAGAGAAGGATTTTCAACATGTCAAATCATGGTTGGCACATGCGACAGTCATTCAAGGCATGTAAAAATGCATTAGAGGAACACATCCTCCATCTTACACACACGACAATGTTCCACGAAACGTCTAAGATCCTTGTGTGACATCTTGAATCCATGTCCAACATGATTTAATGAAATGTCAAAAAATCATTTCATTTCTGTGACAACTCGCGAGTCTCGTTTTCAATTTAACGCCATGAAAAGTCCAACCTATGAATGGAGCATGTAGACGCATAAACGTAGAGAGGTTCTCCACATGGCTGAACATCCACCCAAGCAGTCACATTCAAACACATACAAACGCTAGGTTGGCTAGCTCATTGGTAGATATCATCCATTAAAAGGCCCTCGCGTAATTGTGCTATGAGGTCGTAATCCCGGTCAGGGTCCAGGTAATCTCCGCCTTGGTCTCCGGCATCACTGCCGTCCTCCTCACCAGGTCGAAACGTCGGGTTGTACCGATTCAAAGACAAGGGACAGGGCAGCATTTCTGGCATCACTGAATGATGGACTAGCAAGGACGTGATGGAGGGGAACTGCTTCTGGCAACCCTGAAACGAGAAAGGTATCAAATGTAAGAGGACAAAAGTGGAGGTTGGAGTATACGTCAATATTTGAGCTCTCAGCTTCTTTATTGTTCCATGCCCATGAACAGGTGGATAGACAAACACAACGTAGCTGAGACTTTTGCCTCATGCATTCCTTTAAAAGAAGAGTGGCTATAGAAAGCTTCATACAACCAAAGTTTGAATAGAATTGCTTTTTTCTTTAGTGTGACAAAAAATGTCGGGACGTTGTTGCGTCTGTTCAAAATTTTTATCAGTTCAGATCTGATTTCATCGGAAAATTGGTTAGAATGTTGCACTTGATTGTGAATGAAGTTACGTGACCTTACAGATGTTTTCAAAGTCAAGGTTCCAATATTGGGATTTCTAGTTCATACAACTTCTCAGAAAATGGGATTTTGATACTCCATGAAGAGGAAAGCAAATGGATTTCTATTTTTATCAAAATGCAGTCATTCCTTTGATCTGTTCCACTCTTGAGTAGGACTCAGAGATTTTCAACCCAAAATTTAGGGCGTTTTTTTAACCCTTTACATTTATAACCCAACAACTCCGTAAATTGTTAATGTATAGTAAGATATTTGACTTTCACTTATTATTAAGCCTCCCTTGTGCATTCTTCTAGTTGCAACTACAAGTATAAGGCAAACCACAAAGAGTCGATTTTGTACAAATATTTGTCACACACACAAGGCTTTACGAACAGCCCAAAGTAACTCCTTTTGGTATTTCTGAATTACTCACAAAAAAGTAGGATGATCATTAATGAGATTTAGTAATAACTGAGAGCAGTATCAAAATGTGGGGGAATAACTACACTCACAGAATCAAGCCTAATTCAAACAACCATTGGTTGTCAATCAGAGAAAACGCTGATCTATCTAGTTTAACGTTCAAATGAAAAAGCTCTCCACATATGAAAATTACGGTTTATCACACATCAGACAGTAAACAAAAACAATTAAAATTGTCACTGCAATCACTCACCTTAATTCGGAAACCACGAGGAGCTCTGACAACAAGATAATGTGCAATTCCTCCGGGATGAAAGTCCAAGGGAACTCGAACTGACAATGCCAATCCTGTATTTCGACTATTAGACTCACGCACAATAAAAGCGCCCTCTGGTTCCCGACTTAGAACTTCCAAGGCCAAATCTCTGAATAATCGCAAAAACTGTAGTATCAGTAAAGTAAAAAGATGTTAATTATCAATTATGTTTTACCGAGGCATTCCTGCTTGGAACCATGGAGCAGTTTCAAGCTCTGGCTCCTCCAAGATGCTCTCTGAATCCTCGAGGTTTCCACCATTCTCACTGTGCAGGGTGATTGATTCACCCAATGTCAGCTGATGAATGGATGTATTCAGAGGAGGCGGTGTGGTTCCTGAGCTGTTCGTGCAACTAGCTTCTCCTGAGCTAAATCCACTGGAGTGACCTCGGTTCGTTCTAGAGCTCTGGCAACTTGGACTGTCGGACGCTGGCGTGACGTCACGGTACACTGTCCCTATACCGTTGGGTATGGAGCGAAGTTCATCTATGCTCCAATTTTGAGAACGTCTGAAATTGACGAATGCGCTCAGTTTTCCCTTTGAAGTGTGGCACAACTCGTTTAGGCACTTGAAATCAACTAAAATATATTGACATTTTTCTTATTTCCTTGGCGTAATGTTCAATTGAGGCCAACAGGTCCCCAAGCATACAGGATCTTAGTGGTCTAAGATTATTTAATACTCTTTCAATTACGCAAGCGCATTATCATTTTTATCAACCCGGTAGCAATCACCAAAAGGATACTTGGAAAAAATGCTTTGCTCAAGCGTTTGGGTTGAAAGTAAAAAAGTAGATAGGATTTGACGTCATGGTGGCTTTCCCCATTCATTTTCGGAACTTGCGAGACTCGCACTACTACAAACGGATCCTCCCACGATAGATTCGGGAGAATTAGGATAAAATTGTAAGCGAGCCTTATGATCTTGTGCCAACGTTAAACATCGTAATAGGCTTCCTACGCTACACGAAATATGGTTTACGTTCTGTACTTCAGAGGGAGCTTTGTAAGAAGGCCACTACCAAATAAAAGGCCGATTGGGCCAATTTCTCTTTCTTGAATTACAATGCGCTTGAGTTGTTTTTGGCTAATTCAATCAAAATCTTAAATGTATTTAATGAACCAGGTCACATAATCTGCAGAAAAGAAATTACGCTCATGTTATTTTACGAGCAGTTTATTTAGTAATCTATCGCGCCTTTTCCCTTTTTCTTTCGGGCTTTGTGACGTTGAAAATAAGGGCCCCTATCAGGGATCAATACGTCAGTTCCACAACCGATGTTATGCTTGTTCCGCCAAGTTTAGTTCTTCACATCCTGATATTAGACTTCAAGTTTCCCATGATTGAAAAGCAAACAAAATCAATTTTGACAGATATAATCGAATAATCATTCCACGACCGGAACAATATCGGAACAAAATCGAAGGCAAAATGCGACCAAAAGTGAGATCATAATTTAGATTATTCGTTATGGGCGATGAAAAATCGTGCCTATAAAACGGTATTAAATGCCGTTAACGTAATGATTAGAGACTGCCAAAATATGCGATATTCGTGGTATGACCAAAAACAAGTTTGGTTAGATAAAAAGCATATTTCAATTTTTAAAGCATTTGGGTGGAGGCAAAAACAGTCTTCATTTCTTGCTTATTTCAGCCTATTTTGACCTACTAATGCTCTTTCATAAATAGACCTATTTTTATGCATATTTCAATAAATGAAGTTGGTGTGTGAGCACATTTTGGTCACCTTTTTTTTAGTGCTTAAGGATAATAATTAAAGCGGGTAAAAAACATTTTCTAAAAAGAATATTTTTTTTGAAATATTTTAGGCATTTTCTCAAAAAGTAGATATTTAGACGTTTTGTCATTTTTTTCATATTTTGCCTGCCTAATAACCAAAACCATGAAATCGGAGATTTTTGGTCCAACTCTAAAGGGCCATGTTATGTTTTTCACAGCACCATAACGTCTAGCGGAATAAAGCGGGTTCATTGAGAGGGATGACCAGAGAAGAGGTAAAATGACTTTGTTGTGCTTTTGTAACTGCAGTGGGGCCATCTTTGAACAATAGAAACTAGAGTAACTAAGATGCAATGGAATTTTCATGATAGCAGTTGGATGGATGCGTTATCTAACGGCTGTTTTATGACCCTCTGGACTGGTCTCATAGGGTAACCCGTTGGGTTTGGCAAAAAACATTGAATTTAGCTTTTAGCGTTTGCAAAGTTTTCCAAAAACTTCCGAATGTGCATTATGTTGAACATAGAGAAAAATACATTATTTAAGGAACATGAGTTGACAAGTCCTCTAAGTCTAACTTGTAGGCTTATGCATTACAGTAATAAATATTTGTATTTGTAGCTTTTTTGATTAAATATAATTTAAATATTTGGTCGCCTTTAGTGCAATGTTTTTACCCGCCCTAATAATCATGATTAGGAAGGGAAATGGTAGCACAAAAAAAAGAACCTCATCTACCTAAGAAGGTTAAATGACTGTTTTGCGCTACAAGATTTAGTAAAAACATTTAGAAACTCTAATCTAACGTGGCCCAATAAAAACCACAGAGATGTGTGAATTGGTCAATTTGCTATGAATTGATACGAAAAGGTCTGTAAATGTTTTAAAATAAAATGATCAATATCATCTCTTTTCTTTGTCGTTGCCTTTTAGTTTTTTTTAGTAACAAGGACGATTTTTTCCGTACTCTTCCTGACACATAGGCCCTGCTTGGAGTCATATATGGTTCCACAGAACTATAAGAGAACCAGTTATAGCAACAAAAATATGTTCCATTCAAAGTCCATGGAGCGTGCAAGGCTAGCTGATAAACCTTCATCAGTTACAATACGTACCTTTGAGCGCGTCGATTGATCAAAGTCATGGAATCCGCCACTTCCGAATAGACATCACAGCTGCTGATCAAATGGGCCGATTTGGACTTCCCCAAATGCTGAAAGTTACTCCCCATGCTCAACTGAATTGGTTGTGGTGGAGGATGACTCATGGAATCGCCCGAGCTCTCCGAATTTGCAGTACTACTATCGTTCAGGTACGCCGACGATTTGTGACTGGATGGGATTGGGGTGCAGCTCTGTCTCTTGGTGTTGATGTGGTTGTTGTTGCAGGACAGGGAGGGCGGTACCTCGCAATAGGGTGTGTCCTCATCGTTGTTGTTCAAGGCGGCAAACAGGCAATTTAGAACGGGTAGAGTGTTGGGCTTGATGGGCCTGAACCTGGCAAACGACCTCGACGAAGACACCATTGAGGTTTGGGACACATCAGAGGCGGCTGGTGATATGAGGGTTTCAACATGATTCACATTCTTGGGCAGGGTTGGGAGCAATCTAGGATGGGCTCGCATATCAGGTTGATGGAAACTTCGATACTGAAAGCGAAATTATTCATTACAGTGTCTGGCAGATATTCGTTCCCTTTTTTTTGCTTTTTTTAGTGTCTTTATGCTTTTATGAAAATTTTCAAATGATTTCTCCGTGAAACTTCATGCACAAAAAGAAAAGTTTTTTAGGAACAGATCAGTTGTTTTGGAACAATTTAATATCTTTTTAATCAAAGTTGAGGTTTCGTGTACTGCAACATAATCAAACCGCAAATAAGACGGATTTTAAAGTCTGATATGTACAATAAAAAGGTGATTTACCCTCAAATTATCTCTGGATATGGTGCTCAGTCTTGCTTTAGCCAGGGTTTGATCTGACATTCGAATGCGGCTTTCCCGAACGAAATCCGTGCATTCATAGATGGGATCCTGTTCACGCAAAGAAGGACCAGATAGAAGACTCTCAGCTGATCGGCTCTGTGGAATATCTCGACACCGTCTGCTATAGGTGTAGGTGCTGTTTAAGGGTGATGAATCTGGATCCAAATCCGAAGCCCGCTCTTCTGACAATTGAACCGCATATGCGGTCCGAAAAGCCTTGCCCACCAATGTGTTGAGGTCTTCGGCCTGAAAGTAAAAGTAAGCGTGGTTATGCGAAGCATCCTACCCCGAAGGAAATCCTTGCTCCAATATTCAAAATGTGCACTGAATACAAATGTTATGCTTGCATTCTAGGGTGGGAATTTCATTTTAGGGCCCTTGGGGACAAATGCTGAGTTATGTTATTAGATACTTTAGAGAATATTGATGTTGTTTCATGTTAATTCACAACTAAGAATACTTTAGAATTTTTAGCAAATAATCTGTAAATAAATGCATAGTAAATAAAAAGGTAAATAATCTGCACAAGTCGATTGTTCAGCCACATCATGAACTTGCTTCACCCATTTGGAGTTCAATGAGCTCAGCAGGTTTGCAAAAGGTCGAACTAGTCCAAAAATCTTGCACTAGGAACATCACAGGGATGAGAGGGCTCTCGTATTGGCAGAGACTAAAAAAGGTTGGGACCGTTCAGTGTTCAGAGAAGATATGAAAGGTGTCTGATACTGTACGTCTTCAAATACACCCTTAACTTTGTCCCAACCCAGGATTTAGGGTCAATTGCAGTGACCGTAGCAGCTTAACTTGCGTTTTGAGAGCACCTTCAAGGCTTGTTCGAACTGTGAAGTCCTCTCCTTTTCTTTATCGGGCTCCTTCATTGCTTAATTTGCTTCCCTCTAATATTCGTAGGGAATACGCAGGCCTTGTTGATCCGTTGCATCTTTCAAGTCAGACAAATTTTTAAGTAGCATTCCAGATCAACCCTACCTTCAAGGACTAGCTCTGTCTGCCAACTCAAGCTCGTTGGTAGACCAAACAAAAAAGTTTTTTAAGGTTTTGGTTCGAGCTACAAGAAGCTGGATTGTCAATTCAAAATACCTGGGAATTAAACAGGCTAGAATTGGGGCAAAAAATGTAGCCAGTTAGGAATGTTGTTCCTACAAGTTCCCAAATCTAAGAGTCTTCCCTTAAATCTGGTCAGCCTGAAAGAATCGTTGGCAAATTGCTTGAAGTTATTAATGCCCATGTGAAGCTTTCCGTCAATATCAGGTTCAAGTGGTCTTGGAGGGTAGGCTTCAATGCATGAGAAAAGCTAAGCGAGACTTGGCTTGGTGCCTGTACCAGGCGTTTGTTCTACCCGTAACTTCTTTTCTATGCCACGCAGCTTTTCGCTTTGTTGGGACTTTCCTCTCTAGCTCACCCTTGCGCCAAACATTTGAACGTTATCTCGACGTATGCCATTTGAAGCCAACTTTTGATTCGTTAAAATCTACTTTATCTTGACTAGTGCAGTGCTGAAAACTTACCAACCTTTCGTGAACGAAAAGTCATGAAATAGAGTTTCCAACAGTGGCGGCTAGTTACCTTTGCATTGTTGAGAGCCAAGATTATACCTATGATATTTCGTTGTCATCAAATAATAGGCAAAATCCCTAAAGATACCTCAACTATATTGCCTTTCTTCGACTGCCATCTTTATTACTTTTTGCAAAGCAAGTATCGGCGATTAAATAAATCGCTATTCAACTGCAGTGTAGTTTTGAATTGAGAGGTCGGGCCCAAAAATGCACAATGCCCTGTGAAAAAAAGCATTAGCAGTCGATGAACTGCTTCTAGTAAGACAACATAAACTCTCGATGCACAGTAAAAATAATTTGTTACAATGTCCTAATAATGTTTTTTATATATTGTATGTAAGAAAATGTTTCATGTCAAAAATGAAAATGCATCGGGGGATAATGATAAGCTAATTGATTAAAATATGGTTGGAAATAAATCTATGTTAGATTAGGCATCACTTAGCCATGACTGAGCCATGACAGATGGCCTTTGGTAGGCATAAAACATAGGAAACCTTCTAAAATTCACGTGGATGGGAATTAAAAACACTCAAACTCTGGCTTTATTGAGAATTTTGCAAGAGGTAGATGCACGCCTCATGGAACTTTTATTTTACCTTCTTTTTACTGGGTCGTACATTTGACGATTCATCTGCACAACTTAAGGGAAAATTGGCAGGAATAGAAATTTATAGAAATACGGCCAACAGTGGGAGTGAGATCACTCTAACATGTGTATGCGATGACAATTGCTATGCAAGAATGTCATTTCCTGCAGCTTGAGCAAAAAGGGGGGCTGTTTTGGCAATTATCCCCTGAAGTTGTGAAGGTGGATGGATGAATCTACGACTCAAGTAAAATAAGGAATGGGAGGGAAAAATTCGTCGGAACAAGGTTCCGTGAGACATGGTTCTACATATTGCGAAATTCTTGGGAATGCCGGAGTTTGACAAGACAATACCATTCATCTTCCGATATTTTTTCCCCTTATTTTACCTTGATCGTACATTCATCCATCCACCTTTACAACTTCAGGGAATAATTGCCAAAACAGCCCACTTTTTGCTCAAGCTGCAGGAAATAACATTTATCATAATTTATGTCATTAAGTATGTTAGAGATAGTTCTTTGTACATTTCTCTTGATCAAACATATTTAACAATACGAACAAGTTTTATGATCACTAGTTCGAAGACAGTTTTGAACCTAGTGAAGGCGTCTATCTTTAAACATTCTTCCCTGTCGAAATTGCTGAGATGCGTTCACGAAACCACGCGGATAAGTAACATTAGGCATACACCACTGAAAATTTTCAATGGTCTATGCATTAGGATAAGTTTTAACTTAGAACCTCTGTTACTGAGATAATCCAAGGAGCTTTGGAATCCGCAAAGCGTGGATTTCAGAGAGAGAGCATCCAAAAGAAGAATTGACCCCTCCGTTACCGTTATAAGCCTCTGTCAATTAGCAGCTGGGACATCTTTTATTGTTCTCTTTGTACTACAAAAGTCACAATTATTTTATCAAAAAAGATCCTTTTAGGCTAACAAAAGAAAAGTACAACATTTTACCTGTTCAGGATTTGGAGCTCGAAAGACATGACAATGCTGCAGATGAAGAGGAGCCTGAGGCTCTCTAGCCAAAAATGCCATCAGACACGTCGAAGGCTCACAGGTGGCGTAAGAAATTCTTCTCAGGGCATAGAATGTACTGGTGCTCACCTTAAACAGAAGGATATATTTGTCATGTACTTTGAGGCAGTGAATGCATGAAATCATTTGAACAACGGAACTGCGGTACCGTCGAGTTCATCCTGAAAAAGAAACTAGGTGTCTATGTGTACTTGTCCACATGTCACAAGAGCATTTTCTACCAAAACACTATGAACTATGAAAGGGGCTGCTTTTGTTTTCATTCGCTTCGTAAGTACGATTTATATGGACTTTCACCTCAGTCATATATTTAGAATTGCTTTACTAAAACCAACATATACTTAAAATCAAATTCCACTGAAAGCCAAAAACGGTTTTGACAACATCCATTCCTTGGGAATAAAAAATAAAGGAACAAAACCTATTTTTAACAAAGGAGGATGAAACCACCCCGATTCAAATTTTGATATTTTGCGGTTCATGATTTAACTGGACCAGCCTGAAATCCTGAAATATCACGTATCTAAGAGTGCGGTTGATAGAAGCAATAAATAAAGAATTACAAAAGATGTAATGGTCCGGAGTCCAGCTCAAAATTCTTCGACATTTTAACGTTCAGGCTAGCCTTGGGCTCAGTTCAAACCTAGGGCTCTCTATTAGAAGAGTACGAGTATGAAAAGTACAGTAAAATTCACTTCCGAAGTTGGGTGATTTACTCGGACTTTCCTTCATGATCTGAAAACATTTCTTGAAGTGTTCCAAGTTCAAACGAAAAAGAAAGAAAAAAAACACCTGGGCAAAACTCTACATTACATTTCCTCCCCTTTTGAAAAAAGTCGTCGGCAGGATTAGAGCACGCATTGTCACTTAAAACTGGTTACAATTATTTTCCCTTGTTATAAAATTTGACTTCTTGGATCTTGAAGGCTGCGCCCGTCAGGGGTCACTTTTCATGCTCGTACTCCTCTACTCTACCAGAGAGCCCTATCCAAACCCAAATGCTGAAACGTACTTAAAGCGAGCGACTATCAGCTGGGGCTCTGTTTGCCAACTTTTGTCTTTAACTGAAGAAGGAAACCGAGTAATTGTTAAGAACCAAATGACATATTACAATGGTTTAACGATATCCTGGAGGAGGCGATGGGTAGCCCTCTGATAAAGTGCCGTCAAAACAATGTCTGAAAATTGAAGTGAGCGCAGCCTTAAGGCCAGAACCAAAACTAAGGGCATCCTGAAGGCCGACAAAGACCAAGGGACGTTGGTGAGCCTTTCAGTGTTCATCTTCAAACCATTGGAAAGTGGAGACCCTCATGGAAATGCAATAAATCCTTTTAGAACAGACCGGACCGATGGCCGAAATCTGGATTTTCAAGACTCAATCTTTAGGAGGCTAACCATCAGAAGGTTACCAATCTCCTTTGGAGTAAAATCAGATCATTCGTGGTATGGTGTTAGGTTTTTCAATAATCCCTTTTAATGAAAACTGGTGATTCAATCTGATCAAATCATTCTTTGAGTTAGAGGGTAGGATTTTCAGAAGTGGCAAAGAGTGGCCCTTAATTTCTTTCCACCCTGTAAACATCTTAGGACAAGTAAAGGCCTGTTGCAATGAAGATTTTGGCTGTTCCTCAGTTTCTTGTTTGATGATTTTGTCTTTTACTCAAAGTTTTCGCACCAAATAAAAGACGTTATAGAAACTCAAAATCTTGACAAAAGGGAGATTATTAACTTATTTTGAATAATTGGTGTGCGAACACCTTGGACTTACTATAATAGTACAAGTAAATTTAAAGAACTGTTAATGTTTCTAAAGGCTGGTAAATACTGTCTCTTTTTGAAGGATAGAGTTAAATTTTCAGCATTTCCAGTTTCACACAATATCTACAAATATGAACCCGACCTTTTGAACACGCTGGCATTGTATAACAGAAATAGGCATGATTTGAAAACTCTTCAAAAATGTTCCCCTGAACATTGGTGGAGGGTTCATAATCATGCACCATTCGTTATGTTGTGCCACCATATATGGGCCTTTTAGGAAAAAGGCATCTGATCATAGAAACTGGGCTCGTGGCTAAGCAATTTCATGATTCCTCTCAACCCCTCTTGACTAGGCCAAGTACTTGACAAAGTTAACAAAAAGTGCTTGAGGTTTCCCTCATGTATATATAGGGTGTTGGGAAAGTAATGGACCACTTCAATTTTCCAGATGTCCTAACTTTTGTAGAAGTCCATTGATGTAATAGTTCAATGTTTGTACTTGTATTTGTTACAATACAATTTTTTTTTTACTGCTTTGAATTTAATTGGTAATCATAAATCAAATGGTCCAAAATGTCCCATTGCTTTAGATGTCAAACGTCTTGAATAGCATTTTGAAATGGACTGGTCTAAAGTTCATTCATGTTTGTAAAGGAAATGGATTTCAGTCGATATCTGGAGGAGTGAATGGAAAAAATATTAGAATTATTTTTTGTACTATGATTGCAAATCGAGCTGATTTAAATGAACTTGGGGTGATCCATTTCTTTTGAAACACCCCATATTGCCTTTAAATTAAAATTGGCACCTCGCCCTTCCAACTCCCAGATGTGTTTTCCATCTCTCAAAATCTCTGGAAGAAGACATCGTCTGATTAGTAGATCTCACAAGTAGCGACATGGACTACGACGACCTTCTCAAAGAAATCGGTCTTTGGGGTCCTTGGCAAAAGCAAACCATCCTTTGCTTGTTGGTTCCAACTATTGTGACTGGAGCAGCCTTTATGACGTACAGTTTCACGTTGGGAACGCCCAATCAGTTTCGATGCAAAGTGCCGGAGTGTGAAGGACATCTCGAACGGATCGATTATGACATATCTCATGAGTGGATTCAGAACCATCTACCCGATCCGAAAGGTATATTTTATGTCAATATTGTAGATGAGCGTTAAGGTGTTAAGGGTTAACCGTCTATTCATATCCCTCGTAACTTTGAACTATTGGTAATTTGTTGTTTTGGATCATTCCCCTTTCAATAAATTATTAAAAGTCTAGCTTTCGTTATTAAACTAGACGAAAAGATATCTAACTAACTTAAATGCAACGTTTAGAGAGTGATGAAGGACAGCTTTACAGAAGCGAAAAAGTGACAATAGCGTTCAATTGGTAATTACACCATTTCGAAACATTTTCCCTTAAACTGCAAAGTAAGCAAGTAAAAAAGTTTTGTTGACTCCCCTAAAGTTAAGTTCGACATGAGTCGTTGTGATCGTGCTAATAGCATAAATTACAATTATTTTAGAAGATTTGGACAAATTTCAATGTCAGATGAGAACATGGACAAACGAGCGCCCCTTTTGCTACAATTATTCCATTGAGACGCCTTCTTCCTTCCAAAGCCAAAGCCAATTTGATTATTGTGAACAGTTCGTATTCGATTCAACTGATTTTGAATCGACCATTGTCACCGAATATGGGATTATCTGTCAAAGGTGAGTTTGATCAATTGAACGTGTTTTCAAAACCAACACGAAAAATCCTAGGTTGCGTGATTTTGTAAACGTTTTTTTTCAGGAGACATTTGAAATCGATCTTGGGGATGGCAATGATAGTGATTTTAGGTCTTGGAGGCTACATTTTTGGCTACGTATCGGATACCTATGGTAGAAAGCCAGTGATGTTCCTGACCATGTTTGCATGTGTTACATTCAACGTTCTAAGCACCTTCAGCACAAGTTTCTGGATGTACAGTGGTCTCTTCCTGGCAGGATGTGAGGACCTGTTTTATGAACCATTTCTTACTTGAATTCGTGTTATTTTTCGATTTTCAACTTTCAGGCCTCTTTCTCAATGGCAGCTATAATGGTTCTTTTATTATGTCAGTAGAACTGGTCGGTAAAGATCATGCAGCCGCTTGCAGCATGGCTGTGAACTTTCCATTTGTTTTGGGAGAGCTCATTCCAGTCATTGTGTCTTATTTCATCCGGGATTTTAGACAGATGATCAGGGTGGCCTTTATTCCCTTATATTTGATTTTATCCCTATGGTTTGTCATCCCTGAGTCTCCAAGATGGCTGTTGGTGAACGAAAAGTAACGTGGAGCTTGATGTATTGCAGTCAAGGTGCGAAACATGCAATTTTATTCTTATCGTTCTAGAATGGACGAGTTCGCTAAAATCATCAAGAAAGGAGCTAAAATAAATGGAGCAATAATCAGTGAAGAGACCATAAGATCAACTAAAAAGCATCACGAAGGGAATGAGAGTGCCGACGAATCCTATTTGGATAAGAAACAAGTCCATATTTGGGATTTATTTCGAAGCAGGCGTCTTTTAAAGAGGATCATTATCGTACTCTTCAACTGGTCAGCAGTGGTTTTATGTTACAATGGTTTAACCATGAATAGCGTCAATTTAGGAGGAAATGCACATTTCAACATTGCTCTTGCCGTGTTAATCGAAATTCCCTCATACATATTTTGCATCTTAATCGTTAGTCGGGTGGGTCGAAGACCAACACTTGTCCTGACACAATTGGCATGCGCCCTATTCTGCTTGGCATCCCTTGCCGTTCCATCCAGTAGCCCTGACCAAAAGTGGATTATTGTCTTGTTTTCCACTTTTGCCAAATTTGCCACCACTTCTGCCTTTAGTATGGTGATTTTACAAGTAAGCAAACTGTCTTCATTCTTTTTGACCAAATCTAAACATGTCACTTGTATTTTCAGACAACAGAATTGTTTCCTACTTCAGTCAGAAACACTGTGGTAGGAGCGTGCTCTTTGACATCTCGGATTGGCGCCATTGTGGCACCTGTGGTGGCAAACCTGCAACCTGGCCACGAATATGTCCCAATGTTGGTCTTTGGTCTTGTCAGCCTCTTTGCTGGCCTTACTGGCATCTTCCTCCCTGAAACGCGCGGCAAATTGTTGCCGGTTACTCTAAGAGATGCTGAGGAAGAGGACGATTCTCCTTCACTTTTGGCTTGCTTTGGTTGTCAACCCAAAAAGGAGCCGAACGAAGTCCAAGTTTGAATGCCCATTTATTTAAATAATATGAGAGGCATATTATTACAGGCCATATTTGGAATGTTCATTTGCAAGCAATTGGTTTGCAAACCGGTTCAAAACATGTGAAGAACAGCCCATTTTAATCCAAGAAGGAAAGAAGACTTTGAATTGTGAAGACTTTTAGACCCAATATATGCCTGATAGCACATTCTAACCCAAAATGTTTCAGGTGTAAAGCAAAGGAATCGCAATGTATTGTTTAGGTACAATAAGAGTTCTTAAAATCGATACCTTATTATTTATAAGAGTTATTTTACTTGTCAATTTGAAAAAGATGAACAAAGTGAAGTGACCAAGAGATGGCATAAGGTTTATACGTAGTTATGGCGAATATTTCAAGACCACGTAAGGGATAAACCGCATTACCTAACAATAGTGCTGGGACGAGCCCGGCAAAAGTCTCGAGCCCGAAAGAGGAGGTCAAGCAAAAAGACTCGTCTTTTTAAATTCAAGGAAAAAATCAATATTTCTTTTTACGAGTCCGGCCAATCCCACCAAAATCGATAAAAAGACTCGAGTGCACTCGACTCGAGTCCGGACTCGCCCCACCACTACCTAACAATCACACTGGATAAGGCAAGGTTCTCCATTTGGGCCCCATTGGATCAAAGGAATGCTATTTTTCTCAATGGTTCTGCGGAAAGGTTTGGGATTGACAAGGTGGACAAGGGTAGTTGATCGCAGAATAGCTTTGACATGAGAGAATTCCTCATCAGGTCCAGGCAACCAGGCAAAAGCATTTCGTGACTTCAGAGTGTGCATGGCGAGTGCCAAGTGGAGGAGCCAAACTGATTGGTTAGCCGAAGGAAAGCTTCTAATTCTGTTACGGATGCTGGGGCAAGAAAGTGACAATGGAGACTTGTTTCTTTTCTAGACTGAGCTTTATGCCCGTGATGCGGCATCTCTCAAGAACAATCCCCAACCGGGGAGAAGGAGGGGACTTAGAAACCCAAATCGTCAATAATCTTCAATAGCCATGGTTCACCAACCATCCATGGCAGCATCTGTCTGGACAAATAATTCATCAGACCACGAATTAATGTCATGGTGTAGCACCATTTGCCTCTAGGGAGGATTAAGGTCGTAAGTAAGCTTCTAGCTTGGGGAAAAACTGGCAGGGGAGCTCCATTTTATGGGCACATTATGAAAGGGACCATGACAGTAGTGATCGTCGAACCTTTTGTGAGTTTGTCACCTTGTTTAGACATCTGAAGATTAAAAGGGATGAGTTTTGCCGTGGTGACAAGACAGGGTTTCATATTGGACAACTCGTCAATATGAATCTCCATTGAAACAATTTGTTACTCGCTTGATTTCAAATAGAATATATTCCGGTTTGCAGTCTGGATACGAAAGGCTGATCATACAGACGCGCAAAAACTGAGAAAGAGACGATTCGTTGTTATCCTCCGTACTCTATTTGCCATTGTCTGAGCTGATGTCCCATGTTATAGTACGACCGGGAGTTCAGCGCCACATGTGGTAATTTTTTTAACTTATTGACTTTCAAAATCGCCCTCTACCGGCTCAAGAGCGCAAGACTGGAGATGATGCTCAGAACACAAACTCCGTACTTTTGTAGGATTCTTGTTGATTTTCCTTGACTATTCCTGCCCTCTTTTTAGCCACCCCTCATTGGTTGGCGCATTTTTGGCAGAACATTGGGTGTCCACTAATTTATTCTTCAAGTCTCTTGTTCATTTAGTTCGTGAGTGTTGACTAAACAAGCCACAGTAGCCCAAAAATTCCATTGTACCAGTCTTTATCCCTGCCATTTTGTACTAGTCTGATTATGGTCAGGGAATACATGGGCGCTTGCCTTCTCCCTCTCTTTCTCCTTTCTTTTTCTCTCTAGCTCTTGTCATTCACAGGGTTTCCGTTTCTAAATCAAAAAGTCTGCATTTTAATTTCGCCAAAACTTTCTTATGAGAGCTCTTTGTGATAATGTCAGAAGTTAAGATTTGATGTACGGATAAACATTTACACTTTCTAATTGTTTCCAAACCATTTCAAAGCTCTAGTAAAGTATAGTTGCCATTCAAGTACAGTGCTATATTTGGACTCTTGCTTCAGAGAATCATCTGCTCTTTTGAACATATTTCCTGCTAGATGGCATCCTCGTATGCATTTCGAAAGTCAATAGCTCTATCCTAAAACAACAATCAGGGTTGCACTATGTACTGCATGCAAACATGAAAATTTGAAAATATATAAAGATACGCCTTTTTAGTTGGCATTTCATTAATAAATTATTAATTGAATGATTAGCACATTAACCCCTTCAAAGTTGATAATTGAGTAATTAAAACATCAATAATTAAATAATTAGTACATCTGTAAATAAATGAATAATTAATGCATTGATAAATAGATAATGAAAAATTTAGTGCATAAATGATTAGATCAATAATACATTGATAACGTATTTTATTCATATTCTTTGAATGATACACCTGTGAATAGTACATAACGCACTAAACTCCGACAAGTGCAGACATATATCGGTGCAAACTTTGCAAACTTTGTCTGGGGACGCCATTTTTGGGTCATTTTAGCGGAGCGAAATGAGTTCCAGAACCTCTGCACAAGTTATCAGTGTACGAGTACCACTTACGAGTGATTAGTAAATAGTCCGCTAAATATTAAGTGTGTCAATCAAAGGGGCTTTGGATTAAGCCGTTAAATCGTTTAGACAAGGTAAGCTTTTTTAAGTTGTATGTTGATCTTGACAAATTCCTTTAAATCTCTGATTTGCCCAACTTTCCTTTGAACGCAAAATTTAGTGCATGATAAATTTGCCTGATAAGACACCTATGTCTCTTATAGTGTGATGACATTGAATTGATTTATCAGTGCTTTGTTCAAAGTTCATCTTGTGTTAAATGATACAATCATTATCAAGCTTGAGATCAAGATCTTCGTAGAACTGCCGTGTTGGTTCCATCATTCAATAACCTCGTGGTAAATGTGCTTTTCTAATATTTAAGTGTAACAAAGCCAGAGCAAGGAGGTAAAACCACTAATTAACCATTTAAACTTTACGAAAAAATCGTTGCTCAGCCTTTCATTCGTCCATACTCCGCTCTTGTGAAATAATTGTATGGAATTAGATATCATATATTGATCAGTTTTGCCATTGCCTTTTGAGCTACCTTTCTTAATACAAGAAACCAGTTCTCTTTTTAGGACAGCAATTCGTAGGACAAAAGATCGGCTTGGTACTTCAATCTTATCCGTTTTTTGTTGATTCAGAACACAGCCTACTCCTTTGATAAAAATGGATTGGGACGATATTTTGGAACACGTGGGCGAGACTGGTCCATGGAACATTGTAATGTTTGCTCTTCTGTGGTTGCCTCCCATTTTGGCAGGTGTGTGCGTGCTACAATTCTCCTTCACAGGTAAGGTTTGATTTGATGACACCTCATTTATAGCCTAATCAGCCCACTTTTTATACTAAAAAGTACGGTCCGTTTCTCAGGTCTGGAACCCGCAGATGGTTTTCGTTGTGCAATCAAACCCTGTGATATGGAGGACGCCTCTTTCTATGACTTTGACGACTCGATTTTTGCTCGTGACAATGATACGAATGGCAATGAGATCATCGACTTTTGTAAAATGTTCCCGGTGGATGCTAACTCTGCAATCGCTGGAAACTGCAGTTTAGACAATTTTATCTTTGACAGTGAGACCTTTGTGACTTGCGATTCCAGTCAAACCGTGCTTTGGAGTGACTTTGAGTTCTTTTCTAATGTTGTCACCGAGGAGAAACTGATTTGCGGTGATCAATTCAAGGTCAGTAGTTTCAGGGCATGGTCACTCATTACACAGGGTGGTTATATTTTCTGGTTAAGTGTTTGCTCAAATGCCAAGATATCAAGATATGTCTCTCTTTGTCAAAGAAGCAAAAGGAACAACTTTTATGAAATATACATGTTTAAAAGTAGCTCAGATAAGTGTATTAAATCACGTAAAGCCCATTAAAATGCATCATTGTCAAAAACGTAGTCAATCAGTCTTAAATATACTCTCAGTAATGTATTGACGTAAAATTTCATAAACTTTTATCAAGCACATGCTTAGTTAATACAACTTGAAGGTTGCGTTTTACGCCTTAAAAGATTGAAAAATGGCCTAATTATATTTCCAGTTATTCCCAAGGAATATGATTGTCTTTTTCAATGACACGACAAAAAATAATACTTTCTTCAAAAGCAAAAAGCAGCAAAAATTGTCCCTTAAAACTTACAAAACATGCAAAATTGCCTTTCATTTTACTTAAATGCCACAAGCTACACTATCCTACCATGTTTCTAAATCATTTAAACGATACCTGTGACAGTTTAATTTTCCAAATCGTCACTTTTTGCAACAATTAATTTCTACGTGTTAGCGATGTTTTTACTCAACGTTAATTATATTCGGGTTTTTCTACCTGCTTCAGAAAGGTGAAATATTTCCATTTATAATTGATGCATAGAAAAAGCTTATTACATTTCTTGGCAGTTATTTCAAGATATAAGCGGAGCAATTGGTAGTCAAATTTGATGCAAATGCAATCATTGAAAACGAGATATGTTATCGTTTGCTCCATGGATTTATGTTATCTCTTGGTAGGTTTTAAGTGGATTGATATTCTAATCTGAACTAGAATCCAAGATGATTTTTTACAAAAGTTGTTCCTTTTGTTTCAATAACAACGAAAATCATTTTAAGAAGTCTTGGCATTTGCAAAAGAAACTTTTTCAGTATTGTGAGTAACAGCGTGAACAAGCTTGTCCTGGCATTTTGGAGCAAGGACTGCTGACAATTACGGTGAAATGTGGGCAAGCGCCAATACATGCCAAGAAAAGGATGATTTTATTAGTATCTCATAGAAGCATGACCTTATTTGAGTTTTTTACGCTTTTGCCTGATTCTCAAACTCCAGCCATAAGCATATTTGTAGCCGGAATAGGATTTAGTGGCCTTACAAATCCATCAAAGGCTAGATCAAGTGGATCTTTATATCTTCAGACCTTCAATTGAGTTTTAAGAAAAAGGAGTGTTTTCGATGATTTTAAGTTCAAAAGTTTAAAAATTGCGGTATTGGCATTTGTTTACGTTTAGCACCTATGGTTTAGTAATGCAAATTATCATATTTCAAAAATTCAAAATCTATATAAAAATCTTTACAATTAAAATGCTTAAAATCGAGATCAAACAAACAAGTACACATAGTCAATTTTAATTTTTGCTCAGATTTTCCAAAACGTTCTCAATCAACAAACAGGTAAACATACTAATAATTAAATTTCAATCTTGAGCTAAAATTTTGTTCTCATTTCGAAGACGTTTTCAATCAATATAAGGTTCAGGAGGCTTAAAAATAAAGGACTTGTTATGTTAAAACATTGTTCCTGTTCCTCTCCGCAGAGTTCGTCAAAAATTAACTCTGACTATGGACAATCAATCATTGACTTGTCATGCTTTGTTTGCTTCAAGGTGGCCTTGGTGGGAAGCATCTACATGTGTGGCCTTTTGGCCAGTTCCTTCGTTTCGGGGACCTTGGGTGATCTCATTGGGCGGAGACATACGACGGCCATCATGATCATTGTGTGTATAATCGGGGGGCTTTCAGGCGCCTTCTGTTATGATTATATCTCTTATTGCGTCACGAGATTCATCACAGGCTTTGGTAAGATGATTGAAAAAAGCGGTTTTCTAAGGTACGGAATTTGTTTGACCCAATTAATGTCACTTATGGAGTCGAATGCCGTAAGTATATGAGCCTTTGGCTTTAGGCGCGAGAAATGTATGTTTTGATCGGTCGATTGTTTTAATATGCTTTTTGCACTTATCTACCATGAGTCATGACGCTTCAATTTGCAACTTGTGACCTCCTCAGAAATCTGTTTAGTTATCTATCTCCTACTTGAGTAAAGTTCGTTCACTTAGGTTCAATTTCTGCCAAGTGTACGCTATTGATTAATGTATCTTGAAAAAAAGGATCTTAGATCCCTCAGATTCTGTGATAGCACACTAGCGTCAACAAATACTAAAGGCCAAATATCCTATTTTGAATGAGAAATGACAAAAAGGTAAGTTTCTGGTAACCCAAAATTGGTACTAGAAACGCGATTGGGCAAAAGAAAATTTAGCAAGACGAAACTGAAATAGTATGTAGGAGCTTTTTTATCAGGAGACAAATCTATTTTTTGGTGTAATTTTTATGAGTGCTTCAAAAAAGCATCTTTTCCCACAATAGAAATGGCTAATCAGTGCAATTGGTATGTAGAGATCCAAAGCATTAAGGACACATGATGGCTTGGAAGGGGTGTCAGTATGAAACTAAAGGATCAATCTTTTTTTTTATTTTAGAACAATATGCGCAAATGAACAAGGTGCAATGAGGAAAGGAAATGGTTTGTCTTAAGTATTAAAATGTGCTTTTAAAGTATATATTATATCTTTTTGAACTTTTTGAACTGCACAAGCAATTATCAAAATCGTTCCTTTTTACATCCGTATTTCAAAGAGAACCTTGGCCAAATTTCTTCTCGTCCAATAGAACATCTTGGCGAATAGTTTAAAACGCAAATTATACATTAAAAGCATGTGTTTGATGCGGTACATTCTAGGTCAGACTTAAACCAGTTTTTTTCAACTAGTGATTAGTCTGTAGAAAAAAATATCATAAGCTTCAAGTTTCCCCGAAGATAGACAAGTGTAGAAATTCTTCCTCTGAAAAGCACTTAACATCTTGAACGTTTCAGGCGCAATGGGCCTTTTTATGGTTCCATTCAATTTGGCCGTCGAGCTTTCTGGTGCCCGGACCAAAACCTTGATCGGCAACATGGCTCAGATCCCATTTGCCATTGGAGAGGCTCTCGTCTGCCTGATTGCATACCTTTTTCGGGATTGGAGGCTGTTCTCCATCATGTCCTCCGCACCCTTTGCTATTTTTCTGGTCATATGGTTTATCCTGCCCGAATCACCTCGTTGGCTTATCACCAAAGGCAGGTATAAGGAGGTGCAGAGAATCGCCAAACAAGCTGCCAGATGGAACAAGGTGGGTGGGTGGGTCTCAAAATCAAAATATGTCAGGGTTTTTCGAGCTCAAATGTATCAACCCGACTTCTCTTTTTCGTCTATTGAGGCACGGTTTTACGCGGTTAAAAAAATCAGTGAAATTATGTTTATCATTTTCCACAATAGAAAGAAATTCCTAAAGAGCTGTTGGAGATTCCCGTTCAAGAGATCACTGAAAAGTGCAGTGTTGCCTCCTTGAAAAAGAAGGAATTGGGAATGGCAGATCTGTTCAAGGGTGGCCCGATCACGCGAAACACAATCCTGCTCTTTATCATCTGGATCGTCATCACCCTGGGATATTACGGAATTAGTATGAATACTGGAAACCTCGGTTCGGACATCTTTGTCAGCTTAACCCTCATCAGTCTCATTGAGATTCCATCCTATGTTGTGTGCATTTTCATCATGGACCATTTGGGCCGGAAGCCAACCTTAACCATCTCGTTATTTCTCACTGGGATTGCTTGCATTGCCGCAGGATTCATGGATGATGGCGGGGGTAAAACTGCTCTGGCACTGATTGGTGAGGACTACCGTCAAAATATAACAAGAAGAGGAAGGTTGACTTCTTTTTCAAATTGCATTCTAGGAAAATTTGGAGCCTCTGCCGGATTTTCCGTTGTCTATCTCTTCACTACCGAGCTCTACCCGACTGAGATCCGAAACACTGGGCTTGGATTTTGTTGCATGTTCGCCAGATTGGGTGGAATTGCTGCTCCTCAAGTAAATCATGATTATTTGGCGATCACAGTAGTTCAGGACTCTGAAATTATTTTTTCGATATTTTAGGTTGCCATCTATCTCCCGAAAGTGGCGTTTCCTGCACTTCCGTTGCTTCTTATGGGAGGTTGCGCAATTTTGGGCGGCGTTCTTACGTTACTCCTTCCTGAGACCTTGGGATCGCCGTTGATTGAGAGCATTGGAGAGTTGAAAGGCCTGGGTGACACTTCCAAGCCCTTCTTCAGTTGGTGGAGCATATCCAAGTTGGAGAAGCATCTGGCCTCTCACTTACATCATGGAGTTCATGAATAAATTCAATTTCTCATTTGCTTACCTCTTCGTCCTGATGGGTAACTTGAACACCAGTTAGAGAGATTGTGATGCTCACGTTGGAATGTTCCGGAGAGTCCTAAAAAGAGGATATAAAAACTGCAATAGCTGTCTGCTTGAGTGCTCTTGAATGGACTTTACCTTCATTTGAAGTAACTGCTTCCTGACATAGTCTGCTCTTCCATTCTGACTCGCGGCTTGGACTTGGAAGCATCCCAAATACTGAAAATGGAAGATAAGAGGTTTCGTTAGTTCCTTCAATTGAACTTGCGTTTACTCCCTTGTGAAGCTCAAAATTCTGATAGCATGATTAACGTGATACTTGTGTGCATTTTAAAGTGGTCTCAATAGTTCCATAACATGACATCAAGTGTAATTGGCAACTCCGGGGCCGGGGACTTTCTAACATGTTGTAGGTGCGGCGTCTTGGTGAGCAGGGAAGTGGTATTTTGTTATGGAAATGAGCTGGAATTACCAATTTTGGAAGGTATTGGTTGGTGGTAATGGAACTTGAAAGCGAGCTCCTTGTGGTGGTGCAGATCCTTAGAAAAAGATTCTTTTTCCAAGTGACAGGCCAACTTTTGCAAAGGAAGTCGGTTCTCGAGATTTTGGCAAGCTTCACCGGTTCAGGTTTACTGCCTCGCCCATTAGAGTTTCCAGAATGGTTGCTTTAAACCGTCAATGCAAATGTTCTTTTGTTAGCAAATAGTGCAGTAATTCTCTTTGTCCAAAATATGTTGTAGCATAATCCTCTGAGGCTGGTTGGCAACATTTCTCAATTCTTAAATATGCTGATTGTGGATCCCTTTGATGCCTCAAATGAGGTTGCATAATTGGAAACAGGAACCCTGTCGTGTTTCTTAAAGTGGGACTCCCTAAAAATGAGGCCTCCTTTATGTACGAGTAGTGTTCCTCTTGCCTCTTCTCGATAGTTTCTCCCTCCCCATGTTTCATCATTTAGCAAGACTCCCCTCAGGAAGTTCGACCCCTTTTGTTCCATGTTCGAAAGTTCCATTTCTCTTGTTCTTATTTCAACACTTGTTCCAAAATTTCCAGCTGGCTTGAGATGAGACGCACAGAAAGGGACCATTATTCCGGCCCCTGTAGCCATTTGAATGAATAAGAAAATTTCTCCTTTCATCTCGTGCACACGAACCATCATTATCCCAACTCACTAATTATTGTCCTGAAAAGGCGGGACCCAAAAGACGGACTTCATTAAATGTTGCGAGGCTCTTTTTCCTGTCAAGGTCATGGCGTGTCCACAGGGTGATGTCTTGGTAATTGAGTCGAGTTTGCGCGCTTCAGATCTCCTCAATGACTTTTGGACACCCTGCATGGTTTTCAGCTTACGAGAAACTTTTTGCGCCTCCCCCCCCCTCCAATCCTGGTTCTTGTCGCACAAGTTCCTTACTTCCCAACTACTACTTGCTTTTTCATTGGCAACACTGCAAAGTAAAACTGGCGTCTTAATCATCAACGTTTATAGCTACGCATTGTTGGAAGGTGTTTCAAAGCTTCGCAATGAGAAAATACAATTAGTTATGTTAAACATCCCCTCCATAGTTTTACGCTTTAGGATCATGTTCCAAATTCGATCAGTGACATTGCTCGGGGTTGGTCGGAAAAGAAAAAAAACTGAGAGAGATTTATGTTCATGATTAATGCCTCTCCCATCTCAATGTCATATTTGGAAGCTGGCTCGTGGAATGGAAGACGAAGACACCAAAGATGGAACACTTCTCTTCATCTTGGAACACTGAAGTGCACTTTTAAGGGCCATTCGCTGGAGATTAGAAAATTATGACCTTGCCCTCCGCTTTGATGGACTTGAATCTTTAGGATTGGAACTAGAAAGTTCCCCAATCAGCGACTCTCTCGTGTCATAAAGTGCGATCCGAAAGTGGATTGTTGACAAAAGCCTGCAGAACCGAAGTCCGTCTCTTCTAATGAGGTATCTTCACGGGGTCCAAACAAGTGTTCCCAATCCAGAAATGTACCATTTGTAATCTGTCGCACGCCTTGGATTTAACTCACTTTTATCGCTTGCACCCAAAGCGACTCCCTGATCCGAATGGAACGGACGATACTGCAGAGGAACCATTGTCATGGGAACTAGAGCACATACACCCACATATACCCCCGATTGTAGTGGGATGAAACACACATTCACAGCCGAAGATCCCAAACGTCCAATTATGTGTCTTCCGACAGATTGAGAGATGGAAAAAAATGTCCTCCGAAATGGAGGAAGTTCCTCGGGCGAAAGTTTTAGTTCATGGAACAGTTTCCGCTCATTTGTGGAAGCCATGGTCCTAAACAGAAGATCCAGTTCCGTGGTCCTGGATTTTGTTCCCAGTGTCTAAATCTTAGCGTATCGCTTTTCGTGGCAATGGTGGTAATCTTAATGAGAAAAGTTGGCACCTTCACATTTACCCCTTTTGTAGAAACATCCTAGCCAGCCACACCAGAGATCGGTAAAGTGACTTTATAAAAGCAAAAGCAAAACGTCAACCAAATAACAACGTTGTCAGGAACTACAGCATATTCATGAGCTCTTATTTCAGCATTTTGCTTTTATTGATTTCCGTCAATCAGTGTCAAAGTCGGTACCAAATTGGTCCCCCGCGTGTGGATGTTCATTTGGCCTGTATAAGTTTCTTTGAGAAAGGTCAGTAACTGGAATCAAACCTGGGACCTTTCGCACGCCAGAAAGCTGCTCAAACTATTACGCCTCCACGCAGCAATATCATGCTATCAATCAGGACGCATTTACCTTATTTAGCCTCGCCATCTGACGGTCAAACTGAGTCATGAGGAGTTTAAAAGTATGATGAGAAAACACAATTTTCAACGATTTAAGTGCTTTAAGTCATCTACAAAAAACAATCGCATTTGAAAACGAAACGAGCTCATTTTCAAACTCGTGGAAAACCCGTCTTTTGGGCGTTTAGTTGCATTAGGAGCTACATATTCATCCAGTTTGGAAAGCCATAGTTATTGTGTTGCTCATTATGGGAAAAAACACGTTTGCAAAAAAAAACATTACTTTTAAGTAAAATTGATGCATTTTCCCGTTCAAAAGCAATACTCAATTCTAAGTTCACACAATTCGTTCATTTCCAATTTAGACTTTCTCAACAGTAGCGATAAGCCCATCATGACTAAAAATCACCTTTTTCATCAAAGGGACCGACCCACTGAATTCTCGCCAATTAGAAAAAGCATTAGCAAAACCTCAGTGTGGCTGGTCAGCATTATCAAGACAGACGGAAAGTCCCGTTCTCGTGACTGGCTTTTCTCACGGCCCAGTCAATTTGTTGGAAAGCGTTCCAATTTCTATGGCACTGAGGGCAATTAAACTCAGGCCAGACTGGTCCTTATGGCCCAATCCCAATTTGGGTCTGCAGCCCCAGCCACCACAATATCAAAATCTGGTTCCATTTCCGACTAATTGGGGACTTCACACGATGGATTGGTTCCCTAGGGATTAAGTATGATATCAATGGTTCCAAAATATCCGAATGAATCGGTCCCATTTAAGTCGCCCAGAATGAGATAGAGCCAGATGGAACCTATCGGAGGAAGACAGAGGGAACACGGAGTGCGTTCCAATCACGCTGATGGCTCCAAGATTTCTTGGTCCACTCAGCCGTGAAATTGATCCCAAAATGGAGATTTGGAGGACCTTCGAGGGTGCAGAGGGGCGTGAACAATATTGCTCACATTAGAATCGGAAAGATCACTCGATGGAACAACAATAAAGCTGGCTATTGTTCCAAGCACCTCACACAGTTTGTGATTCTCCATCCTCTTTGAACGGTTCCAATTGGCCATTGTTTTCCTAAGTGCAAATCTGTCTAATGGCCCCCCAATAGCAACTCTTGCACCAATTGTTCCAAATCCCAGCTCCGTATGGAACATGGAACTTTCACACCATATCGCCCAGTCTTGAGGGGTTGGTTGAAAGATATTCAGGTCAAGATGACTTTTTGATCGGCCCTTTTTGGCTCAGTTCCAGTTCTCCCTTTGATTGGAAGAACACCTTTGGTAAAATCGATCAAACATTCACTTTCCTCTCTTTCCTTTCCTCACGTGTCCAATATCAAAAACCGTTTTGAATTTAGCCACCGAAGTTGGAACTTGCCAACAAGTTTTTGTTGGGTCCAATCCTTTTTGTCGTTGACAAAAAATGGAACAGCGTTTGTGGAACAATGGCCAATACCAGCTAGTGGGTACTTGGATTTTGAGAGGAGGGGGATCAGGCATCAAGCATTGAGGGGGAGTGAGAGAGAGAGAGAGAGAGAGAGAAAGAAGGGAGAGCATTTTATGGCAGCTTTATTGTGTCAATGCTTTAAACAGTCCTCCCCATCCTACTTTGTTCCTCGGCGCTTGGGGAACACTCTTGGACCAACAAAATCTGACTTGATCCAATGCAATCATGACCAAAGGCCGCCCTTGGCTAAATGGTTCTTGTTGTTCAGGTTTCTTCCAGGTATCTTCAGGGTTCCCCAGTGGCCAACTTCAAGTCTGGTTGGTCCTTTGTCCCCTTTAAGCATGTTCCCGATTTGTCTTCCTGGTGCCAATGGTGTTTAAGACGACCTTGGACCCAAAGCTCTTACGCTAACATTACACATGCCTCTCAAGTATGCATAAAACAATGAATTTAGGGCCATAAATTCAAAAAAGCCCTTCGAAACTTTTTGACCGCATTCTCGCCGGTTCTAACGCGTCTTGGGTTCAATGGTCTCTACGGTCCCGTATCTGTCGCCTTTTCATTGGTTATTTCAGGGTATGACCCTTTTGATCCGAGGCCATGGTTTACACCAGGCACACTTGAGTCCGAATGTGAGCCTTGATCCGTGGAAATCCACGGCACCTTCAACCATTTCCAGTAGTTTTAAAAGAACCCAGCACTACTGTTAATGGCCCATGTTTCTGAAATTTGGCACATTTCCAAGCATGGAAAAGAGAGAATGTAAAACTAGGAAAAGGATGGGTGCTCTCATCCATGGCACGACAAGTTCTAGAAAGATTTACTGACGATATCCAAAGTGGATTTCTGCCAAGACCAACAGCTCTTCTTCGTTCCCTTTCTGCATATCTTTTCCAAAGTCGAGCGCCATCCGCTCAGTGTCGCCAAAATTGGCTTGCATCATCTTGGTTTGGAAGTACCCAAGTTCAAGGATGAATTGATCATCTTCATTAATTCATCTCGCACTGATTCCTTTTAGTTTTTGAACGATGTTTTGGGATATCTTATACCAAGAGGATCAAGCAATTTCTGATCCGTTTCGGCAACGCTGATAGTTTAAAATCTCTGCATAGTAAGTTATCCTTTGTAGAAAACTAGGGAAAAGAAAGTATGGCGAAGATCTGAAACCTGATAGCAGAACTTCGTGACATTTTGGGCATTTCCCCAAATGTTCCATGAAAATGTACCTACAAAGACACAAGAGAATAACATTCAGTTTTGAGGCAGTTGGTTTTCAAAAGCCAATTGACACTTTAGGGACCATATTGACTCTATGGATTGGGGGTGACAATTTATCATGACACTCCACACTCTGCCTTTCCTTCTACCCTTCTCTTTCACCTTCTTTTGGTCCATTTCCCCTTTTCACCCCAAGTCTTTTTTACCACAGACTGCTCCACTCGTTCGTCTTACTTCCTCCTAAATGATCAATATTGGACTTATGAAGTTATTCAAAGTTACGGAACCCATCCTTTTCCCCCAATATTTTCCAGTTCTGCCAAGGAACAAAGTTAGTTTTCTCTTGTTTTTGATGTCACTCTCAGGAATCTGGTTGGATATGTGTCTTCTGTCTGAACCCATGTTCCCTTTCAAACACTTTTTTGATCTATTGAAGGGAACATATGTGGGCCAATAAAAAAGTTTGGGGAGGATGAGCGCTCAAGTGGAAATTTGACTTTCACACTTCAATATCAGGATATAGCTGTGTCAATATTGACGTTGGGGTTCCTAAACAGGGCCAATATGGGGTTATCAATGGCCCTAAGTTATTAAACATCACCTATAGACGGGTAAACTGAGAGAACAGGAACCTTTTTCCAAGCACCAAAAGAACACCGACATTTCGGCGATATTTGTAAAAGCAATTCCATTTCCGAACATTTTGGCTAACGCTCAAAACCGATATTGAAGGCATGAACTGAGGAAAGTGAGTATGTCCCAATTGGGGTTACACTTTTTGCTACGGCCTTTTATGATAAGCGCCCCCAGGGGTGATTTTGTTGCCACCAAACTGAAGAACAATCTAAGTAATCCATGAGCAGGAAGGGGGAAGAACAAATCTCCTGGACCACTTTCGCCTCCCATTAAAGGTACAACCAACTACAGCTGAGCGAATGTGCCGCCACTGTGGAATATAAAGTGATAATATCCCAACGAAATTGCGGACTTTCCTGTGCCTTCGTTCGCCAAACCCTGGCCCTCAATCCCCATCCCCGGTCTCTGTTCCTATTCCGATCACGTTTGCCAATGTTCCACATGATCCATGTCTCATTGCTTGATCTAATCACTATCGAAACCACGTGGAGCGAGATAATGCCTTCATACTTTAGAGGAAGTATTTGTGACTAACAACAAAGAAGACTCAACTCTCATTCTTCTTATTTATGAAGCAAGTGACGTGACTCCACGGATGAAAATATAGGTTACCAAAAATGGCATCTATTTGAGTTTTGTTATACAACTCTTTGTATTATTGTTGGGTTTATATTTTACGCCAGGGCTGGCAGTTAATCTAAGCTAAATAAAAGAAAAGTGCAGAGCTAAATCAGAATTTGATTCATTATCAAACAATTAAAACTAATCAGACAAAAAAGTCCGACCACTAGCTCATATACTGACTCTGACGTTCAGAAGGTAAACCATCTTTTGTGCAGCTTACGAGGGCAATTAGAAATTTAGCAGCATGCACTGTACATTGGTCTTGTGACCAGGACTCTTTTCGTAATGTTCTGATAAGGGAGTCAAAAGGTATTGGCATAATTTACTTTTTCCAATCATAAATTTTCAACTTTGATTGCATGCAAACCGGTCACCCTACTGAAATAACCGCAAAAGCTCGAATCGCCACCTACCTCTGCAATGTTTTCTCATTCACGTGAATTACTGAATGCACTTTGGCTAAAGAATGAGACAATGAAATGGATATTGGAAAATGAGGCAATGGGTGCGTACCTTTTAAGGACAAGCACGACCTCAGAGTTCAATTTTAATGTACTGACAATTCGGTCAACAATCCACCCAATGCTAATCATCCAAAACACCTACAACGTCTAGGCATGCAAGATAGATATTGGAACCGAACATACCGTGTGATTTTGAGAGTGAGGCTGAATGGTCGATTTAAGGGACCTGTCTCAGATATTTGGGAGGTCTTTCCATCACTTTCACAATGTGTGCTTTGCGCGGAACCCGCTTTTGTAAATTCTTCCAACTCTCATGCATCACGAACTTTCATTTCAACGGGTCCATGCTCTGTTCCACATTTTGATTTGTGCCCATTTCAATGCCATACCCTAAATTCCAACTTCTGCTCCACCCCGGGACTCATAATTTTATGAGCTTGGTAATGGTCCAAGTAAGATGGGCAAGATTTGTGTTTATGAGCAATTCCATATTTACTGCTCTCTCTCCCTCTCTCGTGTGTAGTTCGTGTGTACTCCTACCCAAAAGTGGAACCCAGACACCCAAATCTCCCTCATCATAAAGAGGAAAGGTCCCTGGAGATGAAAACTCACCCACTGTCTCGACCATGTTGAACATGTTCAACGAAAGCTGGCAATTACCAAACGACAAATAAACATTTCGCACTGACACTCGAGAGCTTTTGGAGTCTACTCGCCCATTGGAGTGGCACAGTATCAAAAGTCTCCATTGCCAAGCAAGATTGTTAGGGATAGAACGAAATTGCAGGGATTGGCTCAACTTGAAGGGTAGAGGGAAATTTTAAAGAGTTGGATTCATTCCGTAGATTTGGTCACCACTCAAATCGCAAATTTTCATGGGAAGATGGTTGTGGCTTAGTGGACCAACATCCTAACTGGTTGTTCTCGAGGTCATGGGTTCGAACCCAGATTTTCCCCACAATTGTGAGATCGGTACCAATTGACACGTCAAACAAGGTGGATCTTGCATATTTCTATCATAATGAATGAATATTTATCTGTATATATTAATATGCTTATCAAATTCTTCGTCGACTTTAGCGTAAGAATGCGCAAAATATTGAGTATGTGACGTTGTTATTTCAGGGCATTTTATTGAACTCTTTGACTAAATCAGCCGTCTTAACCCTAAACGGCGAATTCTGTTAGTTGACAAAGCTCAAGGTTCAATTTCTGCCCAGATATAAGAACTCTAGCAGGACATCTTTGTCATGAATTCAGGATATCACTGTGTGAGGTGAAAAATGATGGCGAAGCACGTGGCCAGTTCAGAGTTCCCACTTCAGAGTATGAGGGTCATTGGTTCCCTTCCCAAATTACTGGGTCATCATGACGAATGGTTTATGGGACATGAGGAAATGTGTGCCCTCAAAAACGTCCCCCTTTTAGGGCTTTGGTGGTAATTGTGGTGGACCAATGCACATTTCCGAGAGGGCCTTTGGCAAGCGGGAAATGGATCAAGTGAAAAGACCCTCGATTAAAGAGCAATTGAGAACAACAAAGGACAAAACGGATCCTGGAGTGTGATCATGTAAATGCACTTTCTCTTTGGACCTTGAAACAGTGGGACCAACTTTCCAAACCAAAAGAGGGTATTGTCTACTTGGGAAGCCCCTCATCTGTCAAATTTGATGGGAAATCCAATAAAATCCACATTCCTTGGATTCCCAGTGTCACTCGTGCCAACATTGAATGATATCCTGGTATTTGGAACACAAGAAGCTTGACGTTTTTTCGTACATACTCGGGTGCTTGGATCAGACGGATTTTAATCTGTTCCATGGAGGGGTGCCAAGAAGAATGGGATTTAAATATTCTCTCCCCTGTGGATTTTGAATGAAGGGTAGTTGCGCGGTTGGTTGTTAAGCCCTGAGATATAGGGAACAAAAACTTGGTCCAAAGATCTTCAAGAGCGACGACAGAATTGGAATTACAAATGAGGAATTTTGCGCTGGCTTCCAAGATTTTGAAAGGAGATCACGGGGAAAAATGTCACTTCTGCCGAAACTTTCCGTTTATTTATGTCCAAAAACTTTCCAGATATTCTGTGGAGGACAAGAAATGGTAGAGCTTCCAAAGGAACTGATGGGTACTTGTACCAAATCTGTCAACCTCGAGATTTGGACATTATTTTTGCCACGATAAACAAGTCGATCAGGATCGGGAACATGAAAAATTCAATTGCTTTGATCTTTATTGGTTTCTTGGGTCCCTCAAGTGCCGGTTGGCACAATTTATTGGATCCTTTTGTTCCATTTCCATGAAGTTCAAGTCAGGACTTGGGATTTTCTGATGTTCTTACTTCTCCCCCTTCAACCAAGTTCTTGGCCCTCTCAGAGAACTCAACAAAAGAGTAGCGTCAACAATAAAGAGAGAATCCTTTTTTCTCCTTCTCCTTTTAGAGCACATTATCCTCCCAGAACAACTAGGTATGGCACATCTCTAGGGCTCGAATTCTAGGATTAGAATTGGACTTCCCAATTCAAAACTTCTTCAACATCTCCAGGAAATGGAAAATTGCCCATGCACCCTACTCAGGGTCGCTGTCATCTTCCGATTTATTTGTTGAGTAACCAACAGTGTATAACAGCTTATAATTTCAGCCCTGGGGTCTTGAATCCAATGATTTTTGAAAGGTATCTACAATAACTCGAAATATGAAGATAAAAAGCATATAGTGGTAAATGGCACCGTGATTTCTTGTGGTTATTCCAATACTGTAATCGTATTTTTCATACATATAAAGTAGAAAATTGATCATTGAACGTTTTGATTTGTACCATCTTAGACCTTTAGGTAGTCATCAAACTGATCAAAAAGTGAAAAGGCCCTCTTTTCAACTTATAATTGAGTCAGGTTTTCCATAATTCATCAAACCTATTTGACCAGCACCTTTTAGATTCTAAAAGTTGGGAACCCTGTAAGGAGACCGCGACCAAGACAAGAAAATGTTTGAAAAGAGCCAATTCCACACTCGGTACCAAGAAATGTGTAGATGGAGCAGCGAGGCTCAGCCAAGAAAGAGGGCGTGGGCGAGAATTAAGTTTGGGGAGTCAACTTTCCAGACGAGCATCTTCCACCCTTCAATTTGTTGGTCAACTTGGTACATAGCGTGCCTTACAAACTAAACTTGCTCGCTTAAGGCATAAATCAAATTTGAAACGCCCGGAAGCGACCTTTGTATCTTCTTGACCTTTGATTTTTGCACAAAGTTCTCAGCATGACTTACTATTGCAAGCACGTACAAGGAAGGTCAAGTTGTTGGGTGTTGTTATGGTCCAAAGTTGCTGACTTAAAGAAGCCAATTACTGTCTGTTTTGGGCCAAAGCTTCACCTCCAGTGGTTGGGAACAAATCCCAACCTTTACTTAGAGAGCTTCAGTGGTTTGTTTGATAATCTCTGATACCCGAGTGACGCCTCAACTTTCGGCTTTCTTTCGCCAACCATCCGCAACCGACATAATTGAGTTTCTTTGAGGGTGAAATTGGTAGGAAATCAATCAGTCGTCTCCATTCATTCCTTGTGAAGCTCATGCGTGTACGTCCAAGTTTTTCTCGCTCCGTTTCCAACCGATCCCAATCTTCAAGTGCTTGACATTCATCCCACTTTCTTTGGCTGCTTTGGTCTTAATCTGGGTTTTCTTAAATTTTGCAAATTTGAGCCTCGCTTTCAGCGGAGCCAATATCGAGATCCAAGGCTGTAAAAAAAAAGAAGTGGTCCCGCTAATCTTGGGCTCTCAGAAGACCCATTCTATGCCGTATGAGCACTTTTCCCATGCTTCCTCTTAGTTAGTAGCCTCGGGATGAGGACGACGAAGACGACACTCAAAGTAAGGCACCAACTTTTTGCCATTAAAATTTACATAATGTTAATGAACTCAAAGTTGGCAATTTTTCGGCTGTCAATTTTAAGCCTTCATCTGTATGAACATATCCGTACCCACCGAGTCCGGGAGATGTATTTGCCTTGGGATATAGGATATGTTAGGGGGTAATGACGATGTCTTTCTAGGTTTGCGGTGCAAAAGTCGCCCTATTTTCAATTTGTCCCACTTCTGGTCGTGATTGGATCTGCGTGGTTCAAAAAGACCTGCAAGTGAAAGTTCCCTGGTTCCACAAAGTAGGGTTGCCAAATTTGCGTGAAATGGCTTCCTCTTCCACGCCTAAGCCTCTAATCTCGAGGATAAAGGTATTTGGAAATTCTGGCCTCAAAGAGGCTATTCATTGTTGAACAACCATCCTTATATCAGATGGGTTCAAATTGAGGGTGAATAATATTCTTAAAAAATGGCATAGGAACATATTCCAGACCATACTGCTTTCCAAACAAAGAACATTGTTATCCTGTTCCAAGTTAAGGAACATGTTATAATGATCCAATGTTCGATGACCCATGCAGCAAGGTAGTAAGGCCTAGGGCATGACGGTTGGAAATAATTTGAAGATATGTCTGTCGGGCATGGGGAAATTTGATCCGAGTTTGGTGAAAGATGAACATTCATTTTCCGGACAAAAAACATCAAGGACATGTGAAGCATGTACGCTGAGGGAGTAACGTAAGTCTGATTACTATTTATTTCAACAAAGACAGAAAGGAAATAAAAATTGCTATTTCAAATTTTGACCACCCTTGATAAAAATTACTCTGGAAATCAATGTATGTAATTTTCTTTTCACATTGCAATCAAAGTCCAGTTTATTTTTTGTTTGTCTTGGTATTTTCATTGAGGTATCAACGGGTTGTCTAATGGATTTCAAACCTTTAGAAATTGAGAAAATTGCCATTCTCAAGTGGCCATATCTAATTTTCCATTGACCGGAAAAGCCTACTAACCCTAAGAATTTGATGAACCACTTGAAGTACCCTCACTAACAACCATCCTTGTCCGTGCCTTACGATGTTCTTGCTCCAAATCAGACCACCTTATCCAACATCCAACCTTCCAAAGCCTTGCCCGACTAATGACCAAAAAGAGAAAGAGGAGCCCTGAGTCAAGTCGCCTCATGTCAGCAGACTTGAAAGAGCCTTTGGAAGGAAAATGTTGCACTTGGCATCCCCAAGGCTGAAGGCCTGATTTTTACGACCGGGCCTGAATTTTATCACATCCACCTCTTCATTGGAGCACTTGGGCAGAATATTAGCGTAACACTGTCATATTTTGGGAACAGACGGTATTGGAAAAAGGTGAGTTATATTTGCACCGTGGGAGGAAACACAAGCATGGAATTGGAGACAGATCCTACAAACATCTTCTTGACCATTCCAATCCAAGGAGGGCTCTCTTCAAGGCCAAGAAATGCATTCTCTTTGGCTCACAGATAACACATATAAGACACCATGTAGGGCCGCTGGATAGTTCATACTTCTCTGATGGATTGAAATATGGTGGGTGGGAGGCAACCCTGGGTCCGACTAACTTTTTTTCACAAAACAAACTTGATGCACCGATGCACCTTGGAAAGGAAACAATGATGATCAGTGGAGCTTATTGTTGTTGCTTGGGACCACAGAAGCGTGTTCCAAATGAGAGAGCTTCATCAATAATGAATTCTGGTCATTCATTCTTATTTGAGAGAGATATTGGAGCCTGATGTACTCTGAACCCGTGGGATGATACTAAATTTCCGAAAAGAATCAAAAGGGCTTCAGGGCCCCGAAATATGAGCTCCAATCTTTTTCAGATCCAAAACTCTTCAATATATATGTGGATCTCTAGAGCGTTTTAGAAGCGATAAAAAGAGACCTATCTTTTGAAGGAATGGAATGATTCATTATCTAACAAAGGCTGCGAACTCAACGATCCAAAACAGCCAGGCATTATCAGAAAAGGTTATTGCAAAAAGCCGATATGGCATTTCCAATCCTTAAATTGCGGATGGCTTATTCGTAACGATATCAGTTCTAACTCTTCAAAAAGTGGATTGAGAATATTCAATTTTAGTGGTAACAAAAACACGAGAAACCCACTTGGAAGGCCACTCACTTCATTCAATTCCGGCCATCACCAATATAGATGGCTGATAGGGGTTCCTGGTAGTAATAGTAGTAACAGTGGTAGTGCTGGTGATAGTGGTAGCCGTGGTATATCTAAGGCAATGGCCATGCCCGTGATCAGCCCCGAGATTTATGACCCAATAGAAGTGGCTCCGGAATGCAATGCTTCACAGCCATCAGCTCGATGGGAGATAGAAGGCTCTTAAAGCTTTGAAATTCAATAAAGTATGACTGGAAGTGGGGCCTTCTTCACTCTCTGGCACTAACAAGGTCAATATTTCCGCTCTCAGTCTATGGGGGGAAATTTCCATGCCATTTATTCGAAATGGAATGAAATAACTTTAAATGGGATATTTCCGGTTTTTTCTACCAAAAGCTTCCTCTCCAAGACTTTTTAATCATTGATTTGATCTTGGCTGATATTGAATTCTTCTTCAGCTAAATAATGGTTTGTATAAGAGTGTTTCTTCCACACTTACATAAAAACATTGAATCATTATTAAAGGGCTTTCTCGTCATGGCAACAAAGACTTGGCATGTATTTTAGCCTTAGAGTGTACTGTAAGTGTAGGGCTTATTCAAGACACGTCACAAAATCATGATGCTTTTTAAAAACAAATACGTGAGGAAATTTATGATTGTAAATGGTGATTTAAAAACCATGGGCTACTTTGTTTCCACAAGATCACGTCAATTAATCAACTTACTTGCTGCAAAAAGTCGATCCAATCCCTTTCAGTCGAGATTTCGTTTTTGTTTATGCCTATCAAACCTAAAGTGGACATATGGTCTAAGCATATGACTTCCTACCTATTAAAAATCATGAATAGGTTATCTTTCTCTAATTGTTAATACGACGTCATGAAAAGGCATCCTAGAATTATTGCTCGTTTTTGGTTCGAAACATTCGTCTGAAGAGCCCATCCTTTCCTATCGAGGTAATTGAATAGAAGCAGGTGTTGAAATTTGATCACTTCCCATCTCCATCTCGGATTTGAAAGTGCTTTCTAATCCCATGGGAGATTGTTTCAGCGAATCTCAAATGCAAATCCTCGAGATGCAAGACTCGTCTTGGCAAAACATGACCTCTTACGTATGTTCATCTCGAGCTTTTCCAAGTTTGTTCTGGGTCCCCTTCCCTCAAAAAACTCACCTGGATCGGATAGAAGAGACAGTTGTCTCCATGGGATCTCTTAATTAAGATTTAGAAAGTGGCAAACGGACTCATAGGCATGGAGAAGGAGTTAGAAAGGGTTCCACTTGATCCAAACGGGCTTTGAAGATTGGAATTAATGAAGCAAGCTGACATCGTTTCAAGCCATTGCATTCTCACAGCGTTGCTCCGTGAAACACATACTTTATGCCAATCCCTAGTCAAAACCCAATTCGGCAGCCCTGGATTCAGAAACGCTCTAACTGGCTCAAGTATGATCAAAAGTTGTCCCATTTGTTTCATTCAACGGAATATCTTGGAGTGGAGTGTTGATAAGTGGTATGAATTTAGATTCAAAAAACGACATGGAGAAGAGTGATGTGTGCGGTTTGTGTGCCTGTAGACAAATGTGGGACTCATTGTCATAAAAGATGGCCCTTTTGGAGTACCATGTCGTTCGGGAGGAGGGCCCTGCTCACGTAATGGAAATGGACATGACTCGACAACGAAGAAGCAGTTTGGACCAAAAGTCACACATGTCTAGGGAAATGAAGTGCTTTCCATGTTTCAAGACCCAAGTTTAATGGGGCATCTCAAGGACTCAGTGTCTCTCTCTCTGGCACCAGAGACTCGCCGTCATTCCCTCTTTTTTAAAAGGGATGGAAGGAGAGAGGTCTGCCAAATGAATGCCTGTCAAGCGCCCAAATGGACTATGTACTAGTACAGTCCCCACCGTTGAGAGGTCTGCGCTACCTGGAGGCGTTTTGTTTTCGGTTTCTGTGCTTGGTGAAGATATGTGTTGGAAGTATTTGGGGAAAAATTGAAATGTCTAGCACTGACGTGACGCGTTTGGCCCTGGAGCGCTTTCAGTTTGATTACATATCCTATTTGGCTTTGACTCGGTAAATTGAATCTTTTGGAAGCATTATTCCGCCCTCTTTCATTTGCGGCTCCGGCGTCCATCCATCCAGAGATGCTGGAGGACTACCGAGACGGAATGGAGATGCGAGCGCTTACAAACTGGCTTTGAAAGGAGGAGAAGCAATTACAATTTGCAGTTTTCATCGAATGGCTTAATTCATTCCGAGAACCCAAAAGCTTCGTTGCGACCACAAATCCACAGATTTGCTTTCAAAACACATTTGGTCATTTCTAGATGGAACAAAAGCATCGGGTATGAACTATGCTTATCCTAGTTCTTAAAGATGTGACGTTTTCAAATGTGAAGGATCATGCCCATCAATGTTCAGATTATTCATCACAAAAAGATGCTTCTTGTCCGTTGAAATCTGTGACATTCATAAGGGCCTGGGTTTTCAGCAATGGAATTGCCATCTCAATGGGCCAGTAGTCCCCCCATAGCTTCTGGCTGGCTCAGTTGGTGTTGAGAGAGAACGACAAGGGCCTTTTAGAAGAGCCGCAAAATGGCCGAGGCAATTCAAGTAAATAACACCGTTTAGATGCGCATTCAGGCATCTCAAACCAGGCCACGTGTTTAGTGGGAACCAGAAAGACAGGGAGCAAACACGGTCCAGCAGAGAGAGAAAACATGACTTTGAATAAGATTTCCGTTATCATATATATTTTTTTCATTTTGTTTTCAAGCCGGGGATCCTCGGGGGAAAATGCAACGGAAGTTGGCTATCCATTGCACGAGAATGAGGATCGGGTAAGATTCCTATCTCGGCACTGGCGACACAAATTGAATTTGGTGTCGTGTGGATCTATTCCAATTGAGACATGTGTCAAGTGGGGCTTGAATTTGCCTCTAGTGGGTCTCATGCTTGAATGAATGCATTTCCTCGGGTTGCATTGTCTCACCAAAGTCGCCAAAATAAACGAATTATTAGGGTATACGGTAGAGCGGTGCGTGTGGGCTCCCATTCATATGTTAAACCAACTGAAATATTCAATTTGGAAGCCCAAGGAACTGGTGGCGTGGAAGGTCCAATCCATCAAGACAAACACCCCTTTCCGGAATGTCAAACGTAAAATTGCTTCTTTCCCCACTTGCTGCTCTTCAAATTCGGATGATGACATTTCTGTAATATGGCTCCAAGTTTCCCCCTTTGAACTTGACCATTCAGGGATGCCAACCCCAGGCAGCGGGGTTTGGTGCGGGAAAGAGACATCGCGCCCTTTAGGCAACCCTGACCGGGCATCCATTCAATCTCATTTAATTTGATGCTTCCTTCCAAGTGGAAGGGAACTTTTTGGCAAGCAAAGAAAGGGTGACCACTAGGAAAGTTCCGACTCTGTTCAATCGACAGGGTGCTCTTAGAATCGGCTTGAACTAGCTCTTGAAATAATAATCATTCCCAATCCTCATTTAATCACTTTCATTAACTGCTATGAGGCAATACGATTTCTAAACGATTTTTATCTGTGGGTGTGATTTACACTAGATGTCAAAAACAGAAATTCTAAATAAGTTGTCCAACACTTTGCTTTGTAGGCTTGCTGGGGTACCGTATTGGTAGAGCATCCGCTTACCAATTTACAAATCCTGGTTCGATCCCAGGCTTGCCAAGTCCAAGCTTCTATGTGGTACGGTATATAAGTACAGCATAAATTGCTGAATTAACACCATAAATAAATGGGCGAACCTGCGGTCATTCCCGAGAGTGTGGTGATAATCAACTTTTGTTTGTATTATTTCTATATGTACAATAAACGTCTGACACTTGATTACACGATTGGGTTTGTTCAGCGATTTCATCGGTTGGCTGCCAAATCCAGATCCCATTGATACTCCAAAAATAATCCATCGCTATTTCCGAATGATTATTAGAACTAAATGGCAGACCAACTTTTTCGCTACCCTGTGAATTTGGCTGAGGATGTTCCATATTTTGCCTGTTGACGATGACCCGCAAAAGAAGTTGTGAGCGTAAAAGTTTCCCCTCGTATTCCCTGTGCTTTTCATCCCTCCATTCCATCACTAATGGAACAACATGTGGTGGTCAAGATGGAACACTCCGGATCCAAGTCCAGTCTTCCCATTGAATATGACATATTTAATGTGACTGTCACATAGAATTAAGACCGTTTTGAAACGGGAACGCAATGTCGAGAAACAAAAGAACTTGGCTCGAGGGGAAATGTCGAGAAATAATTAAAACTCCGCTCACCATCTCCTGTTTCTTTTCCTCCAGAAAATGGTTTGAGTGTAGTTCATTTCATTTTTTCTCTCGGTCACCAACGCAAGTGTTGGTGCCTCTTGTGAGGCAATTTTAATTTCAAGAAACAACAAAGAACTTGTTCACCCCGGTCTGTTATCAATAGTCTCCACAGGGCCCGAAAAAAATTTAAACTGCAATTAAAACTTGGTGATAACAACTCATTTCAATGCTCGGCGGGCTTTTGAGCACCCGAGTTTCAAGTTCGAGGTTGGCCAAGCTCAAAGAGGATTAGCAAATCTTCTTTATGAAGCAAATCTGGGATCTCCGGTCTCTAGTGTAGATTGAAGACCTCCCACCAAGAGTACAATGGACTCATCTTATGGAAGGGTCTCGTCAAGTTGTCTATGTACTGAATCTAAAGTCGACCCCTAGCCACGAATATATTTGGAATCGTGTCCATATTGGTACGGCTAATAGAATAATGCCGCTCTTGGATATGTGGAGACCGGTTTTCGTAATGATTATTCTGTCATGGTTTGCAACGATTTGTCGGCTATTGTTTCATTTGTCAGATCAACCATTTGTCAATGGCCCAATCAGATATGCTAAATGGAAGTAAACCTCACTCTGAGTATGATGATGCTTTGAAAATGTGATGTTTTTGGGTGGGGATCATGGTCAACTTGAACCAAATTATGGCAAATCATGGATAACTTATTGACAACAAAAAACCCTTTGAGGGTTGAATGGCTCGAGTATTCGGAATATGAAAATAGGTCTCAATCTTAAGTGCTACATACATCTTCGGACTTCCAAAGATGTGGACAACAAACGGACGCAAAAATGTCTCATCTCCTAAACCGTTTACTTTATTCCAAATAAGCACTTAAAACGACCACAAGATCTTATTCAATAGATCAGCTTGGCCAAATTTGAGCCCAAAACTACGCTTAGGGAATTCAGTAGGTATGTCCAAAGTTAAACACAAAATAAAATTCGAATTTTCGGCCTGCTCCTTGTCAGCTACATAAGCTTTTGACAAAGTAACTATGAAGCGAACCACTTTACAATTTGATAACATAAAAACGACCTCGCTTTACTTGAGGAGATCTACGTTTCTTATTTTATTACTTCAACTCGAAAAGTGGCTCAAAGATGCCATGACTAACAGCAGGCCGATTTGGCGGGAAGCTTGTACTCAGTCCATATTTGAAGAAGTTCGTGGTACATCATACAGCAAAGTTATGGAATCTTAAAATCATTCACAGTTTTTTGCATAACTACAGAACCAAATTAGCGGCCATTTGTGGCATACTGAGCAAAATACCAAAAACCTAGAGTGATTGAAACTAGGCTATACCAATGTCTTTTTTTATTATTCCTCAATCAAATCATGTGATTCCTCCGCGAGACTCAATCTGAGACTTTTCCAAACGATCAAGTCCGAGAAAAAAAAGCACAAGAGGTTTAGTCATGCTCGTTCAACGTTATTTGTCATGAAATCAAGTGATCAATGAATTCATCCCTGGCCAGGAATGCCTTTCTTGTCTTGCTCCGTGATCAAAGGATTGGCAATCCAGGTCACAAAAAGCCAAGATCCCCGTGAGGAGATCCGGTTTTGGCCCCTGTTGCCCCCGAACAATCCCGATGGAATTTCAAGTAGCTTTGTTCTTTTCAAGTGGTTCTGGATGGACGACCAGACTGCATTAAATTTCCATTCGTGTAATTATCTCGCAATCTAATGGCAACAGAACATAAATAACCCCTTATCAAAGTACCCAACAGCTGTTGTCATGTTCTTAATGAATTCGATTGTCAGTTGGCCGGGGGATCATCCCCGAGATTGTCTCAGAAAAACAAGCTATTCATTTATGTGACAAGACCTTGGGATTTGACTCGTGAGCCTTGGATATTTTTTTGTGGTGAATCATGTTTCAGCAGGTCTATGAAAACGTATAGCCTGTGTCAGGTCTTTTGCACGGTCAATTTCTCTAAATGAGAGGCTTTTTTGTGACCATTGTCCGTCGGACTGCACGGCTTTACATCAAGTTTGGATCATCATTGTTTGCCATAGCAAAACCATCCTTCAGCACACTGACAAAAAAAAGGAAATGTCATGGAATTGAACACAGATAGTGGGCGCTCGCCCTGAGAGGTTGCCATGAAAGCGTGCGCTCCAATCAGAGGGCAATAAAGGGAAGAATTTGCAGACAATGTTTCCTTCTGAAGGCGGGATTCGAACCCACGCTCTTTGGGGGACACATTTGTGCCTTTTTCGGGTAGGTTACCCTACTAGAGGCTACACTATCATGGGTGATATTGGACATGGCATGAATGACTTGGCTGAATCCAAAATTAGATTGCCTTGTGAACATTTTTTCAGACATTGCAAAGTGGTTAAAAAGCTGTTTCAATTTTTAAGAGAAGTACCAAAAAACATCTTGGCAATTTGCTAGCTCGCAAAACCATATATCCAATAACCTGGAGTTTATTACTTTATGGATGTTTAACTCGGATTAAAAATTTACATGCCTCAAATCCAAAAGTTTCACTTCTGTAGCTCTTGAATGCAAATCAACAGGTGGTCGTTTAAACCAATACTGAGCTAAATGGAAAATAATGGTCCTGTTTTCAAGTATTTAAACTCCAAAATACCCTGGTTATACCTGAATTCAAATTCTCAGACAATTTACAAAAATGGAGAGATTATTTTTAAATTTCTTGCTTTATATAAAATAGCTCAAAATGTTTTAAACTGTCCTTAATGGCTTTTAAAAGCCAATGAATTTCGGAAATTTTTTAACCGACCATCTTTTCCACTTTTCTCCATGACAACAGCACAATTTTGAGCAGTGTATTGGTCAAGCACCTGCATCAAACCGCCAAAATCAGATAAACTTAAATGACCATCAGAAGAATTTTAGGGCCATGACACAACAAATCTTACAAATGATGATTTTCTAAGCCTCTGACCATAATTTTCGGGCCCTTGAACATACCAATCTTGGAGTTCACCTCACATGAAACAACCTGGTCAATTTCAGTTGTCTTGATGATGTTTCAGAGCTGTTTCTTGGCTCAAAGAAGTCCAACTGAATTACCTTGCCCTTTGTACTCTTTGTTGCTTCAAATGTGTTCAGTATTTCTGCCGTACTTTTTTGCACACATTGCTCTTGCTGTGCATTCTCCAATATCATCTTATTTGGCTGCTAGCCCTTGAATATTGGGCTGATTTAGGGTTTTATTCGAGAACATGTCCAAATATGACCTGAAAGTTCGATCAAAAATCCCATTTAGTTCACTTCACACATTTGCTGCTAATGATTTCTTGGGGAGTTCATTAACCAAACCCGCTTCTTTTCAGAGACCTGCCCACCAATTTCCAGGACTCCTAGTTTTCCAAATTGTGTCAGTAATTTGTCAAAAATGGAGTAATTGCAAAAACAGCCTTGAGCAGCTGACCGTACAACGAGAAATGCTCTGTGCAACTGAAAGTACAAAATATGCCCAAAACGACAATAAATTGTCGTTTTTCAAATGGTCTCCACGCACCCATTGTGAATATAAAGTATATGGAAAGAGCAAATGTTGAACTCTAGCCAATATCCATTCCATCTCTGAGCAAAGAATCGAAGAGTCTCACATTGAAGCATCATCAGTTCGACAGAACCGCCTCTATACGAAAGTTCATCTTTCTTGAGCTTGGAAATGAATCATCGTTGGAATTAGGTCAGTCTACTCTTATTCACGTCTTACTTGATGCATCAAGGCCGATCTCTCTTTAAACACAATATGATAAATGTCTCACTAAATTTAAATAAGTATTAACATTCTTTGACAATTTACTGTTTGAGATTTAAGGGCAGCAAAATCTGCCAGCTGAGTTATTCACAATTGTATTAACTCAGTTTAATAGGTAAATGGACTCCACATAATGTATCTCCCCCGAAACCTCTCGAATCAAGCGTTTCAAGTGTAAAGTTCGTTTATCTCCAAACATGTCAAGGAAAATTCTTCTTTCAAACAAAAGACATCTCGTGTACGAAACTTTTTTTTTTTAAATATGTCGAGATCTCTTTGTGACTTGAAGGTATCTCTTCCAAAAACCACCAAACCAAAGCGATGGTTTTGTCAACTTCTTCCTCTCTTCCCTCCTCACTTTACTTCTCTATAGGTCCATTTAAACTCGACCAGGAGGCAAACCATTAAATTAAAGAGGGCATTTTACCTAATACCCGATGCTGTTTTTTGTACCCCGAGGCGTGTCTTAATTGACAGAAACGATTTAGTCAGAGTTTTTGCCGTCAATCTCAACAAGTACTCAATAAAAAAAGAGCTTAGTACAATTGCTTCATCATGATGTTTCCATGCTTTGGTTCGGTATTTGTATGAAACCAATGAGAATCTAGAGATCCATTGGTGGTTTGAAGTTTGAAAGGCGGTGGTAAGGGCGCATAATCGGGTAAGTGAAACAGAATCATTAGTCAATGTCTCGTTTTGGGCTCTCTGGTTTTGATGGGAACTCCACCTCATCTTGACTTTTGAGTGAGAACCTCTGAACATGCAACTACCCACTTCAAGACTATTTCACTCATCTGGGGCCTTTTTTGAGCTGAGTTTCGCACCCATTTATATACAGGATTCTTCAGATCGTATTCTTCAGACGCCATCAAAGCTCACGGTTTAAATTTCTGGAATGGATATGTATACCGGTACGTCATTTTCTACTTTGATTTCTTCTTTTTGTATTTACACTTCCTGTAAGAAATGTCATGTCCGTATCAGATTGTTTCTCCATCTTTAGGTGGGGTAAGCGTCTAAAAGTTCGCTTTAGGCAAAGGTCGGAAACGAGAATCGAACCGAGGACCTCTCTAAGAAACTGCGCTAACCACTGTGCCACTTCTCATCTCTTTTATGGACAGCGTTTTTAGCTGAAGTAATACAGGAGACCCGGAACGATTCAAAGTTGAATGTAGAAAGATCGACGTGCAGACAAACTTATGTTTAATGGTACAAAAGTTAAATAGCACACTGAAATGATGATTTAAAACCCAATATTTTAACTTCACTTAAGAAGTATTGGAGAAGCAAAAAGAAGATTGCAAATCGTTTTTACAAATATCATATTAACAACTGTGTCACGTTTATTGTGGCCAAATCACGATTTCTTAGGCGTGTTTGATTCGTTCCAAGTTTTAAAAACAACTTAATGTTATTAGGCATAAGTCAAATGACAAAATAACTAACCTACGTAGAAGTCAATTAGGTAATTTCTGGTTCTTGTTTCATGCCCTCGGTAAAGGGACGGAAAAATTTGTTTTTATCTCAATTGGAATTGAATTGCTTGCAATGTCTTCAACAACAATGGCATTATCTTTTTTTTTTTTGACTTTTCCTCCGTGCTCTTTTACGTCCAACTTCAAAACTAAAGATCATCGTTATCCAACGCATTTTCTTTTGCACTCGTCATGATGCGTAGACCATTCTAATATTAACTTTATCCCCCAAGTCTGAAGCCTCAGGGCACCAACAATCCTTTTAAAATAATGATTTCCCTTTCACAAACCAAGCTAAATATACTAACAACATAATAACTCCTTCTTACCTTTGCATTTCGGGTGACTCTCATGTTAGAGTCCAGAGTGGCTGTCAGAAATCGATGATGGGTGTTATTGTTGTTGTTGTTGATATTGTTGTTGATGTTATTCCGATTTCTCTTGGACGTGTGTTGCTGTGAGCTGTTGTGACATTCTCGACGTTCAAGTCCATTGGGCTCTTGACTCATTGTCCGATTGAAACACGCTCCATCGGGCAAACTTTCGTACTCTAATGCAGAAATGACTTGAATCTCGGGTTTAGAGACACCTGTAACGAGAGAGAAGAGAAGCCTTTGTTAGTGATATAAGGATGTATGGTGATGAGTTTTCTGCTAGGTTTTCTCGGTCTGGGGAGCTTAAAGAAGAGGTGAGTCAGACTCAGATGTTTCCATTATGGGAATGCATGTTCGGGAGTCTGTTTCAAATTGGGTTTTTACTCCCTTGGGAAGGTTCAACCTTTGTTCCTTCTGGAGGTCTCGAAAGACATGATTTCCAATCCGTACTAAAGCGCTCAAGGACACACGAAAGTGGTGATTTAACCTCCGTGGAAAAAGCCACATCTGTGACATCGCAAGAGGACTTTGAATTAACACTGACGTATATTTCACAAACGGTAACCATTTAAGTATTTTCAAGACAAGAGGAAAAAGCATACATTTTTTATTGGATTAGATTAAGTACTACAAATACTCAAACCAAACTTTAGTTCTGAAAGAATTATTTGAGAGGTTGTCTAAAGTAATAGATCATCAGCAATTCCAATTAAAAAAGACGAAGAATAACTTATTTTCGGCAAGTTCTGTTCCGAGCAGCCCTTCCCTTGGCTTTTATAAAGTGCTTTAACAACAATGTGTATATTCAGTGTATGCGGGCTGCTGCAATCTATAAATCCTTTGCATCCATCCGGAGGAGTCCCCAAACTTCTCGAGGATGAAAATGAAGAACTCGCGGATGAAAGTGAATTGTGTTTTTGCTTACCTCCTGTCCAAATAAATGCCACACAAGATGCTACCCGCCCACAAACCTGGAAGGAGTCATACCATCCATCTCCAAGCCTCAATTGTGGGAAGCCAAATATGGAAAAACCGAGATTTGACGACACACAAAAAGAGGCAACGACGAAAGTGTGATTGCTTCTTTGACGCTCTGAGTGTTCAATGCGTGCTGGAGGAAATGTCTGATCCTCCACAAGTTCTTTTCCCACCATCATTTTTTCTCTCTCTGAATTAAATTGTTAGCGGGTCAAAGGTCGATGAAGCTAAACAAAAATGGATTTGGACCGTCTGCGATCAAGCTCAAGGAACTCTTTGAAGCACTTGATGGTTTGAAAGTTCGATTACCATTTCAGAGAACACAGGAGGAGAGGTGATTCATGGCGACAGACTGTCGTAATGTACTACAGGGTGCCATAAATTCCCGGGAAAACCTCAAAGAGCCATTAGTCTAAATCACACGTGTGACAAATCGATCCAATTTCGATTGAAATACAACCATCATCATTATAGCATTACGTAGAGAAAGACGAAAGATTCCCGAGGAGCCAGCATCTTCGCGATCACACTCATCCAATTGGTATTTATTTTTGCCACCCCTCGCCATCGAAACACATGCGTCTTATGAAGGGAGACTCGAGGAGCAGCACAGAACAGCGACTCCTAGATTAGTCCGCCCTTCCTTTTTTGTTCCTGGTGACCGCTTGGTGTATTGTGTACTTGCTCGCATTCATCCCTCGACAAGCGTAATTGAAGACGAAAACAGACCCTCCTCCACATCTCCATCCCCCTTGAAACCCCTGTCCATTGTGGCAAACCAACACCTTTAACATCGATTGGTTCTAATCCAGAGGGCTTGTTTTATCCCCTTTCTTATTGCAAAATACTCCATACGAAAGCTAGACATGCAGTCGAAATGAGGTAATATAGTAATGGGAATGGCACAAAAGCAAGAGAGGGACCAGATAGTTGTGCTTGCAACATTTGGGGTATCGTTGGGATTAGATCTGATCACTTCTTGTGTAGGGGAGTGGGTTTTCGACAATATCTTGAGATCTCATGGGGTAATGTGCGTTGTTTTTGAAAACAGTAGTAATATTCCTTGTTGTGTCAATCCAATTCATGAGACCTGTTGTTTGTTATAATATGGGGAATATGGTGATAAGGTTAGTCATGATTTTGATTGTTTCCCTTTTAACACTTGCTCATGGAGTTGACTTGAAAGTGGGCTCAACTGACTTTTTGGAATACAATCTCAATCATGGACATTGATGACTCAAGAGTTGTCAAAATATTCTTGAGAACCTGAAAGCTGTCTGTCTGAATTATATTTTTATGCAACGTCCAGAGCAAACTCCATCTGATTATCAAAGACGAGGATATTCTTGGAGTGTTCTACTTTGTGCCTGAACAAGTCTGAAGTTTAGGCGAAATTGAAAGAAAAAAGAGCCACTCACTTAACATATTTTGCGTTACCACCCTGAAGAGAGGGAGATCGTCTTCAACTTCCCGCTCCCTAAAAATATTCAAATAATGAGTTTGAGTCATTTGGCAAAATATGCAAATAGATTGAGAATTGAATAGGGCTCCCTTGGCAAATCCATTCAACGGCCAACTCAAAGGAAATCCCTGCGCCAACGTTATGAATTCTCGTCATTGTTTGCTATTCCCACTTCCCACCCTACAAACACATACCTCCAAGCCCAGAACATTAACAAATAATGACAGCCTGTTAATTACAAGCCGAATCAACTTGCTCAACGAGAATGTCAGCTGTTTGCCTTGAAACATAAATATGAGGCCCTTCAAAAAACGGAGCTCTTTGTGCTTATTCACAAGATGTTCATCTTCTTGAAGACCACGCTCAATAATGCTTGTTATAAATGATAGGACGCACGCACATCTACACTACATCCGTGCACACACCAAGAGAAGCAAATAAGCTTCATTTCCCTGTTTCCATTTGTTCGTGGCCTGGAAATAAAACCAACCACAATGGTATCGTAATGAAGCGAAATTGCCATGGTATGATGGTCTCAAGCAATCAGGAGAGTCAAGGGAGCATAATTCTATTATCATGTTTTGCATCATTCATTACGCCGTCTTGACTCGCATCCTCTGTTCGTTTTGCCGTCTTCTACAAATCATAAAAAGGGGTGTGAAGGACGCCTCGAGCCTGGAGGGGAATCACTTCATAGGCGGCGCTCTCTTTGAGTTCATGAGGAAGACAAGGCAAGCTTTGAATGATCATCATTTTTTTTCTAAACATTGCTGCTTATTATTATGCTCATCTATGAGCACACAAACACGTTCTTTAGAAATTTGTTAAAAATGGAATAAAAATGATTTCAGGGATTTACTCACCTTCATCGCTTTTTACCCGAAATTTCAAGGTCGGTTTCTTCATTTGCGAAGAAGTTTTCGAACGTGGTAGACTATTCAAAGAATAGCTTCCCCTCCAGGGCAAAGAGGTCCAATCGGCGCCTCTCTTTGCGGATTCATTCACCGACTTTATGTACGTTTACCACCCTTGAAGCCATTCGAAATTTATGATCATTGTTCGGGAAAACCAAGTTATGGGAATGAATAGTCCCAACGAAGAGCTTCTTCTTATGTTCATTTGATCTGTTAAAGAGCCAACTCCGATGTTGGCCAAGTTTTCGAAACGAGAGAAAAAAGGGGCAACAAAATCGTGGCCCATTTAAAAACTCAATGAACACGTCAAATTGTCAATCTTGGCAACGAGGGGATTCCATTGTATTGCAATAGAATTGGGCTGAAAAGAAGAGATTTGGTGTCCTTTCGCCCGGTTGCCCTTTCCTTCAGGCAATCTTGCAGACATTTATCAGTTTCTTCCTTAAAGACCACAAGGCCAAGCCAAATCCAGGGTTCCCATCCCATATCACTCGTCCATCACTAATCCATCCATCCATTCATCTCCCAGATCAAAGATGTCCTGTCAAAGCATCCCCTGATCAACCAGGGCAGCAAATTTGCATATGGGGACCCTGGTGGGTCTTTTGGCCTTTTGGTGGTCAGGTCTTTGGGGGTCCCATGGCTTTTTGGTCAATTTACAATGAACACAACAGAGTTACTGGCCAATGACCACCACCCATTCGGGACTACAATACCAGCCATTTCGTGACCAACTGAGCGTTGAACGTGCCAAAGATGGACGACGATAACCCAGAATCGATTGAACTTTCTCTGCACCGGCAATCTTCTTCAGAACATGAAGGGTCATCTCTCGGAGCTTTTCTAGGGAACATTTGTACTAGCAAACACATTCGTTTCGTTTGGCATCGACTGAGTGCCAGACACATACCAAGTCATTAGATTCACCCGTAATCACTGAGGAGAGCATTCCTCGGTAAATACTGCAGGCAAGAAAGGTGCGGAGAGCGTGCATTACATTCCGCTCAAGATCAAATAATCCATTAATTTCCAGCGCCCATTGGAGGGAGGCCTTGAACAATTTCTATTCACATCCATTCGGTCAGCACCAGATCCAACAGCGGTCTTCGCACAGCCTTCCCTCGAGTTCCATTTCGAGTCCCTTTGGAACCGTCTTTGATGTGGGCTTTGGAACCCAACGTATTCACAGATACGTGGTCAAACCTAGATCAGAGACTGCGGACATCACTCGTTCGTCTCTTTCGGTGTATGGGATACGAATGAAGAGGGGAAAAGGGAGCAAGGTAAGACTTGAAGAAAACGAAGATTGACCTGAGTGAGAGGAATTCTTATTCCGTGCATTGCTCAAGACAATCTCCTGGTTTGCACCGAATGGGACTACTTTGAGGCATGGACCAAGCCAATTTGGTCAAAAGTCACCTCTGGATAGTTTTTGTTGGGCAAAGATTTGCAAATCAGAATGAATGAAAGGAACACTTTGAGGGTGTTTTGGCATTTTCACTACATATAAACGAAACACTTTTTTTGTTCACAATTCCAAATGTTGATGTTAGTAAGTGGTAACCAAACAATGATGATGTTTGGTTTCAACATTTCAAAAGTAGAATTGAAAAAAAGCAATTTCGATGTTGTTTTTTCGCAATCAAATAGTGATAAGCTTCATTCTTACTAATCCATAATCATTTTCTTATGTATCTTTTGTTCTCAAGCATTGTCTCCATGATTTCACGTTATTTAAAAAAAAAGCACTAGGACACCCTTAAACATAAGGCTATTCAAGAATCATATTTGATAAGTCAAGCAAAGTCACAATGTAAAGGTCTCTGTCCATACCTTTTCAAGCAGTCCACACCTCACCTCCTCTGTTCTTCTTGACCGAAATTGCACTCATGCTGCTCACGCTGCTCACACACGTGTCAATGTTAATGTCCCTTTGAATATATACGTATCTCGTCCCAGTGGAGAAGGTCCTATTCGATGGCACTCTTCAAAATCTCTTTAAAGATCCTCTTATCTGATGGATTAACGGTACAATCCAAATGTTACCCGATTGATTCCGTTGTCGATGTGTCTTAATTCATTTTCAATAGAAGGGATGCACGTCGAGATCCTAATCAATGATGGATTGGCACTCTACCTTGGCAGAGACTTCATTTCCCTATGCAAACCATTGTAAGACACGCCTAGTAGTTTTACCAAGCAAATCAATATCTCGAACCAACCTTCTTTTCCTTGATACATAGAAAGTAGTCAGATCTGTTACGATAAGAGACCAAAGTAACGTTGGTCCTTCAAAGGGAAATTGAGGATTCTCTCGCTCATTTTTGGGTGAGACTTTGAATATATCCTTGGTGGCGTTGGTTTTCCCCTTGATGTGGATAGCCTGAGTGCCCTCCAGCGAGAAATAATCATCAGAGCCCACCGAGGAGCAATGGCAAATGAGAGTAGGGAGAAGGAACCTTGTCATGAAAGGTCTCTGAAATTGAGCTTTGAGGTGGATAATGGAAAACAAGGACCTCGCATGGGACCATTACGTGTATGATATGGAGTGGACCAGGATGGCGATTTCTTTTTTATATTTATTATTATTTCATCATTACAATGTGCTGCTTCGTGAAGGAACCAAGCGTGTTTTGCTCATTCCTTGTGATGAGTCGGGTCCACCATCCGCAAGTGCGGCAGACAAAGAGATTCATTGCATCATATTTCAACAACAGTTTTTTGTTCCCATAAGAGACAAGTACTGAATCAGAGAGAGGACAAGCAAGCTTTCCAAGAGGGGATTACTCTGCTCCTCAATGGTCACTGGTGGCTTTTTAAAGCGCTATCGAGACGAGAGTGCTGCTTAGTGGAAAGAGGCTCGTATGTTTCGTATACTTTCAAGTCTGACAGAGGTTTGATGAATGATCTTAACCAGAAATGAGAACATTAGAGACAAGTTACAGGTTTAAATTCTCAGTTATTGGTAGTGCTGGGGCGAGTCCGAACTTGAGTACGAGTGCACTCGAGTCTTTTACTCGATTTGGGAGAAATTGGCCGGACTCGAGTCTTTTAGAAAGGACTCGAGTTTGAATTGGTCAAGAAAAAAATACTCATTTTGGAAGAAATGGCAAAGTCCCGACGACAGTTTTTTTAAACGCGTATTTCTGCACTGAAATAGATTTATTCATCATGCAAATTGCATTGAATGATATTCAATAAAAATAAAATCTAGTATTAAACAACTGTCATTAGAAACAAAGCAATTACATTCTTAACACCGGCAATCATAATGAGAGTCAAAGAGCTCCGAATGTTTTTCCCATTTGTAAAACCTTGAAAATGTTCTTTGATAAAAGGCCATTCCAGGTGCTAGAGTTATCCCGGTTGCACTAAAACATGGCTTGGGACAAATTAATTGTCTTTTTTTCTGCAGACAACATTGAGCTGGAACCAGTGAAAAGAGAGTATGTGCCCCACTTCCTCGTTCCCAAGTAAATTATATCTTTTCCCCCTCTCCATTTCTTCACTGTCCACCCACGTCCTCTAAATCGTCCCAGAGAACAAATAATAACCAGTGAAACCTTTGTTTTTGTTAAGCTAAAAATGAAAATAAAAAAAAAATCACATAACGTGGTTCCATGTGACCAAGAGGAGCAGAGTTTATTTGCCATTTCTTACGTCCGGTGTCCCATGGAACAAAACAGTCTCTCCCCATGTGTTTTTGCATCGCCATGACATAGTACATACTGTACTGTACAGTACAGAACACACTCACCATGAAGATACTAGACGGAAAAGACAATTTCCTGCACTTTCAAGTTCCTCCTAAATCCCTTACCTGGATGGAACCAGAAAATGGAAACATGATGGTATACCCTCAGACGCCCAGTGACAAAGAACTCTATTATTTTGGAACGACATTGGTTCTTGATCTCTTTGGAAGATGCTTTTTCCACTCCTTGATATGTTGGATGTCTACTCATGAAAGAGGATCGAGTTTTTCCCCCTCTGGCTCTGCTCACTTGGATCGAGCTCCACGAGGATGCCAGATATCTCGGGCTAATAGAATCCGCCTCCTGGTTTTTCTCGCAGTTCATCGACTTTTGCAACTAGATCGATTGGAATGGCTCCGAATCGAGGTCATTCAGTTGTTTAATTGAACATATTCCCACTCTAATCCCATTTTTGGGGGCGCTAACATGAAACGATCCAAGATCTTGTTGACAAAAGAAAGGTCTGAACGTCGTACCAAAAAGGGACAATTTTATGCGGTATAAAATACTTTTAGTGAAAACGTCACCACATCGGTTCATATATCGTAAACATGAAGTTGTATCTTATTTTTAAAAATGTATTCCCTTCCAATCAATTAAGGCAGACGTTGAGACATTTCAGGTGGCTATAAGAAACGAAATCAAGATTAATCTAATTGAACTACTAAAGAATTCTAGAATGCACATACGTATTGCTCCGGAAAAGTCAAAGTACTATCGAGCGTAATAATAGCAGAACCGATCTATGAACAGATGAATCTGAAAGCAACTTCGTCAATTTTTGGAGGCGAGAAAATGAAGTTGTTGGATAAAAAGGTGGTTGAGCAGTTGGTGTTTCCCTCTAGGCAATAACGTAGTGATAACTTTTTGCTTGCCCGTCCTCGCTTCAGATAAAGGTATTCATTCTGAAGAAAACTTTGATTCCTTTGCGAGGCTTTTTGTGGAACCTGCTTGCCTACTATCTGTACTCGTTTGTGGGTCCTATAAGGATCCCATTCATGAAGCATCTCTACACTTTAGCTATTCAGCAGAAAAAAACCATCGGGATCCCTTTGACTAAAGACGTTTCTGTGGAAACTCAAGGGCCCTTGACATTGAAAGCATTTCAAAACCTAAACTGACATTTTCTATTTCCCTTTTTAAAGCAAAATATATCTTAGAGCAAGCTGTTTAAGATTTGGAAACTTATTATTCAGTTGGTCATTTTGGACTGTGTTTTTGCTACTGATATCGATTGTTCCCTAACGAAACCATGCGTAGATGAGGGATATTAAAGGCTTAAAGAATTGAAAATTGTCTCGTATTTCTTGTCAGACAAAATGTCATTTTTAATATGCCATTGTTCTAGCGATGTTTTGTTTATGAAGAGAATATCAAACGCTAGAATGGGAAGAGTGAGCTTTGCCTGGCCAGCGAAGCAAATTATCACATCGTCCATTTCCAAATTCTGTAAGGCACTTTTATACCCGGTATCAGTTTGATTCTCCGCCGGTGGGTGTGGCTAGCGTTTAAAAGTTTCCTTTGGAGAAAGGTTGGGGAGGAGATACGAGCCAGGGACCTCTCTCGCTTTAGGCAACAACATTAACTACTACTCCCAATGCTTTCAGCTGACTGTCTTTTCGTTAGAATTTACGAACCCGATCAATGTTAACCATCAGATCAGAACCTTCTCCTTTTTAGGCATTACCTTTTCATAGTTAGATTCAAAGTTGAGCACTTTTGGAGCTTAAAACTGTCATGTCTGTCTTTGCAGCTCTATTATGCTTGGGATTTTGAGGCAAAAAGCATGAAAAATCAAATTTACCGCCCTCATTTTGGTCTTTCTTGTCGTATCCTGAACACGTACACCGTGGACGACTAAGTTGTCTATAATCGGAAAAATAACGCTAAAAATTCTAACAAATGTCATTTTTGGTGTAGTATTGACTTTGTATTGCTATCACAGATCCATACCCAACTACTGTTTGCTCGAGCAAGTCGGTGATTTAAAATAGTTGACTTGTTTTATCCAAACTTGGCTGGCCACCTTGTCTATATTTTTGTTTCGTTGAATCACGTCAGCTGTTTCTTTTTCGCTGCAGTTTGAATCACTTCTTATCCCCTATTGAAGCAAAATAATCTATTCATTTTTCTTGAAAGGACCACGCTCTTTAATAATTGAGCGAATTGTACAAACCCATCATGGTCTTGGCAATTAAGTCGGTGTCAATTCTGGTAGGAAACTTTTGCCCACATTTTTGCTTGTTTTGAGTAGTGCGGACGGAGAAGGTTGCTTTGCCCCCCCCCCCATACAAAAGACGGGCTTTTTCATTCTTCTTCATAGAACAATGACTCTGAAGGCAAAGCCAAAAAAGCAATGCTCTGACATTACCAGACCAATCTCTCAAACCAACTCCCTTGGGCATCATAACGAAAAAAGTTTCTTTGTATCTTTGGGACAATGTTTGGCGAGATTTTTCCGACTGACTCAAGACCAGCTACTTACTTGCAACTCGGAAAATGAATGTTCACTCGTTATTTCATCAACAAGAGCTCTATGGACTGACTCTGTGACAAGATCCTATTCTAAAATGCATTCAAAGACAGAGAATTATTGCCGTACATTTTTTTTGAATGCAGTGAAAAAGAGACAGAGCGAGACCTTTTGTTAGGTTTCATTCTAAAAGTGTCTCTCGAGTCTTTTGTCGCTATTAAGATGGAACACGACGAAGACTCGGGGTATTTATGCATCGCTAATAGAAAGCATGCCCATTTAAGGCCAAATGGTCGCTGCTATCCTCATAAATATTTGGTATGGGGACTTGCTCCCATAAAGGGTATAACAATGGCCAAAACGAGGATCTCATTTACTTTCCAATTTTCTAATGGTCCAAACAAGATCTCCTTGATCCTTGAGGACGCAAAAGACACTGCGCAGTGCTTTGGAAATTGTTGTGCCAGATAAACATGCTGATAGGGAACAGATTCAATTAGTTTAATTATGAACCAAACCAGTCACTTAGCAAGCCATTGCAGCTTAGTAATTGATATCAATAAGAAACTTTTTTTAGCTGATAGTGATCCTTGAAACTACTTGCTTCAGAATTAAACCGCCCCTTTAAGAGCAATTAGAAGATAATACTGGTGGACTAAAAGCCTTTTTTCTGTCCAAAATGGGAAATTCTTGGTCCGATGAAGTAACATGTTTGCAAAGTATTTCAAATTTCAGCATTTCATCTTTCTATATCGAAATTTCTGTGAAAAGAAATGTTTTAGCTCCTCAGTAATTGAAAAATGCTCTTAAATGAAGTTAAAAGTAGAAATGTCTAGGATCCCCAGTTTTACCTCTTGTTCAACTGAATTAGAGAGCTAGATGAAACAAACAATGTAAGTAAGCACTCTAGAAGATGAACTGCTGGAGTAAATTTGGCGGACTCTGCTACTGATGATGAATCTTTGCCAGGGAAAGTGATGCTTCATTTTAATGTTGATATCGTTCCTTTTGTGATGAAAACTGCTCAAGGCGGCCAGAGGAAGAATATTTCCCGGGGACCTGTCACTTCCATCTAGATTCTATCCATCAGTTTCAGTTCCTGGTGAGGGCGAAGGGGAAAAGAGCTCCGGGAAATGGAGAGATCACTTGGAACAACTTGACTTTTCATGGGTCCAGGGTGAATGAGTTGGTGTGTGGGCCGAAACTTACTAAAAGGGATGGATTCGAGTCGAAACAGTTTTTACTCTCAAGATTGCTTGGTTGGTTCCAATGTACATGTGAGTGCTTATGGCATCGTTTGGTGTTCCTTCTTATTCCCCGAATCCACATTAATCTGCCAATTCCCTGGCGAGCCTTCCTTATTTACCCAGGTTAGTAATGGTGGGTGGAAAGAAAGGGCCAGGAATACCTTGAACGACCTGAGCAAATATTGGTTCAAGATCTGCAGCCCTTAACTTTGGAACTTTAATCCCCCGAGGAGCTGACCCCCATACCCGAATGCGCCAATCACAAAGTGGTAAAAGGTATTTGAGGTGGTCAAAAAGCCAAACGTGTTGCACAATCCGCAATTTAGGCTTGGGCTCTTTTAATCGAAGATCTACCATGACTCATTTCAACTGAAACGGTTTGTTCGTCAAATGTTCGGGGACTTCCAAGTTGAAGGATCGATTCAGCAGAACAAAAATATGTTTGAGTACTTCAATGATATTATCTAAAAATAGAAAAGAAGCAATATTTACACTTCCTTCATCTCTATAGATATGAATCAAGTGACAGAAGTCTGATCGGGCTTGTTCCATGAATCATTCGTGCTCACAATTGTCTGGACCAATTTGGGTTGTGAATATATTTCCATAACAGCTATTTACAGGCATCAAATATTAGTTTGAAAAGCACGTTTTATTTCAAAAAAAAAAAATATTTTCAAAAGTAACTTTTTGAGTTAAAGGTTCTGATTCAAAAAAGAATATGTTTATTCTTCAACAATTTAATCATTCTTTATTTTGTACTATTTGGTTTGAGCCCGTAATCTTGAGATTCTCAAGGCCCTCAGGCGGAGTTAATAATCTAGATGTGCAAACGTAGCCATACACATTTGGCACTTCACAAGGTCGCCACAGAGTGGTTTACATGTTCATATATCCCCATGCCACCATTCTCGCCTCAATTCCAAGAAGGCATGATATAACAAACCCAAATTGGCAATCAACTACTCCCCTTGCTCGCCAAAACCTAATCGCAATATTTCCATCCAGACGTATAACCATCGCCAGATTTTGAACTTTGTTTTCACTCGTCCTTTTCCTAAACGTGGGCTAAAAGCGATATTTCGATACATGACGGGTCTTGGATCGAACATGCGTTTTGCTCGCTATTGGAGGTTGCTCAAGCATGAAAATGAGAACTGAGGGAGAAAAAGGACCACGGGAGTCCACAGCAATGGGATCCAGTCAGCGAATCAAAACATCTTGCTCGGATAAAAAAAACAGCCTCTGCCTGTTCTCCAATCATTTAAAGATATTGTGAGTATGATCAGAAGGTTTTAACGTTGATCTTTGGATGTGGAAAAGGTCTTGAAATTGCTGGGAGTTTTGAAATGGTTGGATGAGTTGCCGTCGGTTCAGTAAACTTTGGCGGATCCTCCTCATCTCTTTTCCGGCTCATTGCACTGACATGGAAGTGATCCATATTGGAACCAAATGATACCCAACCCAAGTTACTATCGGTAGCCACAAAACACGATATTATGAGATGGTGAAACAGCTTTCTCCTTGATTTGCCTCCTATCCTAATCGAGGGTGAGTCTGCATCATTATAAAGACATCATTTCCACACAATTCCCGAGCATCTATCTTCCCATACACCCAGTTCCACCCTCTTTCTCCCGTTGTCCCATTAGATTGGCTTGCCAATAGTTTTTGCCAAAGTTTTGTCATTCACCACGCTTTTCTCCACATCCACTCTGAAAAACATTGAGATCTTCTCTTTGTGATATAAACACTTTTTTTAATGACGCAATGACTTACTTTGAAATGTTCAAGGAGATATGTATTAGACGTCAACGAATTATAACTTGCATTTTGGGCAGTTTGTTTGAATGCAACTTTCGAGCAGTGGACATATTGTGTGGCAAACGGGAATAAGATATCAAATGGAGGACAAATTTGGGTCAAACTAAACGCGAGAAGGGGGTTTTCTGATGGTTTGTGAGCCGAAACTCCGCCCCAAAACAGCCAGCAGATCGGATGACAGGAAATGTATTCAATGTAACACAATATTCATGCAATCACAAACACGAAACCCATCTACATATCCAAGTTTCGATCACACAGACATATCTCATAAATGACCTGATTTTTCATCACCCAAAACAAAGCCGCCAGAAGAGGCCTGCCTCAATCTAAGGAAGTGCGCATGTACGTACTCTCAAGGTTTTGGCTCCTTAAACCATCAATTGCTGCAATTCCTGAGATGGAGGAAGATTTATGACGGCCGCCAAGTCAAGGGCCGCACAACAGATGTCTGCCCCCGCAGTTGGTGAACAATAACAACTATCCAAGTGACTTGAGGGTCACCGCCTTGGTCATGTTTGGGAGGCCCAAAGAAATGAAACAAACACTCAGTCTTGGAATGACGGGGCCTTCGTTTCTCTAACATCACCGGAAGGGCTACAAGGCTCATCTGCTGGACCTTTTGTTTATGGATAAGGCTTGTGCATGGACTGGTGCCCAATTCAATTTGTCAACATGGCACAGAGACAATTGCCAAGGATCCTCTCTGGCTTATGTATGTATGCCTTGAACACCCGTGAACCAGGGAACAAGGCCATCAAGCACTCTCAAAAATATATTTTTAGATATGTTATCTTTGAAAGAGCATCCAGTGATGTTTGTTTGAAATGAGAGTTGATTAGATTGCGGGGATAAGTATTTGAGCATTGCGAAAATTAATCTCGAAACCTCTTTGAAAGCCGCCCTTTTCAAATGGTTGAAATTTTGAAAAAGCATAATGAAAGTATGTGTGCATGTTGTTTGGCACTGAAGGGGTAGAAATTAGAGCAAAGTTTTGACACTTTAAGTTACTCAATTCTTGAAATTACATTGGCATATTTTCTTTACCACATGTGCTTACTCATACATTACAGGCCATGTTGGCCGTCAGAATTTTCTCAGTGGTCACCACTGAAGCCAAAAACCCCATCCATCTTTGAAAGCATCCGATAACATGATAATTTGGAGCAAAGTAGGCCGTGATCGAGTGCAAAGCTTAGCATATGGTGTCCCACGTTGAATAATTGAGGTAATTGCTGCGAGAAAAGTACCTCAGATAGATCTAGTATTAGCCACAATAGATGGTATTTAAATCCTGGAGCTCACATGATGAATGGACTTGCAGAGGCGGATCAACAACAATACCATCTCAAGGTTATGTGGCAAAAACCCAAGCATTATAACAAGAACCCACTTAGTAAAGATCTGGGAAGGCACCATGGAGGCCAAGACCATCTGATATTTGTCCAACTTAGATGTGCGTGTTTTCGCATCAGTTGTTTCACTTTTTCTTCGAGCATACTGTACACTGTACATGCGCACAGTACATGCGCATTCAGGCCATGAGAAGCCGTGTCTTCAGCTTTTTGTGCCCAAAGAAGTTGACGCATTAAAATTTGAAGAAAGCTCGTCTGTCACTCGCTTTACAATACCGGGTGCTCTGCACTCTGTCGGGTTCATACATTCTCAGTACACCATTATCCCAATCCTCGTGAGCGACTTCAATCGCAGAACGGTCACGGACAAGCTTAGCTTAAAAATGGGTCCAAAAACCCTATTCAATCAAACAAAAACACACAAGAAAAATTACGGAATTCGGTTGATCCGACATGACTTGAAATTACTTGATATGTGGCGACGGGAATCCGGTCTATCTGACAATGGTACAAACATTATTCATGGAAGATGCTGGTTGGTGTGTGCGTGTGCGTCTGTGAGTGTGACTACTGACTGGGCTGTGCACTTGGATACCACAAACACCGTAGTTGCCACAGTACTTGTGTAATTTTATAACCACTGTCATTTTTTCATGCATCAGCCAATTTTCTGGCAACTTTCGGTATCAAGGTCCAACCAGATTTTTACACGCCCATCAAGTCATAAATGTCAACTACGTCGAGTGTATTAAAACATCCCTTCCGAGTACCGCAAGCTCATGGTTGTTGGCATTCAAGCTCAAGTCTCATAATGCTCTCTGACGTTGACGAGTCCTGAACTGAAATTTATCTTATCACAGCGTAAAATCGACGACAGGAAGTTGAACCAAACTCCCCAGTGAGGCCAAGTTGGCCCGGACTAAGCATCACTTACGCTTGAAGGGTTTTATAAAGAAAACCACCAGATACTACGTTCGTTCAGTGCTGGCTACTGGCATTGGTGTAACCACCCTCTCTTTCTCTATTACTTTATTCCTTCTCCTCCCTTTGCATCCATTCATCCATGCATGAATATGAAAAGCATCGCCCAAACAACTCGTAGATTTTGCTCCCGAACCTCGAGAAACACCCTGACTTGGTTAATAAGAGCTAAAAGGGTCTGTGAATATTGGTGGTGGTTGCTCATTTTTTGTTCTACCAGTCTCATCCTGTTTAGAAGAAGAAAGACGCTAAGGGAAACATTGGTCCTCCCTATCAGTAGGAGGTTCATGTGTTGGATTTTTCGCATTATGCAGACAAATAGGCCCAATGATATGCAAAGATGTATTAACTAGATCACTAGACAATATGGCAAATATTTTAACTTTTCACTAGAACCTATTAGAACTAGTTTTTATGATACAACCCATTTTCATTCTCATTTTTCTTTTCCATCCAAAACTTGTACAACGAGAAAAAAAATCACAAGCATCCTTCAAGACCAACATCACAGTTACATTAGTTCCTAAAACCCATTTCCCAACTTGGGAATTCCTCCAACTTTAATGGTTCCACTCCTTTTTTTGGCCATGTCGCATCGCAGACAAAGACAAGCAACCTTTCCTCGTTGTCTCTTGTTTGAACTTGCCGAGGTGAATTAACGCTAATGCCCGCATCATCCTCATGTGGCGACATTTCAAACCAACTAGAGACAAATGCCTTGTGTCACATCCTGAGTACCAAAACCCCCCGCTACATTAACAAGCTCTCTAGATTTGACAGCTCTGATACAGTACGTATATAATCATACAATTAAACAGCCCAACTCGAGCGGTGCCTTACTCTGAATGAAGAGAACGCCCTTTTCATTAAAACCAGCAAAAAAGACGAAGAGAATAAGGGCACCCTTTTTGCTCTCGGACGATGGAGTCTTGACCCTTGTTTCGAAACCACCCAAAAGAGTTCAATGAAAGAGAATTAAGCTTTTTTTTATATACCAAGCCTCTCCATTTAAAAGCAACGGGAGGAAAACCCATTACGACCAACACCCAAATTCTGGTCATCCCTGCCACCGTCGATCAAAATTCAAACCGTTGGCAGGTCTTTTCATAGAGCCAAGCCATATTTGATATGAGTACATGAAACTCAACTCAGATCATAAATCACCTTAGATCCAAACGAAGCATTGGGTACCCAAAATATGTGTACTAGGCTCGTTTCGGGCGGAGCTCTGTAGGTATTAAACCTCGTCGGGACTGGAAACAGGTTCTGTAAATAACGTGGTCGGCCAATCAGAGATTCTGCTCTCGATAAGAGTCATAAACGGAAATTGTTTTAATAATGTATTGCTCTGGGGATCGACGTGTTCGTCTTCACACTTTTGGCCTGGTTGGATCGTGGATGGAGCTTGTTAAAATGGAATTGTCAGACCAATGATATGCTGGAATTAGGACCTGGTTTAGTGACTCCGAATAAAACGGGACTATGAATGAGTTGAGCGCGTTGGTGGCGCTTTTTGTGACCACTTTTTGTTGTCACCCTATCTTTTGATGTCTTGAAACATATGGCTGGCTTGTCTTTTGAATGGCTTTTCATCCCGTAAACTGCTGTATCATCTGCTATACTACGGGTTTTTAAAACAATTACAAACTTGTCCCCTTCTTGCTTCGCTCTGGCTTGGATGTCAAGCTGAAAAATTGTCTATCTAATATTCAAAATGTAAGTCGGTAAAATGTACTTTTAATATAAAACGTTTGACAAAAGGATTAAGAAATCACAAATATTTTATTTTTTCAAAATCATGCTTCGTGTTTTTAACGAGCAGGAAAAGACTCAGATAGTGTTTTGCTTATCTTAAGGACAAATCGGGAAAGAATGACTTGAACATTTGATGGAAGGTTTTTTAATGCATCTAACCTGTTCAAATCATGGCGGATATTTTCATCTCTCAAACCAATAAGAACGATCAGAAACTTCCGTCTCATTACTTCATATTTCATCTGTTTGCAGACTGTCTAAATATTCAAAAACTTTTAGGAGTAAGCACAATTTAAAGAAAATACGTACAAACAATCGTGTCTTTCTTGGATGTTGATATTTTTTGCGTTTGAAAATAAAAAGACTTCAAAAATTGAAACTATATCTCAAAAGTCGTCTTTCTTGAACACTAAATCATATTAAAATCAAACTTACTCCTTTCTTCACTTCTAAAAGGAATGCATGCACTTTTAAGATTGCTCCAACAAAGCAATAAAAAATTACTAGTAGTAAAAAGAGGCCTGGGCGCCGCAGGTCTTGAACAAATGACCTGCAATATTAATGTTTTATGAGGGAGAATGCTTCTCATGGGATGTTAATTTTCTTGAGAGTAAATATGCAATGATGTAGTATATATTCTTGTAAGGCCTAAAGAGTACGCGAAAAATGTAATGCTCAATATTCTTATATCTTAAAAAAGACAATTCTAGCCTTGAAATATTTGAAAACGATCACCACTTCATAAACAAATGCCGCTGATACAGATGAAAGGTCAAAATCAAACCATTTTTAGACCTGTTTTTCGGCTACGCCTGAGTCCGAAATGTCAATTCATCGTTACTTGGTCATTACTAAAATATGCTTTATTAAGAATGTGGGACTTTTTTTGAATCTGTGGACAATATTGAAACGAGAAACCTAGAAAGTTTTTCAAAGTTGTTCCACGTCAATCACCTCCTAATCGACAAACACAACTCTTTTCTGACGATAGGATCCTGCCCAAATGCTTTGTTGCATTTTGTGACGAGAGCTGGATTGAGAAGCACAAGAACGGCAAGCAATGCAAAACTAGAAAAACTGTTTAGAGCGTGAATAGAGGAGCCTCTTTCTTTCTGTCTGTTGCTGGAAAAAGGGGGGAAGAAAAGTCGCCCTTTCCCTCGTTTTCTGTGTGCAACTCAATCCAGTCTCTTAGGGGCCGAAATAAATGAGCAAATTATGCATTTAATCTTACTCAGACCCCGAGAAAAGAGGGTCTTCTCGTTTGTCTCGAGTGTCGTTGGTTGGTGGCGGGATTTGGAGCAAATGAAATTATTTCAGACACTTTTTTTGTCTCCATCCAAAGCTATGATATTCAAGATCTGAGGGTTCTCCATGTTGTTGTTGTTGTTGTTGCTGTTTGAGCGAAAATATGGAACAGATATTTACGATCCATGAAGAAGAAAGCAGCCTCGGTCGCCAAATTGTCCTCGTAATATCTGCCATATGGTGTTTCTCTCCGCTTTTGGGGATTTGGCTCCTGACTTCGTTTGATATTGCACTCCTGGTGGATAATGCCAATAAAATTTGATGTGCAATTATGGGAACAAAATACAAATTGGAGTGGGCCATCCCGTGCTCAAAGCAAATGCTTTCAGGGTCTTTCCAGTAAATGAACCC
>NC_081445.1:12837281-12854077 GCF_007210705.1 Tigriopus californicus | reverse complement strand
GGCCATCCCGTGCTCAAAGCAAATGCTTTCAGGGTCTTTCCAGTAAATGAACCCCAATTTGGAGGTAAGCTGATACCTCCTGAGTTTTGGTTAACTACTCCTTCGAATATCAGCTTTTTCTTTGTTCTTAAACAGTCACTAGGTATGCCATAGAGTAGGTTAAACAGTTTGAAATTGCCCCCCAAACAAACAGCTGACACTGGTACATGGAGACAAAGAGTAGACAACCCCTTGGTGCGTAAGACATTACTCGTTATTGATCTTGCTTGCCTAAATAGGAGTGTACTATCAAAACTACTTGATATGTTATATTTTAGTTAAATAATACTGGAAAACTGGATCGAATTGCACATACGAGGACGAAAATAAAAGCGGCACGTTTGATTTCCCCTTACTAATTCACAAGCCCAATAAAAAGTACCAAGTATGGTGGAGTAAGTGTCATAAACAGGCTTGCTTGGAAGCGCATTTGGTCGTTTAGAATGCAGCTTATTTAGCATTGCCCTTGCACATCATGGTCCTACGTTCTGCGATTGGTCGTCCATGAGATCACAATGGTAGGAGCATGAACGAAGATCATTTCCCTTTGTGCCTTTAATGGCAACCAAGATATGAGGCGACTTTCAACATGTCTTACCTTTTGGACTGAGAATGGAGTCCTCACTTCGGTTCCTGGCTCGAAAGACGGGTTTGTTGGCACTGGAACCTTGACTTCGCCCTGTTTTTCTGATCTTTTGTTCCACCAGACGGGCAGGATTGGGATTGGTAGTGTTTGTCGTGGCATTCGAAGCAGCACTGGATGTCGAAGATGATGATGAGCACGAGATCTGTCCGACGACAGCCGATCCAATCACTTGTTTTTGTGGCATCACTAGAGGAACGCCAAAACTGGAGAAGCGTTCCAAATTACGAGAGCTCAGCTCTTGGAGCTCCATGATTTGAAGTTTTGACAGATCGCCACTCACTCAGTCTCCAGGCGATAAAAACGAGGAAAGGATCTTCTCGAGAACTGCTAGAAATGGTGTAATCCCCCACTGAGACTTGGAACATGACCAAATCTGGAACAGCAGACTTTGTTTTGTGTCTTCCAATGAGCAACTAGGATAATCCGGTGAGTGCTCAAAGAGCGTCCGTGATTTTACAGAGAACGAACCCAACAGCCCGTTTTCCGCCCACTAAGATCCAAATCGAGACAAGATCCTTCCTTATACTGGCGTTTTGTATACACATTTGAGAGCTACCCTATTTCCGTTGTCAAGCATGGGTTGTTCTTTATTTCCAATTTTGATGACCTTTTCTCGCAAACATAGCAAAGTCTTGACAACCCATAGAGAATCACAGTTCAAGGTGCGGTCAAGGATCTAGGAAATCATTTGAACATTCCTTCGTTTGAGCTTTCATCTCAAGGCGGGTTTTTACCTACAGTGAACTTGGTTCCTTTTTGTCTTAAGTTATACCCGTTAGCCTTGGGGAAGTAACCCGTGTTTATTCTGGGCTTTCCCACTTATCCAAAAACGTCAGAAGATCTCTCAACGCCCTCATCTTCCAAAGCCGAAACCCGACCACACAGACACATGTCAGAAGTGGATGGACCAAGTTTTTGCTCTTGTGGTCCATGTTCCAAATGGGAATCAACACCCATGTTGATTTGAAAGCACGGAAACGGAATCAGACGAAGAGGAAAACAACAACCTACACCCTCTAAGAACTCCATGTGTGCTTTGGATGTCAACTTCATTGGCACTTCGGAACAAACTGGTCTGCGACCAAATATAGAACTCTCAGTCTCCTGTCTGTGTATGTAGCAAAGTTGGAAATGGCTTGGTAGTTTCAGAAGGAAAGGATTAGTGTCACAACAAACTCAAGCCACACAAGCAAAAATGTATCTGAACCAGAATGCCACGGTCCATGTAACAGTCTGTGGTGTCTCAGTACATATTTCAAATGAGAAGGGGGAGAGAGAGAAAGAGAGATTTGGAATGGAATGAAGAAGGGGGGTATTCAGATTCAAAGCACACATGCGGTTATATTTGACAGAGACTGGCTCGTATATCAGATTAATTTAGGGAATTGGTAGCTGTTTCCACCAAGGGAGGAGAGGAAAAAAATTGAGAGTGCCTCTTAATCTGATGATTCCGTTGGAATTAAAGCCACCAATAGGAAGACGCCAGTTCGAAACCTTCACTTTTCAAGCCAGTAAGACGCATCTGCCTGACCGATTCTTTTCATGGAGGCCGTGAATCTATGAAAATAAAGCGCGAAATTGCTGTTTTACAATAGCCACCCCACGCACGTGGTGAAAGATGTAAACTATAAAGCCTTCGGAGTCTCTTCTAGCTAGAAAACAAGGGTTCAGGGTGCCGAAAACTGGAATGCATAATCAAATTTATCTCCCCTGTTTATCCCGCGTCAGTGTGACGAGAGCTTCTTGATCCATCTCGTAAAAGAGGAGGAATGTCTGAGGTATTCCTCAATGGTCATGTTCCAAGGCTCGGTGGATTATCTTCCCTCGTCTTCACATCAATTGGAAGCAATTTGGCATTTTCTCACCACATTTTGGAGCCATTCCCACTTTTTTCATTTGCACAACAGCACCAAAATAGTCGGAGAATAGAGGAAACTTCTCTTTTTTTTGCACTCTCCACATTCGCTTTCCAACCAACGAGGGTTCCTAGACCCAGAACAAAAACGGGAGGAGAATAGGCGAACTAACTTTTAGAGCTTGCAATTTCTCCACGTCTTGGCAATGGTTCGGGTTGCTTTTAAAAAACCAAAGAATTCAAATGGCATCAGTCCAAAATCTGATTACGGAGACGTCCACCACCAAAGGCCCGACCTTTTCGTCTAAGGGTCTTCTGGGAGTGAAAAGGGACCTCCGAAAACCTTTTTGATCCGTAACAGATGGAACCACCCAAAAGGAACTGACCTTCTTTAGTGGCCCTTCCACTTGGTCTTCTTTCTTCTATCTTTTGGTGGTGGTCTAATACAACTTGTGCCCTGACGTCCTTTTTGGCCTGTGGATCCACCTCGACTTTTTTTTTGCTTGATCCAGATTATAGCCAGACTGATGTGTAGAAAATTCGCTACTTTGGCCAAGACAGGTCAAAAGTTGGGCGGCACTCCCGAAGAGGCAGGAATTTCTTGGCCAAGGATAAGAAAGTTTTCTTTCGAAACAAAACTGAGAACCATTGGCTAACCTTGGATTGATGAAAGGCCAGTCAAGGAAAAAGTTTGATCACTTCAATCCTTCCCGGCAAACCATGCAAAACAAGCACTTCACAAACAACACACTCGACGGTACCAAACCAACACCTCGGACTTGCGGGTATGTGGACTAAACGGCAACTGATCACACCAAAGTAGAGTGAATCTTTAAACTTGGGAAGATGCCGGCAATTAGAGACCTCTCCGCTCTGGATGGAGTCTTTCCTCTGTAGTCGCTGACGGATTTCGTTTCCTACAGTGTGAGAAGCCCGACGAAACTGTTGGAAGTCAGTTTTCGGGAAAGGTCTCTGCCTCTCTCATTCACCGTTCGAGAATGAATGAGGAAGGATCCTTTCGCCTGCCCGTTCACGAAATTGCGAGAGCTGCCTGCAAAAGTTCATAGATGGCGAGGGCAAGCCGAGAAGAGAAGAGAAGATTGGTAGGTAGATAGCTAGGTTTGGCCTGCCATCTACAGGTTTTATATCTATTTTGGGGGGGGGGTGAGTTTTCCCAGTACTATTAAAATAAATGGCCATTTCGTCTATTTTTCTTTACTTTTTAAATTTTGAATGATAGTTGGTATACATACTACCAACGAATATGAGTTGGCAGACCAAGCTAGTCCTTGAATGTAGGGTTGTTTTAGAATGCTATCTAAAAATTGGTCCAAGTCTGAAGTCTGACTTGAAAGATGCTACCAGATCAACAAGGCCTACGTATTCCCAACGAATATTAGAGGAAGCAAATTAAACAATGAAGGAGCCCGAGAAAGAAGAGAAGTGGACTTCATTGTTCGACCTAGCCTGGATTCTGGAGGGCTTGAAGGTGCTCGCAAAACGCACATTAAGCCTCTAAGTCACTAGAATTGACCCTAAATCCTGGGCTGGGACAAAGCTCACGGATGCTTTTGAAGACGTACAGTATCAGATACCTTTCGTACCTTCTTTGAAGACTGTACAGTCTCAACTTTTCTAGTCTCTTTCAAGGAGCTCTCCAGTCATGGAGATGGACAGTGGCCAGAGGACAGACAACGAAAGGGCAACGTGCCCTAGTCACTCAGTAGGTCAAAAAACGTGCGAGTTTTGTTAAAACCTTGCTATTCAGCTCAATAATGTTTATCACTGTTATTTTCATCACCTTGTCTGGTAATATGTTGTTATCAACCTGAGTGTATATTGTATCAAATAACCAGAAATGTAAAATAGGTAGCTGATGTACTACACTATTTCATTGTTTAATTCCTCCCTTTTTACCACCATTCAATTTACGGTGATTACTTGAACCGAAATCTAGTTGCTTTTGGCAGGTACACAAGCTTTTAGCCATTAAAAACATAATCTAAAAAGGGGCATGATATATAGTTTGTACGGGCTTAACAACTAAGAGTCCTTTTGAACAATGAGATAAAAGTGTCCGGTGAGAAGTTTTTGTTGCAAAGCTCTTGCACCTTATTAATTCTGAAGGATGGCAAACCTGAAGAATTAACTCAAAGTTGTGTTGACAGAAATATATATGATACATTTGGTAACAGGTATCTCAATGGGCTTTTTCAAATGCATTTCATAATTAAAAGACCAACCAGCACGAAGTTCACACCCATCATTCATATGAACTCAATATGTATCATGGGTAAACTGATAATTTTTTAGTTTTCTTCATTGATTCCACTTTTTTGCAGAACATTATGATTGATGTGGTTATAGGCTAGGTCACCATGCAGGCCAATAACTTTACAAGTTAGGCTCAAAATATGGAATGGGGTTTCAAGGCCTAATTACAAACACTTCATTTTAGTTAAAAGAAAGTAGGAGTATGGGTCCACTAGTTGGGGTCTCAAGTTGGAAACAGGTTGCTGATGGCCATCTGGGGATAGAGTTGAAATTCCAAGTGGCTTTTTAAAACATTTTTAGAAACATTTAATGCTCTCTCCGGGTGTCATGAATGCCGTTGACAATGTGGGGACTAATGGCCAATGAAATGATTCATCTTGGTTGGTGATCTGAGAGCAAACAAACTTGGCTTGTCAGTCACATCAGTTATCACATAGGAGAGCAAGGGCCAACACTTTGGAAGGAAATACACAATTGACATTCTATTACACGGATTCACAGGCAGGCAAGCTGAGCAACACTCACTCACAAATACTTGCTGCATGCCCAATCATATGTCAAACTTGGTCAGGCCGCTCAACCTCTTTCTTAGTTTTGATGAATTGACATCAAACTCTCTAGGTTGCTTGCATTCACAAGTCCTGATGACAGGTGTTTGGTCTTTGAATGGCAAAGTCCTGGGAAATAAGGATGAGCAGGCTCTGGTCTGCAAAAAGTAAGGCTGCTTGGGTCACAGTTGGTGACACTTGGTCACCAATGAAGGATCATGCATGCCTTTCTCTTCAGTTTTGAGCCCTATCTCAATCTTGTGGTACAATGTTTTCAAACGTAGAACAAAAGATCAGAGGATATTGGATTTGATATCTTCAATGGCTCTAATCCAGTGTGAGGGGACGGGTCAGGTGGGCCAACTTCTTGAAATGGTTTGACAAAATGGTAGTGAGGTTTGACAAAATGGTAATGAGGTCAACCCAAGGGCGGTGCACTGAGTAGTAGTCACACACAATGAATTATAAGCGGATTTCGCTTCAGATTTCATAGGACCAGCGCACGGTCGCTTCAAATTTAGCCCTTTCAATGTCTCGCAGTTGTTGATTTTTAGGATGACTGCGTGTCCAGGGTAGAGCCGTCCTTGTCTCTCCCAATATGAGAGCTCTCTCAATCCTGTGATTTTCCTAGCGATACATCTTTGGACTTGTTCGACCTTTTGCAAACCTGCTGAACTCATTGGAGCCCAAATGTTTGAAGCTGATTCAAGATGTGGCTGAACAATCGACTTAAACGTGCGATATATCCAACCATACATTTGAAAAGCTGTACCCACATTCAACTGGATATGCTCATTGAAATCTCCATTATTTTAGAGGACTACACCTAGATCTTTCATAGATGAGACCTGCACAATATCTTTACCTCCATTATCTACGAGTGGAGTATTCAAAGGAGTTGACCAAACGTCATTGAGCGGAATTTCATTCCGTTCAGGGCCATATTTCTCTCAGAAACCCAAAGTAGATTAGTGGAATCTTGGCCATTCCCACCAAAAACTAACTTTGTATCGTCAGCATAACAAGAAAGACTGGCAATAATACTAAGCTTTTGAAGTGGGGCAACGAATATCATACAAAGGAGAAGCCCTAGGATTTGATTTGACATCATGAATGTCATAAAGAGATCCCTTGACCTTAACAACTTGCTTCCTCTCCTGAATGAAGTTGGGTAACCGTGCTAAAATGTGCTCGAAACCCGTGCTGGTTTGGTGGAAGGACTTCATGGATATCAAGAAATTCAACAAGTATGAACTTCATGATCTTCTCAAACACCTTAGAAATAATCGAAGTGACAGAAATCGGCCTAAAGTTACTGGGGAGCGACTTATCTCCCACTTTAAAAATTGGAACAACATAAGCTAATTTTAGTGAAACTTGCCCTGATCCAAGATGCAACGCATCTAGTTGGAACTTGATAACGGTAATTTTTCGAAAGACCGAAAAAGGGCCCTTTTCAGTTTCGTTTTTTTCGGTTTTGTATTTTTCGAAAAATGTTAAAAGTCTACTTTCGACTCTTAGGTATTCTCTATCAACAGGATCTGTATAGGTTGCGTGAGTCAAAAAGGCCAATACTCCGATGTAGTTTCGATCTCCATAACAGGACACACAAATATCTTGATGATCGTATGCACGACTTATACCATGAAAACAGACTTACAGACATAATTCTTAAAAAGTGGGTGTCTAGTTATCACTCAACTATTTCAACTTTTTCAGTACTTTTTTGTGAAGATCAACCATAATCAAATTTGGGCTCATTGTAATGTGTGCCGCTTTTCCATACACTTGACAAAAATCAATAGATTTTAAATTTTTCCACTACTGGCACTTGCGGCAAGAAATACGTTTGAGATCAAAAACATTGACAGATATACATTTTCATCAAGAATCAATTGATCAACAATTGGCAGTGAATACTAACTGTTGAAATTTAGATAAGCTAAAGACAACTTACTATTGTTAACAATGTCCAATTCATTTGCTGTTGGTTAGAAGCAGTGCTTTGAGTTCAATAGAGGGATAGGTGGTGAAAATGGGGCTGATAAAAAAAAAACCCAGTGATTTGAGCCCAAAACTGAAGGCAAAACTATGCAAATATCTATATTATCTTATTTCATATCTCTCTGGATGTATCAATTTCCATCAAACAAGTAAACTGTTTTTTAAGGGATCATTATGTAAATATCAAGTAAGCATATTGAGTATTAGATGTTTATCTATGTGCAAAAATATTGGTTTTATGACCTCCCTCCAAAAAGTTATTTCATTATTCATTTCCGCTTTCATTGCTCGCTCATTTCAAACTCTTTCACAACTCGCTCTTCTGACATCAACTGACTCGTTTTTTTCCAGTCCCTCAATGACCTTCTCTAAATGCTTAATCAGTTGAGTAACCGTGCTAAAATGTGCTCGGAACCCGTGCTGGCTAGGAGGAAGGACTTCATGGATATCAAGAAATTCAACAAGTTTAAACTTCATGATCTTCTCAAACACCTTCGCAATAATCGAAGTGAGAGAAATCGGCCTATAGTTACTAGGGAGTGACTTATCTCCCCCTTTGAAAATTGGAACAACATGAGCTACCTTCAGAGAAGAGGGGAACACCGAGAAGAAGTATTTTTGTAATGTTTTGGTCCATTCTTTTATCTCATTTTACGAAACCTGTGAGACAGGCCATGTGACCCCAAAACTCAAGTAATCCACTTGGAACGTAACAAGGCTTCACTGGACTCAAAATCAGATGGAAAATTGGGTCCTATGATCAAAGCACAGTGGATCCCGCCGCTTATATCGTCGTTTTTTTTTTTCAAAATCCCGATTCATTTTTACAGTTTTTATATCAATTGACTCCGCTTACAACGTCGTCTCACTCCGTATATATCGTTGTTTTGAGGCAAGTTTTCATTCACAATTTTTTTACGCAACCCGTTTTGCTAAAAAAAAAAAATCCTTCGTATCTGATTACACGCCACATCTTACCCAGCTCGTTGCGTGAAATTTTGAAAAATGACAACTTTTCTTGACAATTTGATATTGAAAACAAAAACAGAACACAGAAAAAATCTGATCACCCTGCTTGTTCATTTTGATGCCACCCAAGCCGAATTCAATTTGGTCCTGAGTTTGAATGAGCCTCCAAAGCCTTCCATGATAGTTTCCTTGGAAATTGAAATAAAGTCTCAAAAATTAGTGCTTCTTTTGAGTTATAAATCCTTGAAACATTCGTATTTATTTGCGTATTTAACGTCGTTATGCACCTACCTGATGGAGAAACATCCGGATATATCTTCAGTCCGTATACATCGTTGATTTAGCTCGGTCCCAAGGGCGACGATACAAGCGGGTTCCACTGATTTCACAAATTCCTAAATTTGCTGTGCCCCAGTTTTGCCGATGGTTGTCTTTCACAATGCTTCTCTATAAGAGAAGTGTAAAGCTTTGGGATTTCATACCAGTGCGCCCTCTGGTTCAACCATGAATGAAGTGTCACCACACTTCTTACTGATGACAAAAAGTTGGCCCCAAATATTTTTTTAGTTTTTTTGTATGTTCTTGGCACTTGCCATGTAATGTGTCATCTTTATCAAATGAATACTGGACTTGAATGGTTCAAAATATTCGTCGTACGATTTCCTAAAATGGCGAACAAATTTGTCAATGAAAATTTAGAAGCACTGGATGTGCTAAAATCATGGTAGTTCTTGACGCGATTGTGGTGCAGCCTGACTAGCTGACACAACTGAAATCCGATCCGGTACTTTACACGTCTCTATTGAAGCAAACTCAAAAATTGCGGGTAAAGCCCACACTAACTTCACTTTTATTTTGTTGAGCATCTAATGCCTAAAAACATACATATGTTTCTTTTTTTAGTCTTGTTGGCGACAAACAGCCTTCGCTTCAAGAGCCTCGAAACAACCCACAAAATATCCCATGCCACCGTTGCCACAAGACCTTTCTCAACAACGACTTTCTTAACAAGCATGTCATTCTTACCTTGTCAAAATTGCTGTTTGAGTTTCGAATCCCTTTGTTCTCGCGCTGTTCACGAGATTAACCATGCCATGGTGGATTCGGACTCAATTGTGTGCCTTGATTGTGTAAAAAGTGAGGATGAGTTCGTCTTGAGTTGAATAAGTAAGTGTCAACTTTTAATTTGTAAATTTTCGTTGTTAAAATGTTAGATGATAACTCGTTACGGTTCAGGGTTATTATACCGTGACTCCTCAAAGACGGTATGCCGCCCATGAAAGTGCTCGGATATTAGGGCGAGGGACTGAACATCAACAGTAAAATAATAATGAGGGCTGGAAGATTAAGGAAAAAATTCAAATGAAGAAAAGAAAAAAATGCATGTGTGAGTACGTGTGTGTGTTCATTAAAATTGACTCTAAAACCTGGTTGAGATAAAAGCTCATGGATACTTTTGAAGATGTACTGAAATAGATATCTCTTGCACCTCCTTTTAACACTGCACTGTCCCAATCTGATCTGTCCCAATAAAGCAGTAGTTCTCTAATTCTCACATTGCGTCTGCTTGCCTTTTTGGCAAAAGCTCGAGCATTTCCGGAAATACAACTAGAATCCCAAAACTTTGCACTGAAAAGAGTCAATCTAAAAATATTTCCATATCAGCCCATGCGCATATGCCTGACCATGCCTGACTGACCCTGAGAGATAGCTGAGAAAAAACATCTGAGGCTCTATTTGCATTTTGAGGAAAACCTAATTAGAGAGCAACTACTAAAATACTAGTTTAAAATACAAACTAAGAAGATTGAGACAATTGCAGTATGCACCATTGAAAGGAGGTGCAAACGGTATCTTTTACAGTACATCTTCAGCAGTTTTCATGAGTTTTGTCCTCAACCAGAACTCAGAATCAATTGTAATGAATGGCAAGGTTTACACGTTTGGGCCCTCCAATCAATTTGCCTTCCCCCCCTCCCCCCCCAAACACACACATGAATTTTTTTCTCATCAAAATAGGAGATTCTGAGAAAAACAAAGTGGCTGACCAAACACCTCCAAAAATTTAAAATTAATTTAAAGAAGAAAAAAAATTATCCCAGCCCTTGCCATGACCGTACCCTTTCTCCAACAGAGCATTAATTAAAATTCAATGCTGAAAAAGGAATCGTCCATAAACGTAGCGATAAACAAGGGAGGTCCTTTTGAGGTCGATGGGGAGGCCATTGACAATGTAGAGGCTATGGCTAACATACGCAGAGATCAATTCTCTTCTCTAGTGTGTTTTCTACTCTAAAGAGTTTAGGCGCATTAGCTAATTGCACTAATAATAAGTCTATTGAGATTGGCGAGGCTAGTCACAGATCAAGATGCTTTAGAAGCCGTCAGGAAGCTGAGACTCTCGAGCACTTCTGGTCCTGATGGTGTGACAGCTCAGTGTCTGATGAGATGTTCACAGGTTCGTGCTTCCGTTTTGTCGTACTTTATGCGTTAAATCTTGCACCGGGGCAAGTTTCCCTCTTCTCAGAATTTAGCACATGTTGTTCCGATTTTCAAACGAGGAAATAAGTCGCCTTCGAGTGACTACAGGCCTATTTCTGTACAATCTGTACAAGTCGATTGTCCAGACACGTTTTGAATATACCTCGCCTATTTGGGCTCAAATTAGTTCATTAGTTCAGAAGGTTTGCAAGGGCTTGCGCAGGTCAAGAGAAGGTACGAAAGGTAATGAATTGATATCGCACGTTTTCAAAAGCATCCATGAGCTTTGTCCCAACCCAGGATTTAGGGTCAATTGTAGTGAACTTAGAGGGTTAACCCGCGTCATTAGAGCACCTTCAAGCCCTTGAGAGTCCAAGCAAGTAAGAACAATCAATTCCAACTCTCGTCTTTCTCGGGCTCCTTGATTGTTCAATGTGTTGCCCTCAAATATTAATAGGGAGTATGTAGATGTTTATCCTGTAACAGGATTCATCTCAGGCATGGACAAGTTCCTGACAAAAAAAACGATCAACCCTATCTTCAAAGGCTAACTTGAATCTACCAATTCTAATTCGCTGGTCGATCAGACAATAAATGAATATAAAGTTAAGTAAAGGAAATAGGTCGCTTCGTCTTGAACTTCTAGGGATTATATTCCTAGTAGCGGTAAGAAAATCCAAAAAGATACATTTTTTGCAAATTGCAAGATGCAAGTTTTGGCTGGCACTACTTATGTCAATAAGACAATCGACCAAACTTGCATTCCCTGAACGTTCCAGTTAACATACTGGGAGTTTTTATACCTGTTCGAGTTGTCCGTTGGGTCGAGTCGCCTTGGAACCCTTAAATATGGTTCGCCTATTTGAGATCCATTGATGTCTATTTAGATGTCCGATCACTATTCAAGATGTGGTTGTGCAGTAGACTTAACAACATAAAACCTTCTCTAGGTTTAAGCGTCAAATATATATCCAACCACAAATATACACACCCAATATACAACCCACAATATACCCACTTTTAACTGGAAAGGCTCTTGGAACATTCCATTATCTTACGGACTACACCAAAACCCTTCACGACGAAACTTGCTGATTTTCTTGACATTCAGTATCTTCCAACTCCGAAAAGTATTGTTCCTATGTCGAGGAGAAATTCGAGAGGGTTGCCTTAACCGGTTTTCTTCCCAATGCCTTTTATCAGCTCTTTAGCCCATCCAAACCGTCAAGCTCCTGCAATTTCTGCTGGACGTGGAAACAAAATACTTTGTCGGAATCTAATTATCTGCAAGTGAAGTGTTCAATCACACCGTCCTTCATATTTCCTGTTTTCGACACAAAGGATAACAAAAGTCCTGGACAGCTCAAGAATATTGATTTCTAGCTCAATAATTCGTATTATTTCTAAACTGAGAACTTTCCCCTAGGCCCTCGATCAACTCGTATGACTCGTTTCCTTTTGAATAGGTGGACGCCACACTGGTCACAAAAGGACCAGTTTCTCAATCGTGTTTCTAGCGTCATTCTAGTATCTAGGAAGCACTTTCTGTTATAAGTGACCTTTTACCGCACTTACCCCTACAAGGTTGGTCACTTTCCTTGTCCTCCAGGATTTTTTTGGAAACTTTTTCTCGCTCCTTGCTGGCCACAAGCCTCCTTCAACAATCCCTCTGTCAGGGCGGCAGAATGTCTATGCGATGAAGGCAGCAAAAAGGATTGAATCCTTAACAACACCCTCTATTTTCGATAAAAACCCGTAACATAGGATGTGAGTTGCTCTTCACTACATAACTGGCGTCAAATTTAAGGTATATCAATCGATCTTAGATGTTTCATAAAGCAGGTCATTCTACTTCACGCTTCAAAGTGGCCACCCTGTAGCTGAATTGTCTGGATTCCAGATAGAACTAAATAAGTGTGCTCATAAGCAAGTTCCTAACCTATTTCTTTGAATTTAACCGGTTTCACTTGCCTGAACCTTGTGGTAAAGTATGGATTCTGTCATTCTGACTCTTTTGTACCTCAACCTCACTTTTTCATTTTCTCATTTATACATTTAGATGCCCCGGAAGGCTTCCAAGCGGGCAAAAGCTGGCATCCTCAAAAGAGGCACTGCTAAGGGCAGGTCTGGCCGAAATTCAGTTGATTTGGATTCGGAATCCTCAACTTTGGGGCTAAAAATCTCCTCAATCAACTCTTTACATAATGGGTAATTATTTTTTACTTAATAATAGTCATTTTCTTTGTTTTGAATGAACGCTATTAAATGCAAGTGATTGAACCTAGATAGAGCAAATAACAAATACCATTTCATAGTTAAAACTTGGTCAACACCTACATAACTAAAAGATCAATTTGGCTTGTTAAGGGCTTAGAACACAAATCTTTGTCCCCATTTGGATTGACTTGTTTTGGATGGAACTAAATTGTTATTGGTGAGGGACCCTGAGACTCATTGACATTTAAACAAGTAATATTGTAGTTCTGTTAATTCACAAATGGCCCTGTTTTCTGCCCTTCTTATATCATATATATACAAAATGAAACTACTTGGCTCAAAAAAGATTTTTGTTGCAAGAAAGTTGGTTTTCATTGGTAGAATCTTGGCTCAACAACGCAATGCAAACAAACCTGTTCGCAGCTTTATTTCATGACTTGCCTGTTCAACTGGAAAGAAGCTTTCCAGTCACTAGAGAAAAGAAAGCAGATGTTGACGTATCAAACATGGGCTTTTTATTATTTTGAGGCAAAAAATATAACTTGGAAACTTGTTATTATGAAAGAAAAGTGCGTTCTCAATGGCGGTTACTCTCTTTTTGTGAAATTTATGCAAGCATGAATTTTAAAAAGTTGGTATGACACGGCAGAGATGACTGGAGTTGGTTCAGTCCAAGTCTCAACTCACAGATATGAGTATTCAAAAAACTCACCAGTGTTTTGAAGAAGTCTTGGGCTAACTCCCTCTCTTGACCATTCTAAATTTCTTTAAGCATCATTTTTATAAACTTCATGCAAACAAATCAACCGCCATTAAATAACTATCTTCCTTTTTTTTAGTTACTTTGACCCACTTTTTCTTCTTGATTAAAGGCAAAACGGGATGATTATTTTGAAAATACTGAAAACTCCATTATTGCGAAGTATGTGGTTTCGTTTCAGTTTTGTGGAGAACTATGGCGAGCCTTCAGGTTTTGCCAAAGGTTGGAGGACTGGTCCAAAAGGTTATCTATGTAATCAATGTCATGTGGAATTTGATCACATGAATCTTTACCGCGATCACAAGCAAGTGTGTCAGATAGGACAAGTGAACTGCAAGCACTGCTCGTCTTCATTTTCAACCAAGTGTGATCTAAATTGTCATGATAAGCTTCACCAGGACCAAAAGTTATGGTGCAAGATTTGCGAGGTCCGTTTCAAGAGTATTCAGGCCATTCAGGAACATGACCAGCAATGTCACACTGTCGAAATTACGCCAGAGCCAATAGTCACTATAATCGGCAATGTAACGAGTAACCAGAATGACGTCCAACCATCTAACGGGGTCACAATTTTTCCGATCCCCATGAGCGAGTCATCGGCACCGTCCAAAGTTAATTCCCGCAAAATGAAATGCCCCATGTGCCCTTTCGAATCCCATGATATCCCGGGTTTGACAAATCATATTGAGGGGTGCAAACTTCAGTTGGCCGATGACAATTTTGTTTACTGTTGCTCGCAATGCGAGTTTTCTTCCCGCTTCCGAAAAGTATTTGGTGATCACTACATCCGCCGATTGCAACAAGGTTTTTGTTTCGACCAGGGCGGATATAGTTTACACGAAGGAAGACGGCAACCGCGTAAGAGATCCTCGACGGAATGGAAGTCTGACGATTCCGACGAGATCCAGATCTTACATCAAGACATGCCCAATCCGGCCGTTGTGACCCATATCATCGAGCCAGCCCCCTCCGCTTCAAGAGAAATCATAAAGACCAAAATCAGACTGATTGGAGCCCCGGTTAAGAACTTGATCTTCACTTGTCCCAAATGCAGCAAGAATTACTTCACCGCCCGAAGTCTGGAGGAGCACCTAAAAATCGATTGTACCGCGGTCAAAACACTTCATCTGACCACTGGATCTCAACGAGAAGTTGAAGGGACAGTCGATAGTAAGAGCTCGAATAGTAAGTTCGTATGCTCTTATTCTTGCCGCTTTTGCAACGAACCCTTGAATTATAGCGATAAGGTTAGGAGTCACCGAATCTTTTGCAAGCAACTTCCTCATCCACAGAAGAGTTTCGTTATTTGCGACTTGTGCCATACCGTAATTGAAGACCATACCAAGTACAGTCGACATACGGGTTGGTGTGCTATGAATCCTGAAAAATTGTGTGACGAGGTCATCTTTATTGAAGCAGAAGAGGATCAATTGATTGGCGATTTCGTGAGTCCTTAGTTCGTCGAAGACACACCTTGCCACAAAATCAAAGAGCTGGATTGATGAGAGCGAAAATCTGTTTTAGTCGTTGTAAATACAATAGACTACATATAAAGGAACCATAAAGGAATTCGGATGAATTGTTGCTCGAAGCGGCTTGTATTTAGGTCAAGGTAATGTATTTTAATGTGAAGAGAATAGGTGGCATACCCTTGTGTTGTGATTGTTTTCCACTTTTGGACTTTTGGGCTCCCTGAGAATTTAATTGCTCAGCTGTTTTATGATAGATAAGTGTCGCCATGTACAAATATATTTGCGACAAAGGATTTCCTAGTGATTCTTCTCTAAGGCAAGGACGATATGGCGCATGCTTGAAAATTACTCCTCCAGTATACTATGATAGTATTACTATCTATTGGGTAATATAACGTGGACAGGAGGGAACTGCATTCTTCCTGAAATGACCTGTCAATACATTGACGCAATATCTAATCAATAGGGGATGTCAAATAAAGGAAGTTCAAGGAAAAATGTGATCCGGCACCCTGATATTGGGCATTTTGGGGGGGGGAGAACTAAGACAAACATTGCAGTCAAGTCGCACCATTCGCCCATTGAATTTTCAATAATCGAGTGATTTTGAGCGAGTTGTGTTACAAAATCCTACTAAATGAGCATGTTTGGTGTTAATAAGTGAAAGCACTATCAAATTGGCTCAATACCACAATGCGAATTGCCTAGACAAGCAGGTAAAATGGAAAAAAATGTCAAAATGCCATGCCTGCACAATGCGGTTTGGCTGGGCATGTTGTTTTTGATTTTGCTCCATGGAATAACGTGAGTTGTCCATGAACGCGTTTACTTGACTAGCCCTATGAAAGAACAATGGAAGCAATGCAGTTCATCTCTCACTCCTGGCAGAGTAAAGAATGTCTCTAAAACTGGAATGTTTCTGTTGTCATTACAAGAGTGTTGGCTTGGATGACGTTATCATGTCCAATTACCCCTCCCTCTAATTTCCTATACTGTCACTGATGATTGCACACATGTACATGTTGTAGTATATTTATATGTGTGTTTTGGTAATGATATATTTGATTATGAAAAGAGCTAACGATAATAATCTGAGTAGGGCTTTGGGTTCAGCGTCCCAAAGCAACTGGTTCACAATACTAGTCCCTGATCCGTGGAAAACGTACTAGAACAAAATTCATGACTTTAAGAGTTTGTTATATGGCCTCAGTTATTTTTCACGCACCCTTAAACTTATTCTGATTATTTGCAGAAACACATTTGGTCTCATATGCTATACATTATAATCTTCCTCATGGCCACATTGTCTCTCAAGATAAAATGAACTTTATGAAACATTTATTGAATCTATGGTAAGATCTTCAACTTTGAACATACAGATGTATGCATAAATAAATCTTCTGTTTGTAGGAAATGGATGAGGCTTGTAATTTGAGTTGCTGTACTCATATCAATTTAGCACGGAAGCACTAAATTTAACGAGAAAAAAAAAGTCATGGTTCATAACGATTGTCGAACATGAAAAACTCGA
>NC_081445.1:12748108-12837249 GCF_007210705.1 Tigriopus californicus | reverse complement strand
CTCATTGACATTTAAACAAGTAATATTGTAGTTCTGTTAATTCACAAATGGCCCTGTTTTCTGCCCTTCTTATATCATATATATACAAAATGAAACTACTTGGCTCAAAAAAGNCTAGGCAAATAATTGTCATTTTGCGCTTTCTTACACAGCCAAATTCCAGAGACACTAAATCGAAAGGCAACATCCGAGACAAAAGGCTGTTTATCCTCTAGTTATCGTATAATGTGCGCTCAATCACATTCAACACAAGCGCCCCTCCCCTGAGGGTCGGGCACTCATCAGACCCCCATCAAGGCCGCATCATCCTAATCTCAAAAAATCGCTGTTCCAATTCTTAAATCCTGTTCCTTAGTTGCCCCTTTTCTTGACCCCAGCGCCCTCTTCCCTTCTGTCCCTCAAAGTTATCTTTTATCATCATTTATTTGAATCTTCTAACGACCCAATCCCTTTCAATCAATCATGCCTCGACGTAAGAAACGGAACCGTTCACCCATTGAGGATATGGATAGTAGTGAGAGTAACAGTCAGAGTGATCCGGGTAATCCTCTCAGTAGCGACGAGGATTACGAGATCCCGGCATTGAAGAAGAGTAAAAAGGCCGTGACTAAAAATGGTACCATTGAAGATGGGGGTCGTCGGAGGTCGACCCGTGAGCGGCGACAGCGTTGTATCCTGCATTACTGCCCCAAGTGTACAGCATCCTTCACAGATTTGGAGGAATTAACCCTCCATGTGTATTCCCATCGTATTGCTAACAGGGGAGCCAAGGCTCCCAAGGCTGTTAAGGCTGTGAAGCAAGCCGTGGAAAAGTATGCTTGTTCCAAATGTTCCGACAAATTTAGGACGGCTAAGGCGCTTAAAGAGCATTTTAACGTTCATAAAGCATCAGAGAGGGCTTTATTTTATTGTGGGGTGTGTCAATGTGATTATGGGACGGCTGTGAGCTTGTATGAACACTTCCATGATGTTCCTGATCATTGGGAGAATCGGGCAGTTAAGAAGGGTAAAGAGATCTCGAATGGGTCAGGTCAGACGCCAGTTTTGGTCGAAAATAGCCTGGGATATTGTGGGACGTGTTTTTTCCCGTTTATGAGTGAGAAAGACCAGGGGTTCCACAAGTTTCGCATCTGTGTTCCCACTTGTCAGACGTGCCATCAGCCCTTGGGAACGAACGGGGACACTTTTTTCAAACACGCCCGGACCCATTTTGATTTGACATATAAATGCGCAAAATGTGGACAGTACGATCTGTTGTCAGAGTTCTTAGAACATAGTGAGGAGTGTAAAGTGCCGGGTCAGGCCCGAAAAATCGAGTACATGTGCAAAAGCTGTGATTTCCGAACCCCGTGTGTGAAGCTCATGTTTGCTCATGGTTTGAGTCATTGCTTCGTGAAGGAGATGCCCGAGGATTCCGTGTCTCCATGGGCCAGTTGTCATCATTGTAGTGAAGTGCTGGAAGTGCCTCAGAACAAGAAAGCCAGGTTCAAGCTGCCCAAGGAGTTCGCCAAGGCTCGCGTGGTGAAGATTGTTCAGTCCAACGTCCATTACATGATCGTGGGTCAGGAGCGAATAGTCCTGCCTCAAGAGCCGTCTGAAGGAGTCGAAGAAAGTGACCTGGAATCCATAGCGGACGACACAAGCCCCAGTGACATGAAGACCCAGGTGCCATTTGGAGTCAGGTCGTTCGCGAAGCTGCAAATGTCCTTCAAGTCCAATCTGGACTTTCTAGCCCCGACCTTGGGCAGCTTGCGAGAGCTTCGCCTCAAAAGGCCGGGGATTGAGAGTAATCCGGATCTGCTTAAACGCCTAGCGGAGGGCTCCATGCTCACCAAAATGATCTTGGGTCGAGCCAATGACGTCGTGGTCACCGCGGACCTCTCCGCACCCACTCCCAATGCATTCAAATGCCATCAATGTGGCAAGATCTACTCGACACAGAAGAACCTCGAGGATCACATTGCCATAGAGTGCAGTGAACCCAAGGCAGATCCGCAGAACGACTTGAAACCCAACGAGGCCGAGGAGGAGCTCAAGAGATTGCCAGGCACACGGGCCAAGTCCAGAACTAGAAATGGCAGCAAGTGAGTATGGTATATAAGAGAAGATTTTGGGGTGAAAAACGGTGTAAAATGTTAGGGTGTTATTAGTTTGTGTGGCCTTGAACTGGGAATGATTGCAAGATAGGTTTCGACTTTCATTCGGAGCTTCGGTACATGTTGTTATCAGGCGGGTCCTTTTGCTCAATTTCATTTCATCATAGACAGGATCGAACATTTAGAGTTTGTTTGAAAAGAAGTATTATTTCTTCGGAATATTACCTTCATCCTTTATTCAATTTCATGTTCTCCGTCTTTTTTCCTTAGATAAAATGATCTACCCATCTCCAATTCCGATCTCCAATGGAAGCTTCCCCAGCAGGATTCGACTTTTACAACAAATCCTTGTTTGTCGGTCAAAGAGCGTGATGGCTCTTTTGACCTCTATGTCCATTATCAAATTTTGGATCTTGAGAAGCTCCATCAGACGATACCATAAATATTACAACACAACCATCCACGAAAGAGTGCGTGACATTGCTTTTTTGTTGTGAGTTGTTCAAGATTCCGCATCTGAAATGCATGGATTGACAATGACCAAGACATACCACATCAATTTGCAATTCTCATGTCATAGCCGGGAGATATCCTGAATATCTAATAATTGAAAACTTGACATGGCATGCGGTCAAAGAACCATGAATTTATTGACATTTTAGCTATTCATAGTTTGGTAGTCCGTAAAAAAGTTCCCTTTTTTTTTGATGAAGAAGGAATAAAGGGAGATTTAACTTGTCTCTCTGTTCAAGAAAGAGATGATGCATTCATAAGAAGCGAATTTAGATTGGCCATTGCCTTTCGGTGTATGAGTTGTAAGGATCTTGAGAACAATTTAAGTAATATGATCTTCAAAGTGGAAAGACGAAACTGTTGAAAGACCAATTTGATGAGCTTGATGATTATTCGCGTAATATCTCGTGTGCTGATAGGTGTCCACATCCAATAGGTCTCTAGAAGTATATCTAATCTAATAAAACAAGGCATCTTCTGTGATGGACCTTGGCTTTTTTGATAGGTTAAAAATGTGACGTGTGATAGATTTTGAATTAAAGTCTTTATTGTGAGACGAGCATCTCATTGAATGTATACAGTTTTCATTACAATACATGTACATACTACGTACATGAGATGTACTATGAGATGGTTCAATTATTAGCCAAAATTGAAATACCACAACCAGATCGTCACAAAGTCCAACTCACGACTACACCTGTCCATTAGATTTATTCCAAGACATTGTCATAACGTTCATTGCCGTACTTCACGAATGCATCCAATTAATAAGATGGATTTGCCAAAGAAGGTACGTAAGTTGGATACATTACCAGAGCTGCTCAAAAAAGCCCTATTTTAGCTCTATTTATGCTTTGCAACAGACTTTTTTGGCAAAATTGTCAAAGAGCAAAAAAAATCATGTTAAGCAAAAATGAAAGATTATTGTAAAAAATACTATGCCACTGTCAACGACTGTTTGCATCAACATCGGAAACAGTAGTGGAGGAAGTCCAGGGCTGCCTAGAAGAACACCATCCCTTTTATAGACCTTCACGGATCCCGAGATGGACGTGGCCTTCAAGAAGATGAAGAGCAAAGCCTCATCAACATCAGGGGTCTCTCCCTTCCAACTTTCACTTCTCCAGACCCAAGCCCAGCCACTCCTCCAAGAACTCTTCAGCTTTGCCTTCCATTCTTCTTTCTTCCCACCAAAGTGGATGGAGTCAGCTATCATCTTCACCCATAAGAAAGGGCCCAGGGATATTCCAAACAACCATCGGGCTATCGCCCTGGAGAACCCCCCCTTTTTGAAGATGATGTCCACCCTCTTAGCTGCTCGCTTCTCTGGATTGGCTGAGGATAGGGATCTCCTTCCCAAGTTCCAATTGGGTTTTCGGAGAAGCCACTCTACCACCACGGCAGCTACTCTCCTCTTTGAAATTGTGCATTCCAACATCAGCAATAAGAGGAGAGTGTATGGATGCGTTTTGGATTCATGCAAAGCATTTGATAAGGTGGACTGAACGTGGTTTTTCCTCAAACTCCAACGGTGGGGAGTTCCGCATTCAATCTGTGTCCTGCTGTCCAACATCTATGCAGGATTTGGAAGCTCCATTCGATCTGGTGAGGACCTATCCCCTGCTACTTCACTTCCATTGGCCTTCCACAGGGGAATCCCCTATCATCAATTCTTTTCAATCTTTATGTATCCGACCTGCCCAAAGCCCTCACCCACCAAGGCCCCACCATCACCCATTTTCCAGTACAATATCTGCAATACGTAGACGACCTGCTTCTCTTGGCTGAATCAGCCGTGGAATTGCAAAATGCCATCAATGTGCTCCATGACTACTGCCCAAAGGAACGGCCTTCAAATCAATACCATCATGACTATAGCCATGGTTTTCCATAAAGGTCGTCTGCCTCCCACCTCCTTCCATATCAACAATAGTCCGATTGAAATTGTCAAGTACTTGAACTATGTCGGTTTCACCTTCTCCACCCAACTCTCCTTCACCAATCACCTGAACTCTGCAATAACTAAGGCCAGGGCTAGGATCGGAAACATGTGCAATAGACTGCGCATCAAGAATCTTCCCCTTGCAATAGTTCTTCAACTCTTCTGGACCTACATCACTCCAATTTTCCTCTACGGCCTTCACCTGTGGCTTCCAAACTCCGCCCAATCCGCCCTCAAATCCGCCAATGCCATATTCACTAAATTCCTCAAGCGATACCTGTGCGTGCCCCAATATGCCAACAATGTGTGGACGCAATTTTTATGCAAAACCGAGCCCCTCACCGTCGGGCTGGCAAGGTTAGTGTCCAAAGTTGTTGGGAACCTGACCTTTCCGGAGGTGATGTCCGGACACAAATTGTCCTTTTTGGTCAAGGACTTGTTAACACCCTACTGTCCTTGGCCCGAAATCCCTTCGGAGTATTGGCGGTCATGCACGTTTGTCGGGCTTCCAGCCAAATTCCACCAGGAAGGACAGAAGTTGGCAAGGGATCTATTCTATCTTGCACTTTATTATGGCAACCAATAATTTCATCACTTATCTCTATACCTATCTACGGTAAACGTTATTCTCCACCGATTAGTTGGCGGTACTACTTTTTTGAACCTAACCTAACCTCATCAAACCTAACCTAACCTTGCCTAACCTAACCCAACCTAACCTTACACGATATTAATAGCCTTTAAGGTCTCTCTCCAAACCTTTCTAACAGTTTGTCACAAATTTAAAAATGAGCCCCGCCAACTAATCGGTGGAGAATAACGTTTATCATCTATCTACCTCTCTTTGCATTGTCTGCGACTCCCCTACTCCCCTCTTCACTTTTTTCATTTACACTGACTGAACCAATTCAAATCATTTTTATTGTGATATGACATTCCAGTCATCCATTTTATCATTCTGACCATTTCACTCTTTTTTTTGATCCATCGCCGTACATTACATTCTTACACACACTTTCTACATATTACAAATGGATAAAGTACGACTGTGAGCCGCAATAAAGGTAATCATTTACTCTTCATAGCTATAACTTTCCTTGATTATGCAATTCTTTTCGATCTTGAAACATTTGTCTTTGGTACTCTTCCCCTCATGTCCAATTACTCTTGATTGATCAAAGAAAAGGTGTTCCACGAATTATCGGGTGTTAGTCAAATATTGATAAGTGAGAAAAAACCTCTCGGAAATTTAATGGGTGGAGCACGTTGATTTCTCTAATTGCAGTTGTAGGTGGTTCGATATTTTGCGACATTGGTAGATAAAATCAGTGGATCAAAGAAAGGATTAATGTCACACCTACTTTGAGAACTTGAACATCATGTACTTTGTTCATGGACATTATGTGATCTGCTTTCAAGAAGAGGGATTTCACCAATTTCCGACCACTTTACCCTTAATCATAATGAATTCAAAATGTAGTATATCTACATAAATTATAACTTTGAAGAGGTTCAAAACATGATCCATAGAGCTTTATGAGAGTTATGTTAGTGCTTATTGCCGATTAATGAAAGTGGATCTAAAAAGTTTTGATCTCGACAGATAATGGGCAATGATCAATTATAACCGACGGTTTTCAATTAAGCACAAATTTGTTTGTTTGTGCGCTTAATTCACGGTCTTTGAATGGTATTTGAATGATCAGAAAGCGGTTTCTGGAAACCCTAATCCCCGTCTTTTGTCAGCAATCACTCAAGCCTATCCATACTAGTTTTGGCTTGAAAACTAGAAATTTGCTCACTTATCACTCAACTAACCGAAAGAAACCAGTTCAATGCAAAACTTGCTCACTTTGCCCACACTTTCCTGGCCAATTTTCTCACCCGTCTGAAAAGGTTCGTTCATTCTCACACATGTGTCATTTTGCTCGTCATGACGCAGGAGTGACTCATTTCCTTCACATTAAAAAAATCTCTAACAGGAATCTTCCTTGGGAGCGGATATTTTTTATTTCTACTTTTCAGTCTCAACGTTTTCGTTGTTATTCTTTATCAGTAAAAAGAGAGGTACAAGGTGTATTCTTTGGCTTCAAAGCGTCATCGTCTGTGGGTCTACCTTGTACCCTTGCAGCACTCCCTGACATTCCCGTTTTCAAGTGCGTTCGTGTGACCTCTATTTAAGTAAATAGTGACATTATTTTCGGTATGAGCACATTTGAATCATGAAGTAAAGCATTGGAGAGTTTGCTTTTGAAAAAATATTCCACACTTCAGTACCACAGGAATTTGTTTTTTGTGCAACCATTTGGGAGGGAGAGGTGTATTGTATGGTCTCCTGGAGGTGGTTGTATTCTAGAAACGTCGCCGAGAAACTACATATGAAGCACAAGGGTTTGAAGCGTCAGTCAATTCAAAACAATCCAAGAAGTTACAACTTTACAAAACACTAAGAATACGTACGTGCACAACACAAAGATGAGTATTCAAAAACCTTGCGTTGCTCTCCTCCTCATTGGAACCATTTATTCAGGTAGCTAATCTATGCATTATCCTTTTGATCTATTTCTTTGTGTTGTAGAAATGCATCCAACCGGATTTTGGTTATCATCCGAATATCAATTTTTTCCATGCTTGCCAATTTTACGTTCAAAAACAAATCGTGTGAATGAGTTGTTCTTTGAAGATCTGCTGTTATTGCCACAGATGATTGAAAATTTCCGTACATGAAATGCATTAGCGGTTTTATCCTTGATTTTTTTGCACCAAATCGATTTTGATATTTTTTCCCTCATGAGTCCAGTTTCATGATTCGCAGTTTTAAGATTACCAAAGTCGACTCTCCAATTCTATGAACATATGAACTCTATCTGACATGTTTTGATCCATGGCCAAATTTTCAAAAACCAACACTGCCTTTAACCCTAACTTTGTCCCCACTATAAAACAGATTTCAACCGAACATTAATCGTTCTCACAAAGACAAAAAAAAAGATTCTTCATTAGATACATAACCATGTCCTTTTTCACTTATAGTGAATACCCTAGAATGCTACCGCGGATTCGGCATTGTAGGCCAAGAAAGCCAACAAATTGAACACTGTCGACCGGGCACCGACTATTGCTTCAGGGAATATGAACGTACGTAGCCCAAATAACAAATAATAGGGCAGGGAGGGATCGCTCTTGGTTGGCTGATTCCATCGGCCTCCCAAGCACGTGTTCTCATTAATATCATTTCTGTTTGCAGAGTCCCGATCTCTAGGCGGTCAAATCAAACTCGGCTGTTTCTCTGGCATTGCTCCGATTCACACGGGTATGATGGACGATGGTTGCACCACAGTGGATCGCGATGGGGCTCGCATTACCACTTGTTATTGCGCTTATGATTATTGCAATAGCGCCACATCTATCTCGAGTCTAGGGCCCCTTATGGCTCTCTGTACGCTTCTGCTCAGTTATATGCTTTAAATTACGTTTTACCACGCTATGTACTATGTTGCGGAACTTGAACGGGTCCGTGAATAATAAATGTCACATTTCTTCATTATAAACGTTCTCATGCATAGATAATGTAGGACATGGATCTCAAACATGGCTAGGAGGCAGGTAGCACGTTTTTTAAGGGCCTACAATTCTCAATCCTGGAGGTTTAGGAGGAAAAGAAATTGCTAAGACGAAATTATAATAGTATACAATGACACTTGTTGAGATCAGGAGACCAAAAGGAACCAATTTCTTGGGTGACAAATTCATGTGTTGTCAAAAGTTTACTCTATAGTATGCTTTAAACAAACTTTTGAGTTTTGTAAGACAATGCTATTTCCTCTCCTTCTTGTATATTCTTGTCGCTTTGGATATATCATAAAATTCAAGGTAGACTCAATAACCGAGTCTTAAGTTATACTCCTTTAGAGCAATCAAATTTACTTGATGATTTGCACCTCTTCAAATCAAATCTGAACAACATCCATTTGTTGAATACTTTCAAAATTTGTGGATGATGTGAATTAACACCCAAACTAAAAGAATGAACAAGGCGTCTTGAATTTAAGAACAAAATGCCATATTGACTCATCAAACTGTCTTGTTCGAGCTTTGCAAAATGTGTAATGAGACCTTACCCGAACATCTCTTTCAAAGTGTGTGGTGCTCAGGGTGGGCATTTCATTTTTGGACACTTTTGTCCACCCCTGTCCAAAAGTGTCCAAAAGTGTCCAAAAATAAGGGTGGACAAAAGTGGACAAAAGTGGACAAAAGTGTCCAAAAATACGAACCTTTAAAACTACAAATATAAAGGATATTCTGTATGAAACCTATCCTCTACTTCAAAAATTGCTCATTGATGGTTCCAAGAGCAAGATAACTCTTTAAAACCTTTGCCATATACCTCTAACATACCCAAAAAAGGTATTTGAAAGACAGGTTCTTAACTCTTTTTTTCTTACGTTAGATTAGAAAGCAAGCAGGGAACAAAGTCTCCCTCTAGTAGAATGCAGCTGTTGCAAAGGATTGAAAAACTGAAATAGCTAAACATTATATTCTGGTTATCTGGCTTCATTTATTCAACATTATTAACTTTTTGCAAAAATGTTTTACTTAAAATCATCAGTCATTTGGGATTTCTTCTTAAAAAGTACTAATATTAAAAATTGAATTTCTTACGAATTGCTAAAATCTAATAATGACATATTTTCCTATACTTATGGTTTTTCTTCCATAAGTAAGTTAATTGAGACATTGTTAGGCATATTTTTAACTTTTAAAGATGCGCTTGATGTCAGGAAATGAGATTCCCAATGTTTCTTAAAGAAACATATATCTTAGTTTTTAGATGTATTATAAAAGTGTAATTCATGCACTCCTTATAAATATGTTATGTATATTACAAATATGAGAAGTATTATTGGATATTTGATATTCAGCTCCTAAGCTTTTTTAAAATTATTTTTTTTAATCTTTATTAAAATTACCCAGCCACCAAATGCCCTGATTATAGTGTGGCTTTGACTTATTAACATTCAAAATATATTAAAGATATTTGTTTTGACTTTATAAAGCTGTATTGTATCAAGATAACGAATTTCGTTAAGTGTATATCTTGGAAATTAAAAACGTTAGTGAAAAGGCTAGTTGTTACTTCATATTTATGTGTTTGAAGAAAGCTTAGATTTTATTGATTACCGATTCTATTTGCTGGTTCACATCTAGATTTGGTAAAGAAATAACATGATTTAGGGTTTAAAAGTGTTTGCTTGTCAATCCGCTTTTGCACACTTGTACTTAATTTTGGACACATTCTGCCCACTTTTGTTCATTTTTGTCCACTTTTGTCCACTTTTGTCCACTTTTGTCCACTTTTGGACACTTTTGGACCCTTTTGTCCACTTTTGGACACTTTTGTCCACTTGGTGTCCAAAAGTCACGCTAATTCTCAAAATTGCCCACCCTGGCTCTGACTAAAGGAACTGACATTCAAGCACTGTGATAGTATTAGACCCATCTTGTAATCAGTTGATTAATAGTATATAATTAATGTGAGAAAATTAAAAGAAAAAAGCAATACTATTTCCAATCTCTGCCTTGTTTATGTTGTTCGAAGTAAAGAGATGTTTTTAAAGGCTTTCTTTATCCAAGTTTTGAACAAGGATTGACATATTTACGACCCAACATAATGTACCTTTATTGAGAGGTTTGAATTTACAACCTATTACGTTTTTTCTCAAACTTGACTGGATTATACTACGAACTTCTAGAAATATGGACTGTGAACGAGCTTACTGCCAAATCGGTCAGCTCTTGGGCATGACAACTCTGAGCCACTTTCCAAATTAAGGTAATAAAATAAGGAATGAAGTATGAAGATTTCTGAAATTATAAGCAGGTCTTTTTATACCATTTAATTGTGAAGTGGTTGGTTTCAAAGTTATGTTATCAAAAGCGTTTGTAGCTGACCAAGAGCGGGCCGAAAATTCGAATTTTATGTAGTGTTAACATGACTTTGGACATATCTCCTGAGTTCCCTAAGCATAGTTTTGGGCTCAAATTTGGCCAAGTTCATCTTTTCAATATCATCTCGTGGTCCTTTAAAGCGTTTACTTGGAATTAAGTGAACAACATAGGAGATAAAAAAATGCTTCTGTCCACAGTCCACATTTCTACAAGTACGTGGTTATACCTAAAGTTGTAATTAGTTTGTCAAGAGGTGATCCGTCCTATAGATGCTCTAGGCATAGATACGCGAGGTTGAGTATACGTCATCAAATTCGACCGATCTAATTGGCTGCCAATTGTCAAAGAACATGGGCTTTGTTTTGAAACCTTCCCGACCGGGAGTCAGTCGCTTCTAAAAAGAGGTCACGCGTTTGCATTGCATAATAGGGCAAAGCTTTGAATGATTTATGAAAAACTTGATCCACCATGTATTCAACCAACTCATTCCACAGAGTTCAGAGTGTCTTTTGTAATTGCAACGATATTAGTGTGATATTTCTCAATAAAATATAGTTGGCACACTGATATTTCGCATGCTGCCAGTTTCAAGTTGGACTAAAGCAAAAATCTGAGCTAAAAGTAGTTGGGATTACTGAAAGTTTAGGCTACAAGTGATTTGGTGGATTGGGGCAGTTTTGGATTTAAACCAACGAACCTCGGAATAATGCAATGTGAATAAATGACAAATCCTGAACCTCCGCGTTATGTACTTTTCTGATTTGTCCAGTTGTTTGTGATACATTGGTACTTCTAAATGGAATGTCCCATTGCAGCCTACTTCGCATTTTCACACTTTTTTCCATGAACCTATGAATCGAAAAGAGTCAGGAAATGTGATCCCCAGTGCATTCAAAATAGGAGATTGTAATTTGCCGATTTATAACCGGTTGCAACTTTTATGATGTTTCATCTGGCAACCAATTTGAGTTGGCAGACCGGGCTAACCCTTGAATGTAGAGTTGAACTGGAATCTTGACTTGGAAGATGCTTGCAGACCAACATGGATGCTCTTAAAAACGTTCAATATCAAAACCATATATCAAAACAATATCAAAACCAAAGTGGGTCCCCAAACACCAAAAAGAGCAAACAATTGTATTTCTAATCAGGGATAGAAAAAATGTACCCAATGAGACATACCGGTATTTCTCCCAATAAAGAGTTTAATGAAATATTTTGTACAGTATAGAGACGTGTAAAGTACCTGATCGGATTTTAGCTGTGTGAATTAGTCAGGCTGCGCCACAATCGCAGCAAAAACTACTACGATTTTAGCAAATCCAGTGCTTCCAAATCTACTTTGACAAAACTGTTCACCATCTTAGGACATCGTTGGACAATTATTTCAAATCATTTAAGCTCAACATTCATTTGCTAAAAGTGACATTACATGGCAAGTGACAAGAATATGTAAGAAATACGGAAAAAAACATGTGGTGCTAACATTTTGTCATCAGTAAGAAGTGTGGTGACACTTCCTTCATGGTAGAAATAGAGGGCGCCCTAGTATCTAGTATGAAATCTCAAAGCTTTACACTTCTTCAGAGTGCATAATCCCAACTTCTTTGATCTCTCGCAATGCGACAGCTCTCTCATTCCCTCAATGTTCCTGGTGAAACATCTTTGGACTGATTTGGCTTGTTGAACACGTTAGAGCTCAGATGGGTGCAGCACATTCCATCTGTGGCTGAAGAATCGACTTGTATACGTTGTGAACAACATATCGATTTTCACTTGTCTCTAGACTTTAATGTCCGATCCATCCAAATTCCACCAAACGTTTGAAAAGCCTAGTGACTTTCAATTGGCAGTACTTATTGAGCCTTCCAATTTTTTAGTGGACTACGCCTGAATTCTTCATGGACGAAACTTGATAAATATCTTTCCCTCCAGTAACCACGCGTGGAGTGCTCAAAGGCGGTGACCCAGAGATCATTGAGCAGAATTTGATTCGGGATTTTCCAAGTACTTCAAAGGAATCAAAGTAGGTGAGTGGTCTGTTGGTCCCCAGGGGGTTCGAATCCCACCCTCGGATGGTAGTCTAGAGAGTGTAGAGCCTTAATGAGCATTTTGCGAGCACCTTCAAACCCTTAAGAATGCAGGAAAGTTCGAACAATGAAGTCCACTTCTCTTCTTTCTCGGGCTCCTTCATTGTTTAATTTGCTTCCCTCTCACGGTGGTTAAGATATCGTTAAGTAACTTTCAAGTATGCTCTCAAGATTGTTAAACACGGTATTTTCCATCAGTAAATCAAAAAGTAGGTAAGTAGTTCGTAGGTAATACGTTGGCCTTGTTGATCCGGTTGCATCTTTCAAGTCAGACTTGGACAATAAATAGACGAATTATAACCTTTCATTTTAATAGTACTAGGGACTACATTCCCTGTAGCGGTTAGAAAAGCCCGAGAAAAACCAAACCAAACAAAAAACAACTACTTGATCTACTGATATCAAAAACCGTCTTCAAAAGTCATGAGAGCATAGTTGAAAGTTACTAAACACCCTTTCTTCACACCATGCTCTAAAATTCGAGGAGAGAACATAGTACATGCTCTTGATCCAGTAGCATTTTTCAACTCAGACTTGGACAATTTTCCGACCAAAATTCCAGACCAACCCTATATTCAAGAGCTAGCCCGGTCTGGCAACTTAAATTCGTTGGTAGATAAGATATTGTATATAATTAAAATGATATCAAATGCAAAAATGACGACCTTTCATTTTAATAGTACCTGGGATTGCATTCCATGTAGGAACTAGTGAAGCCCTTAAAAACCCAAGCCAAGACAAAATAGATAGAATAAAATTAAAGCAGAAACGGACATTTGGTGGGAATTTTGACGTAAACACCGGAAAATATATAAAAAGTGCTCCATATAGCATAATGCTTGAAATGAATATTTGTACATTTACAGTAAGTAAATGGTCTTCGACTCTCCAGTCTTACGAGTGCATTTCTCTCATTGGTTATTGTTGCTCTTTTATGTAACATTTTTGAGCCACAATCTTTAACGAAATTTTTCAAACAATGCAACGTTTTTTCCTAAGAAAAGCAGAAAATTTTCTGCCTGGTCATAGTACATACCTTTTTGACTTAATTGATTACTTGTTAATGATGTTCTTCAATAACAAAACTCACGCTGTATGTTTTATCGACTTGTCATGGTAGACAAATGACATCATTTTGAGGCTCATTATTGATGAATAATTGATGGGAATCTTGAAGACCATCAACGAGAGTGGGACGCCTTTAATTTCCATTATTCAACTAGACGCATAGCTCGGCACAATAACGTAAAAAGACCTTCCACATGACATTCAATCTAACTTTGAAAGGCGAAGAAAGTATTCATCCTCTAAATAGTTAATCTTATGAGTCCACCATCTTCAGTACAATAACAAGAAAGTATACTTGTGACAACAAGTTCCAAGGATCATCATGTATGGCAAGTTCCATACTTATGAAAAACCGTCAGGATCGAACGAAGAGCCAAGTGATTCACTCGTATTTGAAAGCCGAGAGCGAGCGCTTCAACCACGTTTTCTTCGAGCTTGACGCCACAATTGGAACCATGAAGGATAAACTTGTTCCAATGGTACTCATTCCAATATTTGTGCTCATCAATGTTCCAAACCCAACAGGTAAGCGACGTGACGAGATACATTCTGGCTAACATCTCAATGGTGTTAGTTTTACAAGACATTTGTGAAAACTTAGGTTTAAAATCAACATAACTTTTTTTTTACAAATTATGTTAAGACAAATTCAAATCTGACTCTTATTTTCTGAGAATTGTGATGGGTGCCAATAAAAGTAAATTTAGAAATTATTTTCGTGCCAATATATTATTTTGCAAATGAATTGGTGTTGCTCTAAAATTTTCAAAGTTGAATGCGTTTATATAACGTAATGCAGCATTAACCTTTAATCAGCCAAATAACCTTGAAACGACACATTGGGGACCCGCCAAGAGTTAATTAAACGCAAGTAATTTGTCTATTAGAGGCGTTAATCTATGATTATGAAACGAAGACAACATATTCCGGTTTATACAACTAGTATTGGGAAACCTTAGCTTTTTAAAGGTCGGTTAAAAGTTTGCGGTTGTACCCCCGTCATAAAAATAGTCTGGAAGTTTCATGGATTTGGTTGAAATATTGTCAAAATAAGGTTGAAGAATAATTTGCCTCCTCCGCTTTATTCGTAAGAGCTTAGGTTATTATAAGAACGGATGCGGTCTTTTTTATTCACGTAAAACATAGCTGGATCAGCAATGCCATTTATTCGTCAACGAATTTAATTAAAGAAAACGTAATCCTGCTTAAAGTCGGTTTTCGTCAGGAAGGTGAGTTTTTTTTTTAATTAAGGTCACACTGACAATATATTTGACCATGCGTGTGTGATCCATACGATTCGTAAGACAGTTAAGAGGGGGGTTAAATTGACGTTTTGGCTCGATTGTTGGACAAGGTCGTCTCTTTTCGTCTCTTGTCTCGAGTCACGGTGGTTGAAAAGCATTTTAAAAATTTCAAGGAGAATACTCAAACACATCTAGCATTTTTTCTACTTTGCAAAATTCTAAGGCTTATTTAGCTTTGATGATCATGCGTTATTAAGTTCTAGCTCAAATAATGAAAAACTATAATTTTACTTTGCTATGTTTGCAAATCTATGCTTTGACACTATAGTGTTCATAGACCTTTTTGATGGATATTAGGAGCACGTTTACTTATTTGCATACATATTACAATAAAATTTGCCCAATTGCTAATAAATTGTATGGGGTTGGCAGGGCATTAGTAAAGAAATTGCAAATAACGAAATTACAAATAACGAAATTACAGTAGTTCGTTCCATTTTTCGCAAAAGGAACTGTTATTGCATTACAATTTAAAATTGTGTAATTGTAACGACCCAAAATCTAAAAGAATCTCTCGTTACTCGTTCCTTTTTCAGCTTCCAGAATGGAGTCTAATTTTTCGTTTGTCTCGTGACAACTAAAGAACCTTAAAGCTCAACAAAAATTGCCATTTTTACTAATTTCATCTAGCATATTTTAATCATAGAAAGTCAGGGTTGAAAATTGCGCTTGCCCCAGCTACTTTGAGGGTGTTCTAGGCCTTTTTGCTTTTTTATTGTTTACATCTTCTCGATCGAATTCCGTTGGACTGAAGATCAGATTCGGTGCTTGAATATGATGCATCAAATTACCAAAACCTCCTCACTTCCACGACTTAAAGGATACATACACTTCTTTCAGAGAAGCTTTACCAATTTCATATAGGGTGTCCACGATGAAATTGCCACACTATGAAATTGCTCTAACTTTTTAACCGTTGGGTAGAATTTAATGAAAATTTGGGTGGATTTTGATCATGGTGCATTGTTTACATCCTGCAAGTTCTAAAGTTCCATCAAAACTTGCGGAAATGGAGTCGAAAGAACAGTTCGAGCGTGATAAAAACTTGCGCATTCAACACGTGAACAAGGATCTCTCACATCGTTCCATTGTCATCGCTAAAACGTTGGGAATCGCGAATTCCACGGTGTCGCGAGTAATTAAGCAGTTCGAGGAACGATTGACTACCAATCGGAAGCCCAGAAGAGAAGGAAAAAGTATTCCGTACTACAGCAAAAATCAAAACCGCGCAGTTGGGGCCTTCAACCAAAACCCAAACGAAATGCCCCCGTTCGGGATGTGGCTAAGAAGCTGCACCTAAGCCTTAGTTTTTTCAGAAGGCCAAAAATAAGGCTGGGCCTCCAACGTTTAAGGTACAAAAGGCCCCTAATAGCGACGAAAAGCAGAACAAGTCCGCCAAAACCCATGCAAGGAAGTTGTACCTAAACATGCTGAAAATTGTTGAATGCTGCATCATGGACGACAAAACGCATGTGAAGGCAGACTTCAAAGAGATCCCTGGCAAGCTGTTTTTCACGGCCAAGGAATAGTTCAGCGTTCCGGAGCATGTCTGCACTCAGAATATGTCCAAATTTGCAAAGAAATTCCTGGTTTGGCAAGCCATCTGCACGTGCGGGAAGCAAAGTGCACCTTCCGTGACCCAGGACACAATGAACGGACAGGTGTACATAGGTGTGGTATCCCGGTGTTGAGCATGCTGCTCATGCTCATACGAATGTATTCTAGTCATGTATAAATACCATACTAGTCAGAAATACAATCAGTTATCAAGTCCATCCAACTCCTTGTGGGTGATGCTCACCCACAAGTATAGAACATGGCGCAGTCGGTTAACCGGCTGTGGCCCTCTGTTCTCCCGTGAAGCTCTCCCCAGTGTGAGGGGATGGAGCGTATGGATCTCCTCAATTACAAAGATTGAGATTGTGACTCGCCCTGTTGGGATCAAACGTGGAGGCAGTGGGCCAAGCTGGGACGACCTCCGTGAAACCCGTGGGACGGCCTCGTAACCCCGTGGGACGGCCTCGTAACACCCGTGGGACGGCCTCGTAACCCCGTGGGACGGCCTTGTACCCCGTGGACGGCCTTGTAACCCATGGGACGGCCTTGTAACCCATGGGACGGCCTTGTAACCCCATGGGACGGCCTTGTAACCCCGTGGGACGGCCTTGTAGCCTTTGGGATGGACCCGTGAGTCCCTTGGGATGGACCCGTGAGTCCCTTGGGATGGACCGGATGAACATGGACCGGAGCAACATGGACCGGAGCAACATGGACCGGAAGCAACATGGACTGGAGCAACATGGACCGCAGCAACATGGACCGGATGGACCCGCAACCCGACGACTCCCCCCTGTGTGAGGGAGATGTGGATCCCGGTGTTGAGCATGCTGCTCATGCTCATACGAATGTATTCTAGTCATGTATAAATACCGTACTAGTCAGAAATACAGTCAGTTATCAAGTCCATCCAACTCCTTGTGGGTGATTCTCACCCACAAGTATAGAACAGCCCATAACCCAACAATCAACTGGCCGGATTTGGCCTCATGCCATTACTCTTCAGCGATACCTCTGCGTGCCCCAATATGCCAACAATGCATGGACACATTTTCTATGTGAAACCGAGCCCCTTACCATCGGGCTGGCAAGGTTAGTGTCCAACAGTGTTGGGAACCTGACCTTTCCGGAGGTGATGTCCGGACACAAGTTATCATTTCCGGTCAAGGACTTGTTAACACCTTATTGTCCTTGGCCCGACATCCCTTCGGAGTATTGGCAGTCACGCACCTTTGTCCGGCTCCCAGCCAAATACCATCAGCGACGGGAGTTGACAAAGGATCTGTTCAATCTGGCCCATCCACTCTACTGCAATAACCAAGATTTTCATCACTTACCTCTACCTACCTGCCTTTGTACTATCTGTAACTCACCTCTTACCTTTTTTCATGTGCATTGAACCAATTCTAGTCATTCTCATTGTGATATCACTTTCTAGTCAACTATTTTATTGCCTTTACCATCCTGACATTTTTCTTGTTTTATTTCTTTGTATGATGTTTATACATCAGATTTTATTTTATAGTTACTTTTATGCCATGACATGACCAAGAGTCGCAATAAAGATTATTATTATTATCATTACTCCAAGGACCTGCTGAAGTGGTATGCGGACAATAAGGTCAATTTTGTGCCAAAAATGTTCAACCTTCTAAACACTCCGGAGGTTCCCCCCATCAAGAAGTCCTGGGCAATTATCAAGCAGCACCTTCTTAAATGACCTAAGGTAGTGAAGACAGTGAAGGAACTGAAGAAAGTATGGGTTTACATGCAAAAAACGATTGATTCACAGGGTGTGCAGAATCTTATGGCAGGATTAAGGCCAAAGTGCGGATATTTGCGTATGGATTGTAAATAAAATTCGAGTAAAATCGTAAAATAAAGTTTAATAGTTATTTTTCAATCTCTGAAAATTTGATGACAATCGGATGAAAATTCAAATTTTGCGAATCAATTTTGTGTGTAGCAATTTCACCGTGGACACCCTTACTGTTTTTCCACCATGACTTTTGTGACATTGTTTCAAACCTTTAACAATCATTATCCCATCCAGGGTCCCAATGTTGACTTCTCAAAGCATTATGATGCAATGTATTTTGAACAATTATACCAAGATTAAATGCCAAGGCTCATTATTGAAAAATGTTGATACGAAATCTTCAAATGTTACGCATTTGCACTGCTTGAGTCAAAAACCTCAATTCTTTGGAGAAGAATGGTCGTGACGGGGTAAACCATAAAATATTGGTAATCTAAATTTTAGTAAAAGGAAGTGCAACGAGTAACGCCATTAAATTTTTTTCGAGTAAAGTTTGTGTAACGAATTAATATTTTTGACCAGAGTAACTGTAACTGTTATTCGTTCCTTTTATTGAGGAACGACTAATGCCCTGGGGGTTGGATAGGTCCATTTCATCAGTTTGAGCTCCGCAATGCACACACAATCATGCACGATTTTCAAAATAGCACAACATATAAATTTCTTAAATTTTCTCATAAGAGCTCAAAATATGGTGCAGTAGAATTCCGATAAAGCTAACCCCGTTTTAATGAGAAAAGCTTATGAAACCAAATCTTCACCATACAAATGTTTTTGAGAGCGACCCCGTTATAAAAAATATTTATGCAAATCTCAGAACCCCATTTTTAAGAAATCTGGTTACCCTGGGGGCAACAAACCGGAGGTTTTACTGCATTGCTTTCATCAAAACATGAGCTAAATATTTCCTGAAACAGACGTTGTCAAGTTGGTGTCCAAGCCTTTCATTTCCGAAGATTTCCTCATCTACCGTTCAAAGGCCGGTTGGTTGAAAAACAGCTTGCTGAAAAAAAAATCTAAAACATTGATGCATTTATCAAGTAACAGTAAAATTAACACATTTTTACGCCTTGAATTGCTCCGCAGTTCCCAGTGGCGGTAAGGAGGTCAGCAAAACAATGCATTCCTTCTTTGATTTATGTACTGGGTTAATCACGAGGGTCCTCGTTAATGCTCTTGTTTTTTAAAGCAAAGTGGCTTGCCAATTTTCGATCTTATTATTCACCTATGCACCTTTCTTCAGACTTAGAAAGTGGAATTTCGTTATAGTGAAAACCTTGCTATAATGAAAACATTGCTGTTTCCCAAAAATTACACTATAAGTGGGTGTTACTGTCCATCATTACTAAGTAAAACTCCTAAATCTGTCTGGTTTTGAAAAGTATGATAATAAGGTCTCAAAGACTTAAAAAATGTCAAACTTGAAATCGTCATTTTTCTATTCATCATTTAAGTGAGACTGACTTGGAACAGCCTTGACATCATTTCAAACTAAACTTTGTGGCTGAATTTTGATACAGATAACTTTCAAAGTGTAGTTGGTTCTCCTTCTCTTGCGTCTCTCTTTCTCATTTAACAATATTGTCTTGGGTTTGTTGATTGGCCATATTTTTTAGTTTTGGTGTAAACAATCAAATCCCTTCCTTTTTCTTATGAATAAGCAATCAAAATCCATCAACTATAGCGGTTGAAGCGAAGACCATGACGCACTAAAATAAAGAAACCATGTATTCACTGTATGATGCACTTTCTAGAGTTCCACTTTGATATGTTGCCTGCAATACATTCAATTCTCTTGGTTTGGAAAAGTGCCTCCATATCTTTTTTTTACTTTTGTTTAAAGAAATTTCTAAATACAAAGAGAATTTTATATTAGCCGGACAATAAGGTGCAAAATACCAACCAAGTTTTACTCTGTTTTTGCCCTGAAGCAATCTTGAAGCAATCTTAATCACATCAAACACGACGCAACCTCCATAAAAGTGAAATAACTGCTTTTTGAAATATCATTTGCACAACATTAGTCAAAAGAGATCTCCGAGCTCTTCAAGTTCAAATTTTTACTTTGATTTCCATTTCAACCTATCAATGATAAATGTATTGTCAAATGGTTGACTAATTTTTTGGATACTTTTTCAATTTTATGTTTCTCTGTGTATGTGGGTGATGAAATCTTTTTTTTTTCAAGTCATTCTACCCGTATACCTGTAACAACTTCAAATACTTACATATGTACATTTTCATTATTTCAATCCAACTAAAGCCATGTTCCCAGTTTGGCAACGTTATAAGCTGCAGGGTACGTAATTGAACCACAATCATGTGACGTCTGCAATAAAAAATAGTTAGCACTCAAAACTGCCAATTTAAAAACTTACTCATGCATGTCACCGACCTTCTTTCCCAATGTGCGACATGTCAGACATCCAAGTGTTGTTCGTCATCACAAAGATTTTTCTCCATATCTCTTGATTTAAGTGGATGCCATTCATTGCTATGACGGTCGAGGAAACGCCTACCGAGAAGTAACATGCAATACAACCGTGAAATGGTGTTCCAAGGTCACAAAGGGTGAGTGAAATCATCAAGTCTCCTGACTCTGTTGTAGGTATACATGATATCTTGAATTATTCATTCCTGTAATTACACAATTTCCCTACGAATTTTCAAATCGAGGGTTACATGTGTTCCAGAGACGGAAGGAGAAAAACCAACCACTGTCCGAGGATGTTATTACTCCATTCCAGAAAACGCAGAGGATTCATGTGAAGAAAAAGATGAGAGCCAAAATTCGAAGGTGGTTTCTTGTTGGTGTCAAGGCAATATTTGTAATAACGCCGATTGTTCAAAACCACTGTTAATTGGGATTTCGTTTCTCGTTGTGAGATTGTTGGTGAGAAATCGTTATGAATGGGGATGTTGCTAAAATGGCCATAGTTGTGATCGGAATCGCTTTTTACATCATGAAATAAACTTGAAAAATAATCATAGTATATTTTTCTTTGTACACTAAACTGCGGCTAGAATACTTTGTAATGTTTGTACACTAAACTACCGTTAGAATATTTTCTAAGGTTTGTACACTAAACTGAGGCTAGACTACTTTTGTAAATGTTTGTAAACTATAGAGGCCTAATTTATTAAAATACATTTGCCCTCTCCCACATTTCTTAATGAAGAACCTACAGTATGTCGGTTTATCAATCAATTTAGCATTTCTAGCACAAGGGCAATGGGCATAAAAAAGAAGCGTGTAAGGAGAAAAACCATAATATGTCGTTGAAAGGGCCTTCTAATGGAGCAAACATTGCAGACGAATAAAAAGTTATGACTTGTTGGTTGGTGCATGAACATTTATCATGCCATCAGTATCCAGCCTTTAAACGCCGCAATGTTTAGTTCATACGTTACAAAACATATCAATTGCTTCTTTCTCCAAAGTTTTTGATCCTGGCTAGAGACCCTGGATGTAGCTATCATATGAATTCAACCTCAAATTCTTTGCAACAAATTGAAAGTCAAACCTTGAGGCACGAGCATTATTGATTTCGGCCTTTACAATGAGCTTCAACGGTCGGTCGAGTTTGTTGCCATTACTACAGAATTTTAGATTTAATAGACGATTACAAAAACCGCACAATTGAGCTCAATTTTCATACATTATCAACCTCAAACCCTTTCTTTAGTTGCTTGCCAGCATTGATATACTCAAAAATGAATTCCAACCTCCTTTTGTTCTGGGCAACCTCTTGGATCACTTTTGGTAAGAGTTTTGTATACCAGTAGCTGAAGAATTACATTGTACGGAACTTAAGATTCGCACTTCTTCAACCTCCAAGGAACTTGTTTGGAATGTTACGTTGGAAACACAAAATCTGTCCGAGAAATTGTGGATTGTGCTCCTGAAGTCTTACAATGTGCCTCAACGAGCACTGGTGAGGGAAAAAACAAAAGGGTTGTAATTTATTTTTATTAATCCTAAAACGTAACACTTTTTTTAAATGCCGATCCTTATTTGTCCCACCAATTCGAAACTTGGGGATGCGGAGGAAATGGAACCGAGGAGGGGTGCCAATTTCTCACCAGAGAAGCCTCTCTGAAAGGCACGGAAATTTGCCATTGTTTTGGTAACCTTTGTAATAAGGCCACATATTTTAAGCATGAGGCCCAAGCCCATGTGTTTGTGACCTTCATGTATTCTCTGTCAAAAATGAATAGTTGATAAATGGCGAATAATGAATCAGAAACTTTATTGAGCACGAATAGGAACTACACTGATGCATTTGATCCCTCTGAGGAGGCGACCGACAAAGGTGATTGTGATGGATGGGTGGGAACACTCAAATCCAGGGATGATCCAAAAGCTTTTCGCAAAGTGAAAAGTAGATCGGGATAATCCGCCAGGTCAAATTGATCGGCTGTGGGATCCTGCTCATCTTCCAGTGGATCCCCGTGGATCAACAAGGGACAAGGTAGGAGTTCTGACATCACGGAGTGGTGAATGATCAAGGTACTGAGTGAGGAAAAGGCCTTGGTGGAGCCCTTGAAGAAAGAATGGAATCGTCATGAATTTTGCACTTCATATGGCATGACAAGGATTAAGCAAGTGAATCGTGATTGATTCAATTGGAGCTTACCTTGATGCGCCAGCCGTGCTGATTAGAGATGATGAGGTAGTGGATCACAGAGCCATTTGGCACCTTTAGGGACAAGGCAAATGAGTCCAGTCGACTCTCTGAGCATCTTACAAGAAAAGAGCCAACTGGTTCCGAAGAAAGGATCTCCATGGAAATTTCCCTGTGAAATAAATCCAAAGATGAGTCCATCATTGTCCATTTCCAATAGGAATGGGGGCATCTTGAATTACCTTGAGAGACCAGGCTGATACCAAGCAGCATGTCTTAAATGGTTACTTGGGTCATTCCCGTACGCGGTGCTGACAAATTGATCGTGGTTGGACATTGGAACGCGGGAATGGCTCTCAAACTCGTTGGTTGGACTATCCGAGAGACCAGAATCGGTATCGGAGACAATAGGAGATAGAAACTCGTCCCCATTGGGCAAATAAACCCCTAATCGTTTCATTCTCTTCAAAACGGACCACAAATTCGGCTTGGATCCAGATTTCCTGCACTTTAGCGATTCCTGCTCTTGGTGAAGGTTATTGATAATACAAGGAAGTGACTTGTTCCTTTGATGACTAATTGGAGGGTTGATTACAGATATCTGAAAACACGATAATAAATCAGTTTGATTCAACTTTTGCCAATTTAAAATGCATAAGGTTGTGTGAGTAAAAAAAAAGAGTTCCGACTTTTAAAAACAGAAGCTTCTATTTTTGGCTCCCAAAATCGAACAGTGAATACAAAACGAGTTTGAGTTATTGCAAATAATCATTCTCACCCCAACGTCGCTTAGTTGTCGTCGACTGGTTCCCGAGACCCTGTGATTATTCATCACTTTGATATTTGAAGTGGCCTTTCTGCCATCAGCCTGGAAAACAAGATAAACAGGAACACCATCAGTATACGTCCATGAAGGTAATAGGAAATGATTCCCGATCAGTACTAATTGGCTCCCACTCCACTACGTATTGCTCTATGCTCACAGGTTCCTTCCCATCGTCAAGATCCATTAGCATATTAGGCAGGTTCAGATAGGGCATCTTTCAATATTTGAACTTCCGTGTACGCTTGGTAAGGAAATAATGCGAGGCCTAGCATTTCTCACTCAGTCAGTCGAACCAAGATAGCAGAAGATCTGAAACGAGTTGGCCAATTCAAATCTGATGGCTCCTTGTAGAGCCGAGAACTGGATTCGGATCTGGCATTGTCATTTTCCGACAATGGCTTGAGGGTCGGCTCGGAGCCACCGGAATTTGCCTTTCAAATTTGTCGCAACCGTCTCGAGTCCTTGACAATATTTAACGACAGGAGCTATTATGCTCACCCATAATTTACCATGTAATCAATCGAGCAAATATTCAAATTTATGTACATTTTTCATGGTCGATTAGTCCAACCGACTAAAAGAGAGCTTCACCTCGTTGATCTCCAAAGCATGTTCAAAAACATGTCGAAATCCGTCTCCACAACCATCTTTCTTGCCACTTGTTATGGACACCAGATGACTGCCCAAGGTATAGTTAAATACGTGGCTGAATATGCAAAAAGGTTTTGTCTTTGATGACTTCACAAAGAGTCGAGAGATCTAAGTGTATCTTTGGAAATTTTGCAAGAGTGTGCAAACGTAATTCACTTTCAAACTCGGTTCTTGAGGCCTTCATTTGCAAAGTTAAGTCAAGAGGAGACTTTTAACTGAAGGATGGAACACAGGCCGAGCTAGGCCACTCTCACTTTTTAATCTTGCTCTTTGAAGGGACCTTGATGGAAGTAAGTACCATTGAATGTATTGCAAGTTTGGATTAAATACATCTTTTTTATCACATTTATAACGATTTCCTTATACTGAATCCAAATAAGAATCTTCAGATAAATCCATCTGAATTTCATGATTAATTTAATTTGAATTTAAATAAATTCAATTAAAATAATGAATGAAATAATCATTCATTATGGTTTTCTTTTAAATCATAATACCATCTCTGTTTGTGGAAAGTATATCTTTTAAGATTGCTTTTTCCAATTTGAAAGATTCATTTTCAATTGCTACAACCAATCCGTCACATTCAGTAAGCGCAATAAGCCTATCAAACTAGATGCTAAGATACTCAAAGTTTTGAAAAGTAGTGGTTATTTAAAACCACTAAGGTTAAAAAACTGGGCGCAACCACGGCATATCCAGATTATTTTCCTTATCAATGCAATAACGTAAAATAAGACAAAGCGATTTATAACAAAAACTACAATTTGCAAGCTTCAACGTAAGATGTGGCAAATGCATCCTGCGCTCAATGGCCAACGGTACACTTCCAAGGGTTCTTTGAAAGGTCGTCGGTAGTTCTTCTCAGTTGGTCGCTGGATCTTCACGGATTCCCTTATTTCTGTACGTCGATGCAAACAATTTCCGATTCTCCATGGCTAAAAATATGTGTGTACTCATCTTGGGGTCCCTCAGATTGAGTGAATAGACGTGTATAATGCGTACATGAACATCCAGGCACCGTGATAGGTGATGCTAGGGCTATGTAGGAAGTCATGTGGCATTCAAACTCTCCCTTTTATGGCCTTTTATTGGGTGATAAACCATCTTCCGTCATCCTTGAGCTTTAATCGCATTTCAGAGCCGTGAAATGTATGCTTTGGAGAATAGTTTTTACCAAAGGTAGCCTCTCCGTGAAATCGATTTTCATCTCCAAGTTAGTCTTCCAACCTTCTCGAGTGGCCAAGGTCTTGACTTAGAGCTCGGATTCAGCCAACCATCATCTCATTTTTCCACAATCAGGCTTCAATTTCAAATTTTTTATCGCTCAAATTCGCGCTCAAGCTCAAACATTCCAAGCCAATTATTTTTACCTACTCTGCGTTATTTGGCCATTTTGGGGCCCAGATTCTCGTTCCCAGCCCTTCATTCAAGCAGTTGGGATGATCAAGCTAATGGCTACCTCAACCAGAATACCCACTCTTCCACCCAGATTAGTCAGGCAAGTCTCGAACATTTCAAGCAGGGCAGGGCGTGAGCCAGGAATTCATCACTCTTGAACATAATTGCAAGCCACCGATTTGGTAGCATCCACCCTAAGGTGGAAACTGGGTGCCGATACCAACCAGACATGTGTAACGAATAAGCATCGGGTTAGGGATGCTGGGTTTTTAGTCACCCTGTGTCAGATCTGGCCGCTTAGATTTCCTATCCCGTTGAACCGAGACTGATCTCGCTTTGGGAAGGGGGGCATTCTAAAAGGTGCTGGATGACCGCTGTCTTGTCCTTGAGTGTTCTGCATTATGACTTTGATCAAATACGTTGATCAAACCATTGCCGTTTTTTATTGGCCTCTCCTTTGCTACAGGGCGCCCTTTTTCGCAGGGTTGGGACACTTGCAAACAGGAGGTGAACTTAGACTTTGTTTTTTGACATTCCAGGAATGTTTGGTTATTCTATTTTTCTCAAAGAGCAGTGCCGCCAAAATGAGGAGTAAAGGACCAAATATTCTGAAACTACCATAAATGTAGGACAAAAGTGGAATCGTTCAAATATGCTTGTCATACTCAACGATTATTTTTTTTATATTACAGGTCCCTCGAGTATTTTGAATTGCGTCCTCCCAATTTGCGGTCAGGATTCGATGCAGAAAAAGGAAAGTTTTGGCAAGAAGCAAGCAGATTGCCTGCTCCAAGCTCAATTCGTTACACTCCAGCAAGGGATGAAGTTATTTTTATGTCGATTTAGAATTGACCATTTCGCTTGGTGTACTCGCGAGCCAACTATCGATTTCATGCCACCGCAGTATCAAACGGCCATGGAAGGAAATGTTCCAATGCAAATAAATCAGCGGTTGAGGATTTTTCTCAGGTCGACAAAAGAGCCCGGAAACGGGCATTCCTTGTGGTCTGAGAGTCGCCCAATTAAAAGCACTAATGCCTTGGGTGTCAACAGAGACACACATATTATCTATCTAGGTAGAGTACTGGCGAATTGGTTCAGGAGTCGTAACAATCTGCTTCCTGAATCTAGGACAATGGCAAACACCATGGAACTGCTGTAGGGCAAGCACTCTTTTATCTTGTATCAAGATGGTTACCAATGATAAATCCGGCAATCTTGAGAAGAACAATCACCGAGGATAATTGACTCCCTTCTGGCCTTGAGCTCCAGGAAAACATCATCAAACTTGTTGTCGAGATTTCTTTTGTCAATGAGCCCATATTTTTTGCCGTCACGTAATTGTTCGCCCGTCTAACCCGTCAATCACGGAGAGAGTAAGAGAGTAATTTCAATGAACGATAATTGCACCTTTTGGCACGTCTGCATGACTTCCAGCCATCTCCTCATTCAAGTTGGTATCAGACTATTCGCCTTATCCCTGAGGATAACTGAGCTGAGGGTACAGCAGTGCATTTGGAAACCATAAGTGGCACACAGCCTTGATTGGAGTTTTGAGGCAAGTTCGTTGGTTTCGTCAGACGAAACGTAGCTGGAGGTATTATTAACAGTCGTCAAATATCTGGTAGTCAACATGTCATTTGGGGCCATTACTCAGGGCATGAAATGACTAGAGACACAGAAGAGTGAAGAAACAACCCAAGCACACTGAAGGTTCATTCATCTTGTGAAAGAGTCTAGATTTGGTGCTTCTGTGAGTTCATCTACAAACTTCTGAATCTCTTTTAAACCGTTTCTTTCAGGAAATTCCACTCATTTTAGTTGATGTGGTACTTTTTTTGGTACTTTTCAAGCATTTTATGTCTTTGATCATATGCTTCTTGTTTTGAATTGATGAATATGACTTTTTTCATCTCAATTCATAGTCCCTTGAGAACAAGGATTCTCTGGTTTGGCGTCTTTTAGTTGCCATAGTAAAATCAATCAAGGTTGGTAACTAACTGATCAATTAAATGCCAAATTTGAAATGACGAAAGTCCGGCCTCATATTTTGAAAGAATGGTAGTAATTGTTAAAAAACCTTCAGCAGACCTTGTGTGCGTCTTGTTTCATTGTTCATCTGTCTACACCCAAGATGAGGTGAAGATCTTTTCTACTCAAGATTTATTTCATCCTTCAGAAATGCATTCCATCATACCTGTAACAGAGAGTAAAAAGCACATAAATAACCCGCACATGTCTCCTGCCCAAAATATATGGCTGGATAACACTTAAACGCCACCAACTGACTGGATGGAATGAGTGCTCAATAATCCCAAGATTTATGACCAATGCACACCCATAGAAATAACAGCATTTCAATCATAATCGTGACTCTGTTGTCAGAGACCTTTTCTTCTACACCCATTGTATTGTAGGCGTGACTGCTCGACCAATAATAAACGTTCTATTTATTCAGGTGTTGGAGAGCCATTTGTAGATCTCGTGTTTCCCAAAACCACGCCTCAAAATTCCATTGTCGAACAAAGAAATATCCTTCAAAAGAGTTTCTTTCCATGGCTCATCTCGAATTTTAATTCTTTTCTTCGCCTGGTACCTGTCAGGTAATCTGGTTTCAGGCCCCGACGAGAGCCTGAAAAGACTGGCCCCCAGCTTTGTCCATTAGCCCCCCAAATCTCGCCAGCATGGCTCATTTCATTTTCTAGGGAAATTTGGTCTAATGTCCTGGAATTCCAGTTTGTTTACTCTCGGCCCATATTTGTACACTATTCTCCGACCCCCCTCGCCAGTTTTATTGGTTGACTAACCTTGAGCACAAGATGAACAACTTCAGAACCTTTAACCTCTACTGTCAGCTCGAGCTTCAGCTGAGTTGGAGGGTAAACTGAGATACTCTTTACTGCATGCTTTTACTTTTGGGTTTGCTCATTTATGCAAACATTCCAAAGGGTCTGAGTACTGGGGGGCTTGAAAGGAGGTGGGAGAAAGTGTTTGCAATGTTGTATGCAAGCGTCTCTTTTGGTACAATGAACCATCATTCATTAGGCAAAACAGTTATGGATGTCCATCAAGCCATAATCGGAACACACAAAAGAGGCTTGAAGATGATCTTTGAACTCGATCCAAAACTGTTTGATCTAGGGTCGGAGATTCTCCTAGATTAATGGGCAAGGTGCTATCGTTATTCAACCAGGATTTCCCTCTTTGCCATTCTTTTTGTGAAGTCTGACGAATTAAAATAAACAACCTCACAACCCTGGATTTTGTTTGGGTGAACCAGCTGACCCCTAGGTCAAGGGATGCCATTAACCTCAACCCTTTGGGCTAAATGTGACAATGATGCGGGATTGCATCTTAAGAGCAGTTGAAAATATTCAACATAAACCACCATTGAGTCTGAAATGTGCGAATCAGAAGAGTGAAAATGAACTGATTAACATTATTAATAACTAGTTTGGCAACGCTGAAACGCCACATGGATGGCGCTGAAATAAAAGCCTGCAGCTAGCCGAATTACATTCTTGGCATTTTTGACAAGCCTCAAGAAACATTGGTGAGGCTGGTTTTCACGTCAGTTTTCTCTCTATGCCTCCACTGATCCATCCAAGACGAGAGAGGTGATGGTGAAAATCATTTTGAGGGGAAAAAGAGAAAATAGATTTCTACTGATATCGAGACGAAGGAAGAAGGCATGCGCGTTTTTCACGTCCATTCGAGTTTACAGGGATTGAATTCGAAATTCCAGGGAGATAAACGACAAGAAGCAAAGAAGCAAGGCAAGGAAGTGGCCATGTGGAGAAAGTGAACAAGCGGAATTGTGATTTCAATGCACAAAATCATTGCTCTTTCTTTTGGTGGCTGGGCGAGAGTGTTGGTGTTAGGAGTGTGAAGAATCAATTGGCATTCCTGAGCGCAATTTGGGAATCTATTTTGTCACATCTTGACCTTTAGCTCTACGATCCCATTGGCTTCAGACAGTTCATCTATCACTAAATCATAAGCTCAGGTATCCTAAACGCCTTTTCCAGCTCTGGAAAGGCTTATCAAACGGCGCAGAGAGTCTTTGGATACCATATATCAGTGCCGAATTCCAAAGCCCATTCCCTGCAATTTACCTGCAATGAAGATGATGATGAAGCGTTTTGATTGAGTTGCTTTGCCTGCTCTCACAAGTGTGTGAGTGATATAAAACCTGGCCCTCGGTGAGCTAGCGAGCAGCTCTCCTAGGCTTTTTTACTGGGGCTACTACAGCCACCCAGCAAACCAACCATCCAACCAACCAACCAACCAACTCAACCACGATTTGACTCAAAACAATACGGCTGTAATTTGTGCTCTCAAAGAATGTGGCGGTTACAACGTGGATGTCTAGACATCTAGAGGACTGCGCACAATCAGGTTGACAACGAAGGGTAAAGCAACATCAGAAATTGACGTATTCATAAAAAAGGTTAACCATACAAGTGAAATATTCCCTTTTTCCAGAGTCCAAAATAATTCTAGATATCCCGAGGAATGCGGCCTCCAAGAGCCTCGTCATCCCCAAATCTGGAAGGAGTGACCCCACAGTTTGAGTTGTAAGACGTCGTTGTCGATTCACTTTTAGACTCTTCATACCATTATGATTGTGTTAATGCCAGGGTGGCCCCCTCTACGAGCCAATTGACTTTGAGATCTGGCCACCCTGAGTTCATCGTTTGGAACTTGAAGAGGGTTCTAATCGCTATTGCCTCATGGATCGTACCTATACGGTTAGGGTATAGGCCGTATACAATCTATTTTAGGTTAGGTGAGCTCCATGGAGACTTGCATTCCGGAGATTGAATTCCAAATAGTGTTGTGGAGGCATTTTTTGCTTTGATGCGAGTTTGAGTCGGTGGATTTGAATTGGATTGAATTACGCTGGCTCCAATCAAAATTTAAATCAGTTCGAGTTTCCAATCCGGACAGGTATTCGATTCCCAAACTGCTCGCATTCCTCGAAGATCGACGCGATAATCTGAAGATACGATCTAATTTTGAGCATTTGAAGACTTTTGGAGGGGTTTGTCAGTGATTGAGATCCATCATAATCCAATTTAGTAGCTCCTTCGCTCTTGCCATTCCCGAGAAGTCGATTCCAAACCACCAATATTTATTTCCATCGGGAACCCAACGCTGAGCAAGACATGATTTACTAGCACTAAAATTAGGAAATGCGGCCCTTTCACTTTCGACAAACCCTTCCGAGCGATTGCGAAACGAGGCAAAGAAGGAAATGAGAGAGGGTTCATATCCAAAAGCTTTTCCTGGGCAAGGTCCTCTTTGTCTGGCATTTCCTTTCCTCTTTGCATGCCCCAAAACCCGTTTCAAGCAATCCCACTCCAACAACTTGGTCATAGATGTATGTACTCATCAAAAATTACAGACAACCTAGTTCATTCACAATTCAATCTTAAAACCCCACTCGATCCTGCAAGTGCTGACATCAAATTCGCATCTCCCTCTTGTCCTTTTCTGACCAACCGCATCTATGTTTTGGGCTTCAAGAGTATGATTTAGGCCCATTATCCTGAGGGTCAAGCCATTCCTTGACCCTGGTCGGAATGTGTGTGGGGCTAAATGGGAATCTCAATTCTTGGAAGATTTCAAGCTCTGCCAAGCAAGACTCAAGGATCTATGTTCTGTGTAGTGAAGAAATGCCGATTTCATGATGACTTGGTGCCCTCCTTTGAATGGAAGGCGACACCCCGTTCAAGCTAGACTGAAGTCACACAAATCCATTCTGCGTGAAAGAGAGGAAAATCCTTTTGTGAGAGCATCCTTTTTACTCCCTATAAAGCAAACAATTTGTCTCAAGGCTTCATGAACGAATGAACAACGAACTTCTCAATTCATTTTCGTCAACAGCACAGAACTAATGTGAAGGGCTGAGCAAGAGTAAAACTTCGTTCTGGCGGCAACGTCAATAAAAACGTAAAATCATCCATGGCAAACACGGAGATAACTGGGAGTGAAGCTAAAGAAACGCCGTCACTCCGGCAGATTTATCACTACCTCCAAGAGGTAAAGGGAAACGTTTTTTAGAGATAGACCTGGGACAATTCGCCCTCAGTCATGGCATGTAGATATATAGCATTTTATCAATTTCTGATCATACGGCTTTTGATGTTATTGTGTACGTACAGTACAACGGCTCATATTGGTCAAGTCTATCTTTAAAAGGAGGGTTGGACATGGCAATTGACGGAGCTAGGCCGCTCAGCGATAATAGTATTTCAGCTAAAATTCGATTCAAGGGATACAACCATACAGTATTAAATAATGATTTCAAAGAAAAGAAATAATTCCATGCTGCACAAAATCCCGGGCTATCTTAATTTAGATGAATTTATTGAAAATTTATAATGGGATAAGGAGCGTAGCGTTTTAGCATTATATAATAATATAATTATGTATGTAATAAAAAGTGTGAGTTCTCCCTCAAAACGACAGTACCTTTTTGCCTGTTTCATTTAATGCATCCGTCAAAGAGCTTTCACAAAATATAAAATCGGCCTAACTCCGTCGATGTCCACTCCTCCAGTTAAAAGTGTCTCTAAATTGGAAAATCGACTCAAAATTTGGATTCTGGGACTTGGCCGAAATAGACGAAAAAAGAATGTGAGATCGAATATTGCCGTCAAGGATGAGCTTTTCTGGTCTATTAATGATCCTAATTGCACAATAATATGCAACAGTTATTAGGTGGCGAGCTTTGAATGGAGATAGTTTAGCGTTGAAAAGGAAAATACATATTTTTTAGGCTCATGTCTGTTTTTGATAACAAATGGACAAATATTGAATTCTGGAGTTCACCCTAAAAGTGGACGGACAGAGAGGGGGTCTGTGTGCAATTGACCTCCTGCCGGGTGTCGAACTCGTGACCGTTTGACAAGTTCAGGTAAGCACTGCACGAGATGAGCAGAAAAAAACGGTTTCTTCCAATACAAAAGTGAATTGATTGGGCTTCAACCTGACTGACTAGAGTCGAGTTCTGTGAATGGAATCCCATTGGCAAGTGTCACCGACATGTCGTAAACTCATTCCAGGATTTTTTTCACTTGCTTTTCCCAACGCAGAAATTCGGCGACAAAGCATATCCAAACCAAGAATGAGTTGTTTCGACCCCAAAATCCGAGCTCTGTTGGAGAACACGAAACAAGTGCGAGGGACTTTGAATGGTTCTTTATTGGGTGTCGAACTGATCGGAGGCTGTGATAACCTGTCCAAGTGATAAGATCATATTTATTGAGGGAGAAAAAGCCAAATTCGAAATCCCGACTAACGAAGAAACGTAGCATGGTTGTATGCACTCGGAATTTGGCACGTTAAGTGCATCTTGTCAACTGTCGTCTCACACATGCCGACTTGTCACACTATCGTCGGTGAAGCCATTGAGAAGAGCAGCAAAAAGAGATGAAACTGGCGTGACATCGGACGCCCTCTGAGCCAGCCAAAAACGAGATAAATCTCATTGGTCCCGTTCTCTAATCATCAGGGATGCCATTTCGTGTCATGGTCAATTTAGTTTAGCATGACCACCGACCAGGATTTGTGAAGTTGCCCCTGGGTTCATATGTAGAGCTCGGATTTTTAATTCAGACGAGGGTGAAGCCGGGCAACAAAGGACGTCCGGATAGGATAGGAAATAGAGAGGTAAGAAGAGTAAGAGGTGTAAAATGGCTTCCCTGTTCATCTTGTCTTGGGAAGAAATTCCAGGGACTCATTTTTGGGGGGCAATTCGGCACCTTTCATAACGGCGGTGTTTTCCCTTTTAAAACTGAGCTGAACCAGAAAATTGATGATTGCATCGTTTCTCTGCAAGGTTTTTTTTTTCAAGCAGAAAACCCAAACCAGTCTCTTCCTTAAAGTCATGCCATGCTTGGGAATAAAAAGCCAAGATCGACCCCATGACAAATCGCACTGACAATCTGGTATTTAACGATCATCCACAACCGGGTGAAAAGTACTAAAAACCCTCACATTCCATTTCAACACCCGACGCGGATGCGTGAGAACCGGAACGAGCTCAATAGGGTATCCTGGATCCTTTTCGCTTCATACGCCATAGCCTCTGATCAATGAGCAAGGATGTGGATTTCTGGATGCAGTTTGATAAATATTATGCATCAAATGATCTGCAGATTCGACTTTGAGTAGCCCAGGAAGAGAAATCTTCTGCTCTTCCCTCTCTGTATATCTCCCTGTGGGATTTGGATTAATGATCATACCTGGAGCCAAGTGTCCCTCTGATGACTGCCATCCACCCATCGAGAGGTTCCAGAGGAGTTAGAGAATTCCAATTCCAATTTTTGGCCTCTTGCAGAGCTGGAATTCCGGCAGCGGCGCGAGTTGAACGTAAACTGCATGATTACAAATGGACTTCTTAACGACGAGGTATGCTTTCCAAAGCCTTATGGCGATTTGGATGTACCAAATGAATAGTAGAACACCAAACCGTGCCACTTCTATTGAGGAGTCGGGGACTATGTCTTGTCCATGCAAAATTATACAAGAAGTCCAACTGACCCGTCAGAGACCATGGTGAGGAAACTTCATTCTATTTCTCAGCACGATCTCCGTACATTCCAATCCCAAATTGACAAAGGAAATATCGATTCGATTGCCCAATAGTTTCGATTTCAAGTGATCTTCCTCCCATGATCGACACACGCCACATGCCCATTCTTCTTCATGAGATAAGTACAACACAAAAAAAACTCAAAAGATCCTGCTCATCAATACAAAAAAAACGAATCCCTCCCAAGATCAGGCTAAAATCCAATTGGACAGCATTAGCAATTTTTCAATCGCCCCAAGGCGTTCTCTTGACCTCCGGGCTCGTAAAATTGGGAAATAAATTAAACTAAGAGAACTCCTCAATGGCCTGCCATTCAACTAACAAGGCTCAGCTAACCCGAAATTTGCCAACTATAGTGCTCTGTGTGAACTCGATTTGCTCGAAGCCCGGTTTTCAAATCAGGCTCTTGCCGCTAACTGGATGGATGAAGAGGGATTTCGAGTCAATGGGGTTCGGTGATGGGCTGATTTCCTGAGTATAAATGGGGATTCCATGACTGGCTTGGGGTCTCTCCCATGTTGCACGGACACCCCATTGAGTGTTAAAACAATTGGACAATTGGAAGGGGCGAGGAGCTGGGTTCTCGCACATTGGCAATGTTCAACAACCTGTCAACGGTCCCATCCCACACGCCATTGCAGAAAACCATTCCAAATGAACAATACCGGCTGATAGACCACAAGCACTGACGAAACTTTCATATGGATTAGATTCGGTGAGTTCATTAGTGTTTGTATTTGCCCTTAAGAGCATTTCACAACTTGCCCTATAACGGCGCAAAATATTGTTTGGAGCATATCAAGTTTCGTAATTGTAAGATTACGTAGAACTGACTTTTCACCAATCTTCCACTCTCCCAAGCTACAATATAAGAGTCACCTGGGCTCTTTTCTGAACTCAACCAAATTCATTTCTTTCAGTGTCAAAGAGGGTGGTGGACTGCAGGGATCTGGGTTGAATTTCATTCGTAACAAAATTACCATTCTCATTTCCAGCCCTGGTGGGAGGTCTTGTACGCACCCTGTTCGTTAACTCGATCGAGGCAAGGTCTGTTAAGGAGGAGACAGTTTTAAATCAAATTCCTTCCACGGATTAAAATGTGCGTCAACTCGTATTAACGTGCCTCGTACACCACCAAGAGTTTACATAACAACACTTTATTCACTCTCCAATGGCAATATAAATTTCTTTCAGATCTAAAAGGATACTCTGGGAATCATCCAATTTGTTTCAATGAGAAGGTAAAAAAAAATCTAATAAAATGGGCCCTATTTCCCAATCTGTGATTGGATATTCGACCATAAAAAGGAGCTGCTATAGCCGGACAAGCGGGGGCTGATTTGATTATGCAAATGCTGAACCCCTATTTGGCCAAAGCCTGTGCAACTACTGGCGACAAAAAGACACTTCAATCACTCGTTAGAAAGTGTGTGACAAAAAGCGGATCTTTTTCAGCGCATATTGAAAGCATTCCATATTGGAGGACATCCATCATTACGGGCTCCAAAACTCATCACAAGCAATCTCTCCCTTTTAGTGGTCGACAAGCTGGACTTGCATGCCAATCTCTCAAAGGCCAATTCTGAGATATGGTAGGTCCGTACGTTCTATAGAGAGACCAGTTGTAATATGGTAATGAATCATTTGAATGATTAATAGGTGAAAACACGTTCGACGACATGCTCAAAATTCGAACTCGAATTGCTTGAATTGAAGAACACATGTTATCCCATTGAATATGCAAAACCCCTAGCCCCTATCTAAAGACACCTGCAAATGGGTTGAGAGTGTATTAGCTAGAGCATTACCTGTACCGTGCCATGGTGGCCACAAGCTGAGCAATTGTATCCAATGGATGCCATGTCGTCATTCTCAAACTTTTGATATCCCACACACATCATGGAAGTCATGACACCTTTATGAAGGTTTTCCTTCAGTTTTTCCATGATTTATGGGTATACACGCAACAAAAACCGCACAAGGTCAACAATAACCACAATGACTTTTGAGTTAGCTCAGTGACCAGCCACAACTTCGTCAAACAAAAGTAAATATTCTCAATGCAAGGACACGCAGGACACTCACTCGATCTTCAACTGAGGACTGTTCTGAGCGATTCCCCAGAGAACTCGCCTCTTCGACTTCTTGGCGGCAACTGCTGAAGATCTGGTGGTGCTAGCCATTTCAGCGCCAAACTCCAAGGGCGCCACGAGAGCCCTTTTCCCGGCCAGCCAAGAATGTGGACATTCTTGAATTTTGAGCACACTCGGGCCGCGAAATGGAAAGCCAAAACAGCCTATTCCAGTCAATCAACTTATCTAGAGATTTAAATATCAGGAATTCTCGATATAGAAATGATAACGCGGGAATTCCAAAGCCGTCAATGTTGACGGATCAGGGCGAAAGTTTTGACTCCTTTTGAGAGAGCTGTTTTATTTTTCCAAAACTTTTCCAAAATTTCCAAAAATCTCGCGTTTCGACGGTGGAATAATCATTTGAATGTTTTCTCAATATCCAACACGTATCGAATGATGCTGTCGTTCTTGGACCGTAAAGCCTGGTAAACATCTTCCACTTGGTCACCCGTGACTAATTTGGTGTCTGGGATAATCTGGTGCTTGGCGCAAAAGTCAATCACTTCCTGCGTCTCTAGCATACTTCCAATTAAAGAGCCGGAAAGGGATTGGCGATTGAACATCAGGGCACCTGCGGGTATCTGAAGTGAACAAAAAAAATGAAACTATTACTTGAAAAGCAACGAGTACATGGCCAGTTTCAAAGGTAGCCAACGTTGACTACAATCTGTTCAAACAAACTAGTAATCTGTCGACGAGTGCCAAGGATGTTTGGAAGCTTGCCGCCCAGGCCACGAGGAAAACAGAACCATAAATGATCTCTTTCATTTGCCAATGTGGGGTGGGAGGCAATCTTTTACTGAAGGAAATAGCTTCGGAAAGAATATCCTTCATTTCGTATTGAACTCGAGAAAATTGCCCTCCTTCTCTTTTGTCTGTCATTGGCCTTTTTTTTATGAAAACGCGTGGATAAGGTGGTCGAACTTACCGAATGTGGCTCTATGGTCACCCCAATCAAAACTAGTTGACCATTAGCATCCAGAAGAGGAAAGTAGTCAATGGCTTGATGGTCCACCGCAGCCGTGTCCAAAATGATGTCCAAACTCTTGGCTGCTTTTTTCATGGCATCCGGGTCCGTGGACACCACAAAGTGATCGGCACCAATCTCCCTGGCCTTTGCCTCCTTGTTAGGCGAGGTCGAGATGGCCGTGACCTCACAATTCATGGCCTTGGCCAATCGGATGCCCATCTGCCCCAACCCACCAATGCCAATGATGCCTACCCTTTGGCCTCCGGCGGTGGCTCCACACCGCTTTAAGGGGCTAAACATGGTGATCCCGGAGCAAAAGATGGGACCAGCAGCCTCCATTGGATAGGAATCCGGGATCTTGACGGCAAAATGCTCATGGATACTTATCTTCTCAGAGTAACCTCCAAAAGTGACGCCAGTGTCAGTGGCCAGTTGTCCATATTGGATGGGGGCGCTGTATGTATGGGTATAACCGGTTTGGCACAATTGCTCATCCCCAAACTTACATTGGGAACACTTCAAGCACGCCTCCACAATACATCCCATGCCCACGCGATCACCGACTTTAAAATTCTTCACATTCTCACCAACCTACGAGACACGGATTTATAACAACTTAAAATGATTTGTATATTCTTCACTTTGGAGGAGGGTCTAACCTTTACAGTAAGTTATGGTGTGCTATATGATTCACAATATTACCTTGGTGACGATGCCGGCCATTTCGTGGCCTGGAACGATGGGATAAACGGCGGGTAAAAGCATTGAAATTTCATCGTTTGCCAAGTGAACGTCGGTGTGGCAAATGCCACAAAACTTGATATCCACCTCGATTTGATCGGGTCCAGTCACACCTCGTTTGATAGTTCCTTCGCCAAATTTGGCATCCTTGGTTTTTTTAACCAAGGCTCGAGTTTGGTAGTATTCCGGCATGGTCTTACCCCTTAGAAACGTGTTTGGAGATGAAAATTGTTGAATGAACTGATAGATGCAAAATGTTTCGTGGGTTTTTTATTACTTGTGAAGGACTTTAACCAATGCGCCTTCTTATTAAAGAAGAATGCGTAGTGTGGACGAACGTACTCGTACATTTTCAGAATGTGTGGACGAACGTACATTTTCACCTTACCTAAAGTAGATTAGGAACCCAAATGAATGGTGAGAATTTTCAAACGATGTTTTGGCTTCATTTGCAGGATGTTGTTTGCAGTTCCCATCGTAATAGTTCACTTCCAACATGAGTACATTAAAATTTATGATTCCAATTGTGTTATTTAGTGCCAATGTAAGATGTACTTTGAGGACAGAAGAAGGCGAGCTTTATGAACTAAAAATTTTATCATGACACATTAATGCACTTTTTTGATGTAACGTTGAATGAAGATGCAGCTAATTGACTGGCTTTCATATGCTTCAAGGAGTGTTTTTGTATATTTCAATCTGGCACATTATTTTGACCATCAGTTTTTTGGGGTTCCGAGTTTGATCAAGTGTTCGTAGTTTTTTGTGAAATGCCCTTTATTTGATGCAACGTAATTGACAACCTGCCTATTACAAACTATCTAAATAACTTGGAACATTGATTTCCGTCCTCTAAACGACATGGCATCAATTGCGAACATTTCCGTACTCTATGTTCACTTGCCTTCAAAAATTTGTGTACTCTCAAAGAGTACTCTTTGACTTGGCTTTCAGAAGTACGCTTGCCTCCTTGCAGTTACGAAAAATGCAGTCAGTACTCTTTGAACCAAAAGAAGATGCAGCCAGTGCTTCCAGATAACTAGCGGAGAAAAAGCGCGAAAATTACCAATAAACGCAAGATCTAAGCTTGATTTGAGATCAAAGTGGGTAGCAAAGTCTCCTGTTTATATATAAATTCTGGCTTTTGACCGTTTTTTTTGACATTCTTCTGACTCAAACCGCCTAATCTAAACCGGTTAGGCTCTCCACCCTTTTTCAAAGATCAATTTTATCTTGATATTTCCATTTTTTTGCAAAATCTATTCAATTCTAAAAGAATGAAGAAAACTGAATTTGATTTGTATAAACTGAGCTGTATCTATATTAATTAGCTTTCAAAGCATACATATGATATCGGATAAACCAATGAATTAGAGTTGGTGGATCTGGCTGGGCCTTGAATTTAGGTTTGCCAAGAATTTTGGTCAAAAACTTATCCAAGTCTGACTTAAATCCTGCTTCAGGACCAAAACCTACTTATTCCCAGCAAACATTCGAGGTAAGCAAATTGGGCAAGGATGGAGCCTGAGAAAAAGATAGGGATGTTTTCGTTCATTGATAGGGTTATTTAGCACGTGTTTTGGGGAATAAAGGAAATTTTCTGGCAACACTAATCCTACCATCAAATACTTGGTTGTTACAAATATGACATATCTACAAAATATAGAATACATTTTTCACGATCATGGACAAATTCAAAACAAGCCTGTTAAGAAATAACCAGAGTTGGGAGCAAAACTTCGGTAATTGGATTGTAAGTGTTAACCATTTTTTGCCACATTCTGAATAAATTACCCAAAACCTAGAGAACGGGGAAACATGTCTTCATGCCTTTTCACTGCTTTCATTTAAACTTCATCAGTAAGAGTTGAATTTAAATTCAGGCATAGTGGGAGGCCTCTTCTACTTTTATTTGTTTCTCCAAACTGCAAACATTTGTCTATTATTTTATTCAAAAGTTATTTCCCATTATTTTTCTGCTATTACGTTTACACAAGTATCTCACCTGGAAAGCGCCTTTTCTCCTGTCTTCCTTCATTGCCTCTTTTTCCAAAGTTTTTCTGCTAGACAAGCAGCAAGGTAGTAACTAGTCCGGCAATTTCAAATAAGCTATTTTCCATTCATGTGACTGATTTGATGTTGACTAAAAGACGATCGTTCAAAATATGATAGGATGGTTCGTTGTCCAAAAATAATCACAGCCTTTGCAGTTTTAAGTAATAAAATATGGGACAAGCAAATTTTTCTTTCGCAACTTTCCCCTAGATAGTTTTGGCAAGCCCTCTAGTTTTGGCTATTCCAACTAGGCCTAGCCAAAACTTGCATTCTGCAAATTGTGCAAATTTTGCAAAAAAACTTGCATATCATCAAGAAAATTGCATGTGCAACTTTTGCAATTTTATCAACAATATTTCATATGTTTCTGTCTTTTTTATGCAATTTCAACCACTTCAACACAAAAATATGAATATTTCTGCAATTTGGGAATTTTTTAGACCAACCTGGTATCAATTTTTGGGAAAAAGTTGTGTGATTTGAAGTTCTCCCCATTTTTTCTAGAACTTTGTTTGACATGAAACTACAAAATAGCTTACAGTTATATTAACAACTGCCTGCTTATTTATTTCATCCATCCATTTTCTGTAGCTTATGTAGGCGTTGATCCAGTAGCAGGATTTAAGTCAGACTTGGACAAGTTTTTGACTAAAATTCCGGATCAACCTTATATTCAAGGATTAACCAGATCAGTAATCTTATCTCTAACATGTAATAAAACAACCTTAAAAACAAAATTGTTGTGCAATGGTTTCACTCACTTTGACATTATCAATATGCTGTTGCAGAACTCACGTATCTTTTTATCAAGCAATGGTAAAATCATGTGTAAAAGATTCTGGTCTAGCTGATTGGTCTGAGAGGCAGCTTGAACAATCCAAGAATCCTTTCCCCATGTTTGTTTCTTTGTTAAAAAGTCAGATGGTAGCTCTCTCACATGGCCTTCCATCTGATGAGAGGTGTCCCAATTGAAGAATATTCCCCCTTCATTGTCGTAGCCAACATTAATTATAAATACTTCACCCTCAGGAATGTCCTGCAAATTTAAGCTGTCAGAGTAGCAACTCTTGCAGCAAATCAAAATGGCTAGCCTGGGATCAAACTAGGAGTCGCAAATTGGAGCTGAATAGCAGATGCTCTACCAATATGTTACCACAGCCAGCCTCTTCTTCCCAGGTATAGTAAGTAGGTTCATATCATGGTGCTGAGAGTTGTTGTGTCTACTTTTCAATGACTATTGCTTGATTTGAAAGACAAAAATGACCTTTACAGCCCCCCAGAAAGAGTCAGTGCCTGTGTTTTGACAATTGTATGCAAGTTAGCTGTTTTGTCTAAAAATCCTGATCAACCTTATATTCAAGGGTTAGCTGGATCCGTCAACTCTAATTTGTTGATCGATCAAATAACATATGAAAATAAAAGTTAAGTAAAATGAATAAAGCTTTTGTCTTGAACTGCTAGAATTCCAATCCCAGTAGCAATAAGGAAGCTCGCAAAAAAAGAATAAAAAAAGAATAGCGACTTCTTTTAATGCAAGTTTTGGCCGGCCCTACTCACCACCAAGATAATCTGTCTCGAATTTTTACATTTGGTTAGTGACCTAGCTCTTCATATTAGTTGCAGTTAGATTTGTTTCTCCAGGACAAAGTTCCAGTATAAAATCGAAAGTCTAATACGATGCATACCATGTAGGTTATGCTTCATCAACATTAGCAATTCCGACAATGTTGAGTCAACATTCTCGGTCCTACTGGCTTTCGAAGTGAAAATCAAACACATTAACGAAAGTTCGAAACCTAGTCCGATTTTTTTTCTTGTCAATTTTCATTTTCACACATGTTCATTAAGCGGTTTCAAAGTGGCGTCATCAATTTCCGAAGCTATCACTATCAGGGCCGGTTTCTTGGAAACTGGCATATCAGCTTAGTCCTTTTTATTCTCCTCTCCCTCCTCTCTTTGCGGACAAATAAACATAGGAATACTAGAATACACTCTAAGATGCTTGACTTTCATTAGGCATTTTTCACTTACCAACTTCCTGCAACTCTATTCTAACACCATAAATATACAATCAACCCCTCTGACAGGCATTTCAAATCCTATTAGGATATAATTACCGAACTTTTGACATCCAAATAGGAATAAACAGAGAGCTATATATTGTATCCTTGCATCATCATTTTTTCCCATGAAATTGTCCTAAAGAAGCTGATAATAAGTTTAGAAAAAGTGATGTTTTTAAATCTAGTTACCAAAAGCTTCTTAAACTGCTTAAACTATTTTGTTGGAAACGATGATTGCCAAAGTGTTGATGTGTTATCAATCAAACAGTAAATAACCTTCCGTAAAAAGGATAATTTACATGTCACACTTATTCGGAATCTTACCCCTAGAGCATTTAAAACGTCTACCAGAAGGTTTAATGGCTTGATAATTGTGTCACAGTACTACGTAGTTTCATTTAATAATCTCTTGATGAAATCAAGCATCTTAGAGCGTATTTTCTCGCTTCTACTTTTATTTGTCCACACCTAGACCAAGCAGAGGGCGCTTCCTCCGCTCAATGAAAAGGACTGTTTAGCCTCACTTATGAACTTCATGCAAAGAAAGCAACCACCATGAAATGAAGTTATTCTTAGGCGTGGACGATCTGAATTCTCGAGAGCAATTAACCGGCTACGAAAAAATCGCTAGATTTTCTTTTCAAGGTGCTAATCAGTGTCAAATCCGCCCTCTATTGATTGACTTTCGAATATCATCTGTGTCTGTCTTTCAAGGTAACTTTTTCCAACGTCTAGTAATCTCACTTTTCCACAGGCAAATACGGCACTTCTTAGAGTTCCAGATCTGAGAAGCTGGTTAAAATTGAGCATGAGGGCTAGATATGGCAAGTGCCATTATAGAGATTGCAACTCCAAAAGAGCAACTAACAAGAATTTCGCATTTATTGGCTTAATCTCGCAGCAAGAAATCAAATGGAGGCATCTTCATTCAAACCATTCACGGACTATTCGTACCACTTCAGGTTTAGCCAAGTCCAAAGGTTTCTTCTCCTCTTTGTTCTCTATAAATTTGTTGGCTCCAGCCTCCACAAGCATCTTGATGACCTCCACCTGCCCATCCTCACACGCCAAATGGAGGGGCGTATTCTTGCACTGATCCTGGGCGTTCAGATCCAGCTGATTTGAGTAATCGAACATGACGTGAAGAACCCTGTTGGTCAAAAGCGACAGTATCTGGTTATTAGAGTTCTAGGAAGAGTAACGTCACTTACGATGAGATATGGGAAATCAGTAATGAGAAATAGTCATAAGCCATTTTTAACCATATAGCGGAAATGATCAAAAATAGCAAATCTTTCAATTCGCTTAAATCAGTAACATTCCCTCGCAACATTCCGGGACGGGATATTGCATTAATAATTAGCATAGCATTCAAAAAGTGCAACTTGCACAAAAATTAAAACAAACGAGGGTTGTCATTAAGCTGGATCTTTTTGTGTCAAAATCACTTGACATTTGTAGAATATCAATGTCTCACAATTCAATTTCCATTCCAATAAGATTATCTAGAAGTGCATCACTTTCAGCTGCTACTTTTAAGTTAATTTTACAAATGTCTGTATTTGAGGAACCTCTGGTATTTACGTGCTGAAGTCGTCATTTGACTTTTTCCGACATTTCCGTCCAGCTGAGCATCAAAGAAATTTGAACAGGGAGCGAATTCCAGTTTGCTCTCTGTTGTTCAGACATTCAACACATCCATAAAACCAATTACAAATAATCAAAAACATATTTGATTTCAATTAAAATATAACCACGAGGGCTTCAATTACCACACCTGTTTCCTTCTAATTGCAACATACTTGCAAATATTACCCAACCATTATTATCTGCCATCAGGTGGCAGATACTTGCAGTAATATCCTAGAACTAGGTTTTTGACAACAATCATCTAACTAAAAATCCGGACCCTCGAGAGGAACAATTGAGTCAGCGTGACTGTAAGAAGATCATCTAATTTAGGCTTAGAATCGTTACTTGAGATGACCGCAACTAGCAGCTCGATGTAAGGGAGAGGCACCAAGTTTGTCTTGTAAATTGATGTCCGCATGCTCGTCTAGGAGTAACTTAACAATCTTGTCTCTGTTCCTGGAACAAGCATATAATAGTCCTGATCGTCCTTGGTCGGTGCAGGCATTGATTTGGGCACCAGCGCCAATGAGAAGTCGAACCACGTCTTCATGTCCAGCTGAGCAGGCGATGATTAAAGGCGTCCATCTAAGAAGAGAGGCAGCAGCTTAAGGATAAAATAATAACCATAATTAGATAAAAGGCAACGCAATAAGCCATTGGGCATTTTTCAAGAAACTTTGAAACCGACCATTGAAGTGTATGTGAAATAAATTTGAGATTAATATTAGCGTTTGCTCTTGAAAAAAATGTTCAAAATTGTAAATCGAGTTTCCGGGTCACTTTGCTGTGACCTTTAATCGGACCAAGAGCTGATTTCACGCAACCTCGAACAATTTGGAGGCCTCTTGTAATATAAAAAAGCAAATGAATATGGTCCTACACGCACTAAACATTGACTGAAGAGGAGCAAAAACGATTTTAAAGAAGCAGGTAAAATCGCAAAATACACAATCTTCGCGTCTAACTGTGTAATAGCTATAGACCGGCGAATTTTTATTTTTTTTTAGCGTTGAGGGTAAATTCCAAACGGTTTTCAAAACTATTTTCCCTCACAGCAGATTCAAATTCTGTAACCACGTGCCGCATAGCCATTAAAGAAGAAACGGTTCAAAATGACTTGATCTTGTTGGGCTTTATATGGAAGCATAGAAGGCTTGTCAGTCACATTATTTCAGTGACATTGGACCAAACATATTTTTGGGGGGCCTGGGTTACTCTTTCTATACAAAAGTTTTTTTTTTCCTTGGAATTAAACGTATCTTGTCTTTTTTTAAATTCCAATTTCCGAAAGGATTTTTCAGCAAAGATTGACGAATATTCTATAGAACCTGACTCAAATAATTTCGGATTGACATTTACGACTGAACGTTTTCCACCATCGAAAGAGCTTTGAAGGCAAGGAGCGTGCTTACAGTAAATTTCAATATAAATCCAGCGGATTCTTGTGCATAAAATTTAGAGGATTTTTAACGAAATAGGACAGCAAATTTGAGCCTAAAAAATGGAAAAGTGTCGAACCGTCCCAAAAAGCATGTTAAGGCAAAAAGACCAAAGAAGCTAACTTTTTTTTACTGGCCTAGTAGTAGGCTACTGTAGCTCAACAAATTCGACAATAGAGGGAAATGTCTACCATAAACCAATAAACATTGGCGGATTAGTTCAATCAGATTGTGAGTACCTAAAATTTTCATATTTAATTCTAGGCATTTTTCATAATTTCTGTTCATCTTTGGGGTAAGTTGCAGTTACTAATTTTTGACCATTGGCCTGTTTTTCATTGACCGGAATTGGAATTCCAGCACTTCAAGACGAAAAATGTATTTATTTTACTAAACTCTCATTTTCCAATATTATTTAATCGACCAACGAATTAGAATTGGCGGATCTGGCTAGCTCTTGAATGTAGGGTTGATCAAAAGATTATATAAGTCTGACTTAAAGCCTGCTACTGGATCAGCACCTACGTTCATACTCCCTACGATTATTTGAGGGGAGCAAATTTAATAATGAATGAGTCCGAGAAAGACAAGAGTTTGACTTCATGGTTTTAACTAGCCTGGATTCTCGAAGGCTTGGAGGATTTAGTAAAGAGGTGCTGCATAAAATTTGCGATGATGACTTAATGATGGAAATCTGGCTTGATAGTCTCGCATCTTCTGTGGAAAACTGCTTATTGACAAATTTGTATTAATTTGGCATTTAATGAACATTCCATCTTCAACTAATGGATTGTCAGGCCATTTTTGCGTCATTGATCATATTTTCTCAGGTAAACACCATCTGATCGATGGACCATCACATGGAAAAGTCATCCGTACTCTCCCAAAGCAATTCCTAAGGCCACCTTTTCCTTCCAAATACATTATACACCATGAACCATTCACCCCTCAACTAGCCATCCAAAGCCTGCAAAACTTTGAAACACACAAAACGATGGAAATTGAGCAAATCTGTTTCTCCAGCCCCTACTTTGACTGTAAACGTTACACAGAGTTTTTAAAACGAGTACATAAGACTTAGTGTTGCCATTTTGTTGCGCCACTGGCTAAGCGCCCCCTGGCCCTTTCAATTGAGCGGCCGCAGGCTTGTGCCGCGGCCAAGGCGCCCCCTGACCCTTGCAACCGAGCTGCCGCAGGCTTGCGCCGCGGCCTAGGCGCCTCCTGACCCTTGCAACCGAGCTGCCGCAGGCTTGCGCCGCGGCCTAGGCGCCCCCTGGCCCTTGCAACCGAAAGGTTAGGTAAGGTCAGGTCAGGTTAGGTCAAGAATGATATCAAAATGGCAACACTAACTTTCTCTATGTTAACAGTTTAAGTGCTTATGTACTCGGTTTAGAAACTCCGTGTAACGTCCATATACTTTGACTCATCGAGCGGATCCACGGGCGAGTTATGCTCCAAGAGCCATCGGACCAACTCGGTTCTTCCCCCAGAAGCCGCCCAATGTAGTAGAATCCGGCCCGATTCATCCGTTTCGGTCAAGGCTCTGGAACAAGCAAGTGACATGAATTCGACGATTCAGGATTGGAGGCTCGATAGACAATCAATTGTATGTACTTGTTGTTCATGATGACCTTGACTTTGACGGCCTCAAAGTCGCCTTCATAGGCCAATTGGTGGAGGCTGTCCGGACTGGTTGAGGCCATACTCATCAAGTGCCTAAGAACTCACTGAACATTTAAGCGAGGGAAATGAGGAAATGACTCGGGATTTTTGAGTTATTAATGCATTGTTGTTGATTTGGATAAACGTTATTCTCCACCGATTAGTTGGCGGTGCTAGTTTTTGAAATCTTAACCTGACCTAATCAAAACTAATCTAACCTTACCTAACTTAACCCAACCTAACCTAACACGATATAAATAACCCTTAAAGTCTCTATCTAAACCTTTTAATTTGTTAATGAAATAAACATATTTGAAAATGAGCACCGCCAACTAATCGGTGGAGAATAACGTTTATCGTTGATTTGTTGATAAACAACAAGTCCAACTCATTTTCTTCGTTTGCTTTGATCTAGAGGTTGGGTGATTTGTACTCAGGAGCTTTGCGTTAGTGAACAGTTTTTTGCCAAATCGATATTTGAGAAAATTTCTATAAAAGTATACTCTCAAATGGATTAATGGTTGCAAACCTATAACCCTGTGTTGGATTAATTGAAATTCCATGGCAGGGTCAATAAATTGGTGCCAGGTGTTTAAATGCTTTTTAAATTTAGCCAATCAAGTTGAGTAGAATGTAGAGTCAAGGTTCAAGGGAGAAAAGCCCTCATTACACTTCATTGATATAAATCTTTTGATGAAGTTAAAATCAGACTGATTGATGTCCAGCTAGTAGACCTGTGTCTATTACTTTATAGACGTAATTAGCTACAATTTTTTATGCATTGGTGTCAAATTTAATTAATAAATATAACTTCATAAATGTCATGAATTCATACACTTTTTACCCGTTTTCAGTTACCATAACAATTGCTTTTTATGATATTTCAATTACAGGTCATTTGCAAATCTTTTGTAAACCCTATTTGAAATGTTCTTGCTGTTTTTCCTTGCAATTTGCCCTCAGGGTTTATCAGAAACTGTTTCGTGATCTAAACGAGATTTATTATGATCATTGGGATCTTCATTTTTTAAAGAAATGTTTTGAAAGTGAGCATTTCATTATCTCTTGTCATGCTCCGTTTCTATATGGAAATGCAAAGAAAATTCCGTTTTTTTTGAATTTAGAAAATATCTTCCAAAGACGCTAGAAATTTGTTCAGAGCACATCCAAAAAACAAGCAGAAAATGGTCAGAAACAAAAGATTTTGTGTGCTAAATGACTAATATCTGATGAGATTGATTTAAAAGTCATTATTTGAAAACGTAGCATGAGTCTAAATGCAAAGACGTAATTGTAAATAAATTTAAAATGAACGCAGGTGTGCCGTCAAGTATTGATTGAATGATTGAATTGAAAGTCTGAGACAGTGAGATAAAAGAATTAAATAACACAGAATATAATGTCACCAGATTGCTTAAATTGATCAAATGTGTTAGTGAATTGACCAAAAGAACAGTTTCATGAGGTCGCTTTCAAATATGGATGTGAATAAATTCAATCAATAGCCAAATTGGTGTGGGAGATGGAAGTATTTTAATGTCAGCCATGAACTTGAAGATAAAACGTCTTGGTCCTGACAGGAGCAGGGTTCACAATTCTCAGCAAATTCCAATTTACTTTGTTTTGAATGCTCCATAATAAAGTAAGCTTGACCACTCTTTCCCAAAAATAAATGTTAAAGTGCTATTGTAGTTCATTTTAATGATAATTGTGATTTTAGCAAAGCCCGACTTTTCTTCCTTGTGCTAGAACGTGTTAATTGTTAACACATAAAACAATCACATCACAAAATTAAGTCTGACACATAAGCTACATGCCAAAAGGTCCTTTCAACGGATAAAAGCTTTCGTAACAATATGAAAAAGCATAATGAAAATAGAAATTAATGGTGGAAAAAAACTAGAGCTAGAGAAGCATCTTTTTTAAAGTGAATTTTGATCAATGGACGAACCAAAGTATATTCACGAAACCTTTGATTAGAAAAACCGAATGGTTGAATCACAATAAGCTTTCAAAATCAGGATTGCTAGAAAGCTAGGAAAGTCAAATCACTAGCCGTCTCGAACGTAAGGTAAAAGGTTATGTTTGACCAAAAAGGCAACCCTGGATTGATCGAAGACAAATCAGGGTTCCTTTTTGTGACTAACTATCGGGTTTCTGACCTTCCACTACCAATGTCATGTGCGATTGAAAATGTAAATTGGTAGCTCTAGTCTCAACCTTCCTTGATTATTTATTTGATTCCATCAGTAATGATTTGAATGATTTGGGCGCCCAGGGTGGCCGAGCTCAAATCTAATTCCTACAAAGTAAATATTTTAGACAAAATTTGATTTCCAATTGTGGCAAACTATGGCCCTTTGATAAACTAACCCTGCTCAAAAAGATGAAATATTATTATAACTGCCTCGATAATTTTTTTTTTCACTTCAAGAAAAGTAAAAAAAAAATCAATTTAGGAAAAGACGAAACAGTAAGGAACAGAACTTGCAAAACTAAAAGTTTGTTATGAAAGCTTAAGGCTCGTTTGCTATGTTATTTTTGTTGTGCATGCATGCGTTTGAAAACTGCAGGACTGCTGTTTTATTTTTGTTGAACTTGCCAAAATGCCACGCTATTCCAATAAACGTTGCCAAGGTTAAAACCTGATTATTTGGTTTAGATTTTGTTCCAATCAGCGTCCATCCATCATGGTCTCTGTTTGAATGTGGATGTAGCTGCAAAATAGGTGCAATCATAGACATTGAAGTAGCCCTACTACTGAAGGCGGGAATTCAAATATTTTTGAACCAGGCAGTACAGGTTTTTTTTAGTTGTACTTAATTAAAGCCATAATGATGAAGAAAGTTGAATTTGATATAAGTGCTAAAAATTTCAATAATCTGACTTGAAGTTGAAAAATCCACACAAAAGAAGAAAAAATGAAAAGGGAAGCAGTTGTTCTTCCAAAAGACCCAATAACTGTTTTTAATGTAAAAAGAATTCAAGAGTTGAGAGAGAGTCAAACAAGTGGAAAAGGTTGCCAAAATAGCAAAAGAATTGGGAGAGTTGAAAATGTTGTCCGAATATTTTTCGGCCATAAAGACCATAAATATGATCTTTTATGCTTTCTTTTTTAGGTCTAGTCATCACATAGCGGCCTCGTTTCGACGATAGTCATGTCCAACCTCCTGTTAATCATACTTCTGAAAAATCTGAAGCGATTACAAGCATATCAGTTTCCTGCTTCATGTATTTACATTAACTGCCACATGAACAATACCAGATTACCATCCACGAGCATGGAGGCATCCTCAGGAGCTAGGTTCGGCTGGCCAGCCGCTACAAATCCAACCCACATGGTTCAATGGAGGAGGACCAATAACCAATCTCAGCCATTATTGTTTTTGAGTGGTCAATTTAACATAAATATAAATACGCACTGCTACATTCAACACCAAGAGTCATTCTGGTCATGGGAGTTCCTCTTTTTGAGCGTTTTTGTGCTTATGGTGGGATTACATATTTGATTTACTCACAATGCTGGGGCCATTGAGATCTGCCTTTGGATGGGAACTGTCTTTATTGTTCTTTACTAACTACTGGGGCGTGTGGCTAGATAAAAGAGAGCATCATGGACGGGCCATTTGACGTGAGGTGCTCAATACCCTGACAAGTCGGACCAGCATTCTTGGCTCCCCAATAACCTCGCTCAGCCTCCTTTGGATTCCGGCAGACGGAGTTTCTGGTCACCCTGAAGTCCCAGTCTCCCATCAAAATAAAAGGTGTAAATCGAAGCGGGTAGAACTCTCCTCCTCCTCCTCCTCCTCCTCCTCCTCCCCTTCCTCTTGTTGAATGGACCCCGCCCACAGTTCGCCTTCGGCCTACAACCACCGAATCCTATGGGAACACAGTTGGGATGCCCCGTCATCGAGCCCGCCCGAGCCACGCCCACCCGCACCCGCATCCACTCACCCGCATTTTGAATCCGACGACAGTGGCGATCGAGCGCTTTTAGCCGGGGATTGGTCGCCCATGGCTTCGCCGCAACGGGCTCGGGCCCGTCGACGGGTGCGGCCTAAAATTAGCACCGCTTTTGATACTAGTTCGAGCCCATCCAGCCCGCTCGCCCGTTCACCTATCGCCGATGCGGCTTCGAACTTGAATTCCCCGCCCAGACCCACCGAATCACCCGCACCCCGCCCCATTTATAATGGGGGACTAGACCTATTTTCCGCCCTCCGAACCCTAGACGCATCATCGACTATTTCGGTCCCAATCAGTCCCACCACCACCCCTCGGCCCCGCCCCCGCCGCACCCCTTCCCCTATCCTTACCGCCACCCCGCCCTCTCCTTCAGTCGACCCCTTGTNGTGAAAGCCCCCACCCCTGATCGGAAAAAGCGGCCGCGCACCCGCCAATCACGCGTTTTTTCCCGGGGCTCGCCCGCATCCATCACCGACAGTAGTTCCCCCGTAACGCCCTTAAAAAAGGCCAGTTCGGTCTTTGACTCAGCCGAGTTCCTAGAGACGGAACGGCGAGCCTTGGTGGGCAGCCGAGGATGGGCGGGTAATTCCACCACCGACAAGAATATGCGGAAAAAGTATCAACGCTTCTTCAAGAAACTGCAAGAGCCGGCAGCCCCCCGCCCACCCGGCAGTCCGGCGGCCCCTCGGCCACGAGCGCGAGGGCGCGCTCAGCCCGTGGATAACGCGCAGCCGTCGGTGGCCACGTTTTTTCGCGTGCCTTCGGATTCGGACGAGGAGCTGGCGCTCGCACCCGCCGCGCCCGCTCCCGCAGATTCCGATGATGGCTGGCCCACAATAGGTCTGTTGATATTAGAACGAAGTTAAGGTGCTTAAATGACTGTTAGGTGGATGCCTCCTCTTGACATTGGCCTGGGATGACCACACGGTGCTTAGAATGCTGTTAAGAAACTGATATGTATATTTTATCAAGACTTTTAGAAATGAGTTTAGATGTTAGTAAATCGAAAAGAACACTATCTGCTTTCCAAGAAAAGCCAACTGCCAATCAAACACGGAGAAAATTCCGCTTAAATCATACTTACCGACGCATGTGATCCAACGCACCGTATCGTTTTGGTTTTTTTTTCACGGGCTTTTCTAACCGCTATTGGAAATGTAATCCCCATTAGTATTAAAATGAAAGGTTATAATTCGTCTATTTGTTACCTTTCCATTATTGAATGATATTTGGTCCCCCAACGAATTTGAGTTGGCAGACCAATCGTAATTATCATATCTTATAGCTCTTGCCTTCACACACCTTTCTAGCTAAAATTAGGAGCACACTCATTTAAAATCTGAATACAAATTAAAACATGGTGAGTGTCAATCCACTACAGAATTAGATGGAATTAAATGTTCTTTTTCATCCGCTGGAATGCCCCCCCGTTACCTGGATCTTAAGTTCATAGACAATTCATACAGGTTAATCTATGTTAATTGTCCGGGCTTTTCAGTTTGAATACAACGGGGCATTTTGAATATAAAACCGATGGAAAAGGACTACATTTGTTTCCAGCTAAGTCGAGCAATTAAATAGATCATATTCTAATTTGAATTCAGTTTTTTTTACCAAGTGTGCTCCAAATTTCCATCCAAAGCAAGAAATAGGCCTATACAAATTGAACCAAACCTGGCAAGAGGATGATGCTTTGAAGAAAATATTCGTTCAAACAATTGTGTCTCTTTAGATGAACTTATGAAGACCTCAGACGACGACAAGCCGGAAGATCCCGCCCATGTCCAGAGGCTCTTGGCCCAAGCCCGTGAAAATATCCAAAGATACGAGGAACGGGAACAAGAGCGGGAAAAAGCTCGTGAAGAAAAGGAACGCGCCGAGAGCTTGGCCCAAACGCGGCAAGCTGTGATTGACGTAATCCTTGTCTGGGACGAGATTTTTACTCAGGTTAAAAAAATCATCGTCTCTCTTCTTTAGAAAGAAAATATTGCTTTTCGAGAGCGTTTGGACGTCGAATTAGATGAGGATCGGACTCGCCAAGCCATCCGTGGGAATTTTCAATACCTTCAGGACGTGTGGGATGGAAAGGTGGAGTCCAAGCGGTATCAAATATTCAAAAAAGGTGGTCCTCCGGCGCACGCATTGATGTTCCAAATGATCACGGATCCATTCTCTGACCGACATTTGGATTGGATCATGGCTGAAATCCAGGTATTTTTTTCCATCGCAAGGGATTTTCGGAATGTCAGACGCACATTTGATGAAAAAGATTGAGATTGGTAGATGTCTGATGTCTGATGTGTGAACGTGGAGATATGGGAACCTGAGGTGCATGGTTTACAGGAAAATTAAGACCCACACTTTTATTTATCTTCACAATTATTGATGAAAGATAAAATGCACATTCCTCAACCACTGCGACCTCCCCAATCCTCAAAAACTATCGTGATTTTTTTTCCCCTGAAAGATTCTCGGGTTAGTAGCCGATACAAGTGAGTGAAATTCCCTATAAGTCATGGTGCATTATAATTTGTAAGGTATTTGGTCGGGCAAACTGTTTGAATTAGCCGCTCTAGGGCATCCTTGAATGTAAGGCTGGTCTGGGATCGTTAACAAAAAACGACCTAAGTCACGTTTAAAACTTAACAATGGGTCATCTAATGCATAGAATCGTTAAAGAGAGCACGGCATTAAGTTGTACGTGTAAAGCTGGCGCCCGATTTAAGATGTTAGGCCCCTCACAATCTTTTTATCCCGCGCGACAAATTTGAGCCAGACTTCAATGAATCAATCACGTCAAAATAACTTCTTATGGTTTTTGTGAGGAAGAAGACTGTTGAGATGGATATGCGCATTTCTCTCAATACCTGATAAGCTTTTTTGACCACCGTGGTGAGACGGGTGAGACGAGACGAGAGGAGACGACCGTGTCCAAGACTCCAGCTACTGCCTTGCATTAGCCAGAGGAGCACTGCTTCATGGTTACCGTTTCAGGTGCAATAGAAAGCCACAACAGAACCCTTTTTACCCTTCTTTGTTTCCTTTTCAATGGCATAGCTACTAGAAACTAGACTAACAAAAGCATCAGGGTTAGGTACAAAATGGTGAAAATATCCACAGAAATAAAAGGAAAGAGTCTTCTTCATTCAGACTGACATCTCTAGATGTGAAGATTACCACGATTGCGTGTGCATCGTGAGCAAGCTAGGCAGACCAGTTTTCAGAGCTGATGAGTGACATTTATTGAGGCTGTTAGTGTGTGGATTTTATAAGGCTTGTGAAGTGATGGAATGGCAGTAACAAATGGAGTAAAATGAAATTTTTGGATGTCAATCATAACCAACTCATATCAATATCTAACTAAATTTTCAATATTTTGACAATTGATGTTACCAAATTCAAAAAGACGTCATGTTGGGTGAAGCGCTGACACCAGAACACTATCTTGGCCAACTCAGAGAATAACGTTTGCTCATACAAGCCAGCAACAATGAATCAAAATCTTGTTATTCCATGGTACAGGTTAGCATGACATATTATCTGTATTTTTTCTCCATCCAGATAATCATTTCAGTTGTTGTTTCTCCCTTCACTTCACATGGAGAATTGTAGAAACGCTCTTTTAATCGACTGGAGTAGGACTGTTCAATAGTTACTGATGATTACTGATGATGGCAATAGAAAGTCGCAATAAACTCGTTATGACTTCTCTTTATTTTATTTTCTATAAGTTCCAACTAATTCTTCTGAAAAGAGAGTCAAAGAATAGCACCAAATTTGATTTTCCCATTTTTTTTTGTATTTAATCAAGTCCCCAAATTTTTTCGGTGCACACTGGTAATGTCGGCTTTGTTGCAGAAAAAATGGATGCCCAATGAACGTCTCCACGCCATTCACAACGATTTTGTGTGGAAGGTGATCTTGGCCGAGGCGTTGATCAAGATCTACGCCGACATGTTCGATTTGTCCAAAGAAGAGGCCGAACTTCGAATCAATCAAACTCCGTTGAGACCCGAACACGGTGGTTCAAATTTTATCACCTAGTTCCCTTTCACAAAAAAGGACCCCAAAAGCCAGTGTTTGTGTCTCTCTTGTCAGTTTTGAGCTCTTAAGATGAATAAATTTAAATCTATTTTAGGATTTATTGCGTGGTTCCAGTGTTTAACTTCAATAGGTAACATCATTTTCATGAATTTTTGTAACACACATATATATATGTATATATATATTTATACTCGGGGACGAGACTTCTTGAGCGATTACAGGAGGAAGTGCTTCTAAAAGTCTTGAGAGGGTGCAAGAAGTGGAATCCTGATCAAGCGAGCATTATAAGCAGGTCCAACTGAACTGGTATGGTTTATGCACAACCGAACAGCCTAAAAACGCGGCTTTTCATTTTATCTGAGATAGAAAAGCAACTTGTGCTAGAACCAATCAATTTCAATTAGACACGGCTCTGGTATGGCAATTGTTACATGAGAATGCCCCTAACATCTAGAAAAATGCAATTCATTATTTGTGGTCTTGAAACGTGATAGTTTATTGACCAGCATGAATTCTCCACCATTGATATCCCATCTATTTTTTTGAGAGACATTGTGGCAATTGCTCGGTATCCGATATCTCGAAATAGCCTTGAGATATTGAGCAGATGAGATTGTCTAATGATTATTTCAAAACAGTTTCGCTCATGGTGACAATGGTAAAATGGTGACAAAAATGATTTTGTTTAGATCTAGGGTTGTTTTTCTGTTACAGAGGAACAAATTATCCCCCCTAATCAATGCAAATTTGTAAAAGAAATACATAACTTTCAAGTATCACTCAGGACATGCTATGACAGATAAGCTGATTGGAGACCTTGATTACTAATTCCAATTGATTAATAATCCAATGTTTGAAAGTAAGGGGCACTCAATATGCCAATTTCCTTTTATGAAAACCGTTTCTCATGGATAGAATATTGACTCTCTACAACGCAAAGGAAATAAACCGCAATTGTTGGAAACTTTATTCCATAACTCCCTATTTACGAGTGACTGGAATGTAAGTTTCCTATCACTAGTAAAGAGAAAAATTTCGACGAATCAAACTTTGGCCTCTAATTGTTTAGAGTAAAGATTCTTCCTTGGAAACATGTTATCGCGAAAGAAAACTGTGTGTTCAATGGTAGTCATTCTCTTTGCTTGAAGTTTATTCAAGTTTGGATTTCAAAATTTCATTACATGGTCAACACTCCAAACTTCCTTGCCTTTTTATGCCTTCTTGTTTGAAACTGGTTAGCATGAAAATGCGAACTCTTTCAAGGTGTCTTTATTCAAGCCTCATTTTTATAAACTTCATGCAAAGAAAGCAACTGCCATTGAATAAATAGCTATTCCATGAGCTCAAATCTAGCTTTGATGGTAGCAAAGTCCTTAAGGGTAATAAATTGTCTAACGGTCAAAATGCTTAGAAAAGGGAGTGTGTGTGCGTGTGTTTTAGGGTTCATAAACACGGGTAAAGGTACGCATGCAAAACAAGCTAGTTTGGGTATCAATTGGTCGATCCGGATTTGTCGTCATCTTTGGAAGTTTGAGCAAGGTTTTTCAAACTGATGCTGATCTCATTCTCCTCTTCTATGGTGGTCATGGTGAAGGTGGTTTCGGCCAATTCTGGAGATTTGGAGAAACGTCGAGAATGGTGTTTATCATTCGCACTCAATCTGAAACATAGAGCACACATATCATAGCCTGAATCAAAATTGTTATTGATTTGATTGAATATAGTTATTCAAATTTGATATGATACCATATTGGTAAACTTTTCAGAAAAAGCTTTATCTCCACGAACCCGAGTACTAATATATGAACGTGAAATAAATCGTGGAAGAACTTGGATGGCCTTACAGCCTTTGCATCAGGACCCTCAGAAAAAAGGTGCTTACCTGCGAAGCAACCCTGGTTTAGGATGTGACGCCTGAGGTTGAGATCCCTCCGAATTTGACCTCCTAAAATTGTCTCGCGTCATTTGCAAACGGGATTTGCCATTGGCAACACCAGAGGGCGCTTGGGTGCTACTTTCCTGTTCGGTAGAGGTCGCAAATGGAGCCACATTCTCGTCCTCATCGTCTCCCCCATCCATTGGAACGCGGACATAGCCTTGAATGGCCCGGATTCTAGCATGGAAATAAAACATGAAACATAATATTCTGCTATAAAATATATTAGGCGATGAAAAGTACCGGCTATCTATGCTCTTGGGGGATTGTTGATTCGTTAGGGATCGATCGGACTCTGGAGTTATGGCCTCGTTCTCTTTTCCGGAGGGCGAGGAGACTTTGCCCTCCTGAGCTGTACTGGCCCAAGATTTAATAGAGGAGCTTGACGCTGAGGCTGGCAATGGGCGTGGTTTCGGGCGGGCTTTTCCCGCCGATGAGAGCGAGTGTGCCTGGAATATACAATGCTAAATTGAGCCACGATTCTTTTTTCAATGACATGCCAAAACTAAATCCGAGGCAAGACCGGGTTTCACGCTTTCTTCTTTTGGTGGTTTGGAGATTTAAAAAGTTTTTTTTTAACTGTAGTGATTTCGTGTCTTGTCGTCAGAATGATCACTGTACAGACATTTTTCATTATCTTCATTTAAAAAGAGAGACTAGAAGTTTATTCGATTTGAAGTGTAAATATATAGATTTATGCAAGTTGTGTTTTGATTGTTTCAGTTCTGGATTCTTTGATTTAGTAACAGTAAAATAATGACGATTGTAAAGCATTGTTCAAATTACGGATCATCACTCTTGTGTCATTCGATTTTTTCTATACATTTGAAACTTTCGGGATTCAGATGATATGCAAGGAAATCATCACTTTATGAATGAAGAAAACAAGCAAGATTTTGAAGCCCTCATGACCTTTTGATTTCAATAACTCTAAATCACTCAAAACACGAGCAAACTGAAAACAAAACCGCCCTGGTCACTGCAAGCCAAGCATTGCTTATTGGATTTCATGAAGCCTCAACCATTTACCATCCTTCACCTCAAACCCTCTCAAACCCTCTCAAACAACAGAAAACAAAGCAAACTGAATTGAATTCGTGCCAAGTGTAAGGCGATATCCGATGTTGTTGGCTCATGTGTCTCCTTGATGGTCGTTTCTTGCGGACCAGCATTCAATTGAGCCCCATTTGTCAGGCTGTTTGCGTGCCACGAGTGGTGTCGCGAATGTCCTCGACAAAACCCATTGCTGCTCAAGATGGTCCCAGGAGGCCTCCAAATTGAGTGGGATGGATCCACATTCAGACAAAACTGACTCAGTGAGCTCTGCATACACATAAATACCAGAACCTCGTATCGGTTATCTGTTCCAGGCTCTAACACTCAATCAAGTTCAGAGAGACGAACGGACCATGTCATACTGGACCAGTTCCATTTTGAAGCAAAGTATGATCGCCTTAACCATGAACCACTGGAATATGGACAGGGGTGCTAGGGTCCAGAATTGATATTTGGGAAATTAGAGAACCAAGGGCGTTTCCTTTCAAATGTGATGGACCGCATGTTACCACAATTACGAATTTTAATTTTCACCATGATCGAACAATTGCATCTAAAGTTATGCGCTCTCAAAGTGCAGTACATAACAGGGCACACAATGAATGAACTAGCCCTCTTCTTGTTATTGATCACCAGAAGAGGGCAAGCTAATTTATTTCATGTAGCGTTATGTTATGAGCTTTGAGGAAGCCAAGTTTTGACAAACAATTTAAATGCCAAAAAAATTGTAGTGATCTGAGGTCAAACTCCTTTGAAGAAAAGTTAAGGGTATGCGCCGACTCAATTATCTTGGCACTAGCATCCCCGTCCATGTTACAGTGGTTCATGTCCTAAACAAAGCTCTTTGTCCAACAAGTAGGTAAGAATACAAATACTCACCCTTAGTGGTTTACTGAATGTATTGCTGTCGATGAGCTTCCCTGCTTGGAAGTTTGAGAGTGATCCAATCGAGAACCACGAAGAATTTGACTGATTTGACTTGACACTCGAATTGGACTTGATCGACGAATTCGATTTGACCGACCTTCCCGATCCAAAACTTGACGTGCTCATCGATGATACACCTATAAAAGCAAAGATACAGCCAATTCAAATAAACTTATTGTGCACCAATGCATATTCTGGACATGCATTTTGTAACCAGTTCGACAACCATGTCGCATCTGCCTTCCTGATAAAAAGCCTAAAAATCATCATTCGAAAGGGATACCTTTAGAGGTGCTCTCTAATTTTCCTCCCTAAGCTTTTATCCTTGGCCTTAACTTTGCACTTGAAAACCCCCAAAATATCACTCTTTGTTCCCATTACAAAAGATGCTGGGCTCCATTAAAATTTCCTTGAAATTATAAGAAAACAATCTAGTTTGTAGGTAATAGAAGTAATGGTTTTCTAGGTTAAAAAGGAGAAAAACCTGCATTTTCAAAAATGTCTTTAAAAGTATTTTGATCTTAAGACGTTCAACTATGTGTAAAAAGAAACATATTTTTTCAAATCTATCCTCTCTTTTTTATTTTTACTAACCCGAGGACATGGAGTAGTTGGAGGCCGAATGAGGCATCCCATTGTTCTGCTGAAGTGAATATCCGGATACGGACTTTGGGAACTTGGGGGCACCCGTCAACGCATTGTGAACCGGGTGATCCTGTCCACTCCCATATTTAGAGTTGTTTTTGACGCGCAGGATCTTGGCATTACAAATGAGACATCGAAGTGGGAGATCACGATTCGCCACGGCGTCCTGGATGTTCTGAACGAAGCAAAGACGGCATTGGCATTGATGGCCACAAGGGGCCACTTGCATCACCGATCGTGCCTGACAGCAGACCACACACTGAAAGAGAAGACACAGACAGGAAATTGAGATTCAAGGCGTGAACTAGTCGGTCCATGAGGTCGGAATCTTCTTTTAGAAAGTACGAGAAAGAGACCGGTAATAATTTGGGACGCCTATACTCCTGGAACGCTCAAATCGAGATCAAGTTCATTTCGATGTATTGTATTGAGTCCAAATCAAGCTTAGGTTTAAGTGACCTTAAGTGAAAAGTTCCGAGAAGGGAGGCTTTTTATTCTCGCAACCTAGTCATTCAACAAGTTAGAACTACTGATGGGATCAAATAAATAATAATGAATATAAATAAATAAAAGGCTGCGACTAGAGCTACCAATTTACATTTTCAGTGGCATGTGGCATCGCCAGCGAAATATTCGAAACCCATTAGTTAGTCACAAAACGCAACCCTGATTTTTCTTCGATCAAACCAGGGTTGTCTCTTTGGTCAAACCCAACTTTTTACGTTACGTTGGAAACGGTTGATCCTTTGAAGTTCGTAGCTTTCTAGCAATCCTGATTTTGTAAATTTATTTGATCCCATCACTAATTAGAACTGAAGTGGTAATAATTTCCAAATGGAAGAAATTGCCGAATTGATGTCAGAACCACTAAAAATGTCAAATACTCGTATTTATGAGCACTTTTTAGAAATACTTATTTACTTGTGTGGTTGGAGAGTACTTTTGAAACCAATGGAAGGACATTGGAGGTCGGTATAATAGTTACAACGTGCTAAGTGGAAACGTTGGACAGGGAGTATGATTTATTACCTCTTCCTCGGGATTGTCGGCTTTTTCGATATCGTCTCGGGACATGGAATGGACCAGGCGATCCTGTAAGAAAAACACAGACAACAACCTGAGATAGGAGAAACGAAAGGAAACAAACAATTCAGCGTTCAACATGATCATTTCCCACCTCAGCCATTATCCCAATGCCATTATAACTGGTGGTAGTTTGAGAAATTCCCCATTGGCCTCAAAATTGTGCGTAGAAACCTCTCACTCTCTGTCAGACAATGTTTGCTCTCCTCTCCATTTCCCTCTTCTCAACCCAAAAAGAGTGATGAGCTTGTCTGGATGCAAAGCTTTCCAATTTTGGTCTCGCAGAAAATCTGTAATCGGAGCCCAATATTTTCGAGTCGTTCCCAGGGATTTGTTGGTTGGAAACTGGAGATCTAACTTTGAGAACACAACGAGACGACTTTTTTTTTTCAAGAGGAGTTCCAAATTGGTTTTGGGGGGAATTTTAGGAACCAACAAACCCAAGCCAAATACCAAATTTGGTTCAAATCCAAGCGCAGAAACCACAACAGACACTAACTTATTTAAAGTGCTTTCCATTTGAGAGTGAAAACTAGCTTCCTTTTAAAGGATCTAATATTAATTTCGAGTTCTGTTTTGATTTGAAAACAAAAATATGACACTTAAGGAACGAACAATGGAACAAAAACTGAATAACCGCACTTTCAGTCCTAAAAGGTCCCGCCATTGATTTTTGCTGAACTTGTCAAAACAAGAATTACTTTTTGTGCCAAGTTTGTCTTCCCAGGCTGTCAGGTGTTGGAACGAGTTTGGAACCGGGAATAAAGTGCTTCCATGAACTTCCATTTGACATGATGGGAACTGGCTTTGATCCACGTTTGATTAGATTTTAGCCTCAAAAGGCTTGTGAAGCAGTTTTTTATTCTCCGAAACACAAGTCAAGGTTTATAGCATGTAGATGATTGATTCACCTTGTCAGTCCCAGGATTTATTCCCCGAAATTTAGACGAGAGAAATGGCCCCCCATTGGTGACAAAATGAAAAAAGTTTTCTTTTGTTGAAGAAAATGTTCCGATGTTATGCCAAGTTCGTTACACTGGTGGAAAATTTCAGTCCGAGCGAGGAGAAGGAGGGAAATGGATCAAAGTTTTGGCTCGTCTGGCCAAAAAGTTGGCCAATTTTGAGGGCGAAAACCCCCAGGAGACTTTAGAGGAGCTAACTAATCATGGAAGAGTAACTGCCTGGGGCCTGGAAATGGTGAATATTTTCGGATATTCGCCGTCCCAAGATCGAAACGATAGCATTAAAGAGCTTCGGATCCACCGGGCACTTGGCCATTTCATTTAATGAAGAGAGCGCTTCAAATTGAATGCTAGAGCAAAAGAATATTATACCCTCTCACCTAACAACAGAGGATAGATAAATGTTACTTCTGTCTAAATAATCTGTTTTCTATTCTATAGGTAACCATCAGGCTGATTTTGTCCACAAATGTCGAGAAATGGAGATATATTCATCTTGTATTTCTACAATTTTTGTCAAAATGAGATCTTATCTTTACTAACTTATTAATCCGCACGACTCTTGCAGACGTCACAATCCATGGAGATAAAAACTTGGGATCACTAGCACAAAAACAGCCACCCTGACAATATTTTGAAAAATGCTCGGCAAAGACATCCGCTTAAAACAACCAAACAAATATATACCCCTATTTTTCACACTACCTCGGTAAGAAAATTCATGGTATTTCGACGTAGGGGTCAGAATTGAACCCTTGTCTTTGGAAATGATGCTTCATAATCATTTCAAGATGGGAGATAAACGCGGTAGAAAAAAGTGGTTTTAAGCTCAAAAATCAAAAAGCCCAAAAATGCTATTGTTCGAGCCGTTTCAGAGGACATTGGTTCAAAAGAGTTGTATGAGACTATCCATAATTAAAGAAGTCCTCGTCTCGTCCACCTGACCAGATTTCCATTGGAAGATAAGCGTAGGATATCGATTTGGGCCAAATGGTCTCCCAGGAAAAAGTTCGCCCATCCACCCATGAAATCTAAAGTCAACAAAAAGCTCTTTTTGGCACATCCAACGTTGGTGAAGATTTAAGAGCCTGAGCGACCCCCCGACTTTGATAACTTTGACGACATTAGCGAAGGTTATTGGCCTGATTGCTTCGATTCTGGGAGGGTCCCTTTGACTCTCTTCAAGTCAACCATCAAAGGATGCCCCCACAGATCAAATCTGAAAGGTTTCGTCAACATGAATGTTTTACGAGGGCCATCCATCCATCCTTTAAGGGGGAAGAGGTAGTGAACGAAAAAGGGTCATAAAAGCATGGTGAGATGGGGAAAGTTTTGATTACAAGAGCTAGTGATGGGTGAGAGTTTGTTGGTTTTCTTGGAACGACGACGACTACGACCTCTCCCATAGGAAGAAATGCTCTCACCAAGGAGCAAAAAATCCAGAGTCCATTAGCGATCCTTTTCTCAAGAACGATATTGTCGTTCCATTGGATACACTTGAAAAGATCACTCGCCTTGAAGGAAGGGGGGGTTCCAGGGAATTCCAAGTGGATGAGCAATGAGTGGGCATGTACTTTTATGATGATTAGGCCATGCACAGTGAGAGAGAGAGAGAAAGATATTACTACATGTTGGGCCACAATGCACATTTATCATGACCTCTGACATTTCGCCCCAGCGCCGTTTGAAGCATTTCGGGATCTCAAGTGGAACACGGAATATTCCCCTGGATCCACGAAGGCAGTCAGCTCGTTGTTAATGTTCGAGGGTCCACGGTCTGTTTGCTTGCCAATAATGGTCTTTTTGGGGTCTTGGAACCAGGCGCCTGTGGCTGTTCCTTCATCCGGAACCGGCATTATCTCTGCTGAATAGCCAACTCATTGGAAAAGAACGGAATGCAACCAGTTCCATTTTCCAAGCCCCTGATTTCTCTTCATAGCTCATTTGAGGGGGGTGGGGGGAGGCATCGGCCATAATTTCATGATTCTCCAGTAGGATGTTCCAAATTGGTCCCACTTCCAACGGGTAAAGCACCTCAAAAAACACACTAATGGCCCTTTTATCATCGGTTAAGTGAAAGGTGAGGCTATAAAGCCTTGGAATGGGCGTTAGTACATAACGCTCCAATTCCAGAACTTCCAGAGGGATAGAGCAAAGTTCTATTGAATGACAGAACATCTGTGTCTTTTGATACCGCACAGACAAAGACGAGCAAATGGAACGATATTTAGTTCTGTCAAAGGTGGAAGAACAGTAATTCGACCCAGGCCATTTGAAGGCCGTGTTCTCAAGCGTGGTCCATTTTCTTGGGATCAATCCCCACCAGCTGCCACCATCAGACTTGTAATTGGATCCTTGTAGCTATCATTGGGGGCCTTGTCCTTGATAAGCCCATCCAAACGGTGTATACACCTATCTAATTCCAGCATTGTTTCCGATCAAAAAATCTGATGACTTGGGAACAACAATGAACAAGGGGGGGATGTTGTTCCATTTTCCTGCATGTACTAGCACTGTTTCGTGAGATGAGTTACAATGGCCAAGGGCAGTGAAGACACCCTCTTGAATAAAGAGCACCATTTCTTGGTGCAACCCATGTATTTAGTATTCTTGGCCCGTGCTCCGTTTACCCTTTGAGACTGCAGATGCCTTCAAGGTCTTCACAGGGTTCCCACTCATTGAAATATTTTAATCTACATTTGTAAATTTTACAGCGTGTCAAATCTCCTGCCATTGAACGTGTCACCTCAATTATGAGAAAAAATGAATAGTTATTGATATTTCAGCAACCCTGGCGTTAGCCCCCAAAAATTTTACACTCTCTCTTAAGGCATTCCGGGTCACTTGACGTGTTGTTCCATTACTTGGCATGATCTTAAATATGACCCTCCCGACTCAGTTTCTAACTCAACATGTACTTCAAGGCAATATTCTGGTGGGCACGATATAGATGTCCGAGATAAAAAAAAAAAGAAAGTGAGGGATGTTCTCTCTGTCGTTCTTATTTCTGTTTTTTTTGGATCCGTAAGGCTCACTCACTCATTCTCGTTGTGATGTTCAATTTCCAGAGCAATGAGCTCAATACACTTTTTGCTTCCCCTTCTTTTCGTTGTTGGAACAAAATCTCAAGTCATTTATTTTCTCCCGGTCTTTCCAGTTACACACATCCATCCTTGGAGGTCTCCGAAAATAGATTTTCTTGTCCCTGGCATTTCTTTCTCTTCCAGTTTCCTCAATGCCATGTTGTCATAAAACGGCCTTTCCGAGCCTTCATAGAGAGAGAGAGAGAAGGCCGGCCTTTGTGAGTCAAGCACTCAATTGGAACCAGTAGTAGTCCTGCATTGGAGCTCTGGCCTTTGTTGCAAGACCCATGTCTTCTGAGCATCTCTCTATTCAAGGATTGCATTGCGGGAACCCCTCAAAAGTCAAAACCAGCCTTGGGAGAGCTTTGTAGGCGAACACTACAAAAATCAATCACACAATCAAAGAAAAGATGCTGTCCAATATGGAGACAAGTGTTTCTGGGTGAAGGTGAGTATTGACTTGGCCTTGGTAGTATTGGGCTATGAGGATGAATGGGCAAAATATAACCCAGCAAGGGCGTTTCGTGAGGGACTGGGAACCTCACATCACCCGAAAGGTCCCGTCAATCTCCTCCTCAATCCCGGTAGGGTTTACTGCTCTTCAGTCAGTGTCCTCCTTCATTTGAGTTTGCACATGACTTACTCATACATGAGCACACATACACATACACACACACACATGTCTATTCGTATTTGCAATTAATCGACTTTTTTTTTCATGTCATTCCTTTTACCTTTTTGACATTCTTCTTGTTTTACCATTTTGTATAATGTATATACATCAGATTTTATTTTATAGTTACTTTTACGCCATGACATGACCAAGAGTCGCAATAAAGATTATTATTATCATAGGTTATTATTATTATTTTACAAAGACGAATGGATGAGAGACAAAAGAGGCCAAATTTCGAGGTGATAATCTTTTTCCAGGGCATATCATGCATGTATTAACTGAAGTCATGTAAGATTTTAGTTCCAGTTCAAATTACGCCTATTACCTCTTTTTTGATCCAGTAGTACAAATGGCGCTGTACGGACATGCAAAGCAATCATTTAGAATCTCTTTTACTTCATTTCTTTCTAAATAATCTTTTTGGACATTATGTGATGCACTTCGTGGGGTTTTATAAAGGTCACTTATAAATACAGGAAAGCGGGTTATTGAAGTTCTTTTCATGACAATGAGTAGAAATAATCCAAGCATATTTTTTGATGAAGTGTTAAAATTAGAGATTTAAATACTTCACACATTTTTGAAGACTTTTCAAATATAGTTCACGTATTACAATCAAAGTCTCTCCATCTCTTAAGCTGCTTTAAATCTAGTTTGAAGCCGTATCAAAGCTGAAATCAAAACTCACTCGCTCCTTTATAAAATAATACATATAAACAAAAATTTAAATTCAAGGCAAGTTAATCGAAAATCACGATCCGTAAAAAGGCTAATCTCTGCCTACAACTCTCACTCCATTGGGTGTACGTACTGTACTATGTACGTAGTTCAACGTTTCCATTTGTCCGTTTCAAGTTCATAAACACATGAATCAGTCCAAACTTTGCAAGCCTTTAAAGGCCAAACCCAAACCCAAGCCATCCAAAAGCCTGGTACGAGAAATGAAAAAATGCTTTTCCCTTTACATCCGCATCATTGTGATGGTTTCTGGCCCATTTAGAAGGCAAAAAGGGAAGGAGGCTCGCAACTCTTGTACATACATGTACGTACGTAAACAGAGCTCCACGTTCAAGAGTACTAGCGGCGACTCTTTTCCTGGCTGCCTGTCTTGTGATGAATAATTGACAGCGGACCTCCCTCTGAATTACCAACTACTCCATAACCATGGTCCAACCAAGGCCTGGCTTTGTATGTCCTTCACTGTGTACCGAGATTTCGAGCTGAAATATAGATGTGTGGGAGAACAAACAGTGTCCCTGGAAAGGATTTCCGGGATTCCCGAAAAGTGAATGGAGATTGGGTGGAGGTGGTGGTTTGAAACCCGGCAGAAAGCTTGTCATGACAGTGGAAGAAAGCAGCCTCATTACGAGAAGGACGGCATGGAGGCTGTGAAGAAACTTTTCATATCCCCCAGGGAAATTTTGTGAAATGAAACCGCCACACAACTTCAATTGCACAACGGAGAAACAGCCACATTCGGAATGTGAAGGAGGCATCACGTGGCTAATATTACAATATTTGGGTCTGTAGTCCAAGATGGGTCCATGAATAATTCATGGGGCACACTGAAACAAAGGCCACTCTCTAGTTGGATCAGCTCGTAAGGCTTTTGGACAGACGGATGTCCATTCGTGTCAGCATTCATCCCTGGGCATCAAGCCATCATCCTTATCATGTGCTACTTTAGGCTGCTAAACCATGCCATTAGAATTGGAAATGAAGCCTCATATCGCGTCTCACATCATTCTGGGGGCTTTCAGATCCATAGCAGATCAAGATTGTTGAGTCCTCTTTCCCACAAGTAATGAGATTTGAGTGCGTTCAAAAGGTTGAGGTAATCTGGTTGGTGAAGGGCCCCGAGATCCACGATAAAGATCAGGTTCCACCATTGAGAGGCAATTGTCTCAAAAGCCTTAGAGGCCAATTTCACGACCTCAAACATGCAATGGTTGTGGAGGCTCGACCTCCGAATAATGTTGTATAGTGTACTTGAGAAAGGAGGGTTCCAGAGTAATTGCTTGTTCTTTGGAATCCCTCCCAAAGCTCCAAGAGGTGATTTATGTTGTGGGAATATGATTACTGAAGAGAACTAATCAGTTCCTTTGGACCACTTACTTGGCCAAGGCACGTGGAATATTCAACTGGTAACGGGAAAATATCCGCTCAGCATGCAAGACGGTTTCCGCGGCAAACTTTGAAAGAAACGAAGAAACTAATTTGATTGATACTTGTCATGGCATGATCGCTATGTTCAATTGTTCCCCTTTCCCCATGGCCGTGGAACCTAAGGCACCTTTTTATAGTCCAAGGCCAGATTTATGGAACTTTTCCGTCTCTCGTCATGTTCCAATCCTTTGGGAAACAAGTCAGTCTGGTCACAAATATGGCGCTTATTCCGGAAACAATGTCCTAGGATTTACATGGATAATTCAGGCAAATGTGAACATAACCATGCAAAGCAGTCCTTTTGGATGACTACAAGTCACTGAAAATGTTTGTTTTTGACAAAGGTTGCCTTGTCACCAACACAGCATTCGGCCAAATTCGAGCTGCCAATGGGGAAACCCGCATGGTTTCGTGAGTGTATATTTTGAAATGCGACTGGGTAAAATCATAGATTTCTAGACACTGGATGTCGGACGACCGACCGCTCGGTTGGCAAAACAGTACAATAAACCGGTTTTGATCAATTCCCAGGAGACCATCCGTTGTACTGTTTTACGAGCCGAGTGGTCGGTCGTCCGACATCCAGTGTCTAGAAATCTATGGTAAAATTTAGTACTGTCGCATTTCAAAATTTGTGTTCACGAAACCACGTGGGGGTACCCCATTGTGCTGCGTACTTGAAATAGCCATTTGCAGGACATTTTTAAGACTTTTTCACTTTAATCAAATAAGTGATTCTTTAATGCTTTAGGACCTCAGGGTGAAACAAATATCTTGACACATGCAAAACGTCCTCTTTTTCCTATATGACGGGCATGACAAAAATATGACAAAGACAGCTAAAAAGCCAATCTAGATTTTCTTCTGCCTGAAAACAAGAGATTGGTAATCTGTAAAAAACAAGAGCCAGTCTCTTTTCACCAGTGAAAAAGCCTCGAATACTTACATGCCATATCATACAGTATAGTTTTCTAGTCATCTAAATGTTTGGAAATCTGCATGGCCTGGAAGACCTCGTTTTTTCTCAGATCGTGGCAATCATCTGGATGTTCCATGTTCAGAGGACTGAATCGGGTTCTCTCAAGAGTGAAGACATGTAGCATCATTTATAGCATGCCAAGAAGCCGTGTCACATTGATGGGGAATTCAGATGGGAACCCTCTAGGGAGCCCACACGAATAGACATTCAAGCGCTTAATTTGCATTGGCATTTGGAACCACCCCGGGAAACTTTCGGCACTTTTCGGGCCTCCTCACCATCCCAAAATTGTAGGCTTGCCTTTGAACGGAGAGACATTACCATTACTTCCAATTTGGAACAAGCCATATCTTGGAGCAAATCCCATGTCTGGTCTGCTTCATGAAGATAAGGATGAAAGGAGGAGGAGGAGGGTTTTTGCCAGGGACCCAAACTCTAAGCCAACCCATTAAACTTGTTTCGAGCTACGTCCCAAATATCCCCGTTCCAAGCATACATGTGTTCCAACCACCTCGGTCAAAACGACCCATTTGGACCTAGTTATAAAACGGGGCTCATTCGAGCTTGGATTAAAAAATCACAGGGACGGAAGAAGGGCATAAGGGGCTGTGGATATGGTGGATGATGCGATTACAATCCGCAACTTGCATTTGATTAGAGTATTGCCAATTTTAATTGGCAGCTTTTCAGAAACGCATTTAAAATGCAAGAATGAGCCAAAGCAAAAAATAAGTTTATGCACAACTCACAAAATATGAAGGCATTAATGAAAATAAATTCAGTTTCATTACTATGGTTAATCATTTTTGGCCCTTTGAAATTTAATACGCCAATGTTTAAGTTGATGATTGAACCACCATGAAGAAACCTTATAATATTTTCCCTCTTTTGATGTCCATTTGTGTGGCTTTTTAAAATAGGACTCTTTTATTATATTTCACTTTTATTTCACAATTAAAGCCTGTTTACTAACTAGATTAAGTAAATAAAACTATGTATCGCAGTTCCCTAAGATTTCACCATAAATTTTGAATTTATTTCCACATTAGGAAATGGAACTCTAGGCTCCATTTCAAGGTTAAATGATCGGCTTAAAACTTTACATACTATTGTTGAGGACTAGAGAGCGTTATATGATGGGGATAAACTGAACCTTGCCAAAACGAACTTCTGAATGCCATGAACAAAGGCAGCAGTGTATTGAAAAATGACGAGGATATATCACAGAGCTCCTGCAGTTTCCTCTAAGATCAAAAGATGGCGCTACAGGCTATTTCTGATAAGTAAAACTAACGCCATCTACCTCAATCAACTCCTCGTTTGCTTTAGTAACCTTAATGCTTCTATGCATCCATTTTTGGCCATCTCTTATCATGAAGGCACAAAACTTTCCTGTCTCTGACACAGTGTTTCTAAATGAAGTTAAGCAAAAGAGCGAAATGGCAGGTGCTCGGAGAAGCATCGCTTGATTTTGATCCGATGGGTTATTGGCCTTCTGATGAATGGCCCCTTCATTCGATCAATGTCACACGCGGTTTGGATTCGAGTCACGTAAGTGGTGCATTTCAGCAATAACCGGCCTCTCAGATTGAGGATCGAGGATTGACGCATGGCCTTCAGCTTGCAGGAAGCACAAATACACACACACACACAGAGAGATACATTGGCAATTTTGTTGAGCAGCCTTTACGACCCTCTTACATGACTTATGAGGCCATTTTTTGGAACACTTCCCACCAAAGGGCCGTCATTGAACTCGGAATGTGAGAGCATGTTCCACCCAAAAACTTGCAATGAAGGAGAAGCATTCTCAAAACTTCCAGAGCACTTTTATTAAACTTCTTGGATAGTCCGACATAGATCCATTCTCCTCGGTCATCTGGGCAAAAAGTGTTGTGCAATCCAAAGGCTTTCTACTCTAAATGCTTTTGAAGAGCAAGTTTCCAGGACCATCAAATGGATGAAACACTCCCTTATTATGAACTTTTCTCGTGTCCAGAGTTTAGTGGGCATTTTCAATTTAGCTGAATTGCTTCAGTTTGAATCAAATTGCAATTCATTTGATTTCAAACCAGAAGTGATAATTTTGATATCGTGAGATAGATATGCTTTCGTGCCTTCGAAGCACTTGAACTAGATATTCGATTTCAGATCGACATTGTAAGTCTCTCCCTCTAGTAGAAATTCATTACCGATAAAATATGGGTGTTAAATCTTATAATATGGCTCGTTCGTTAATGTGTTTTCCGAATTTTGCAAAAGTGTTACATTTTTATTACCCGTCAGGCCAAGATAGCCATTCACTCATCTTTCAATTCAATATTCCTTTTGATGTTTTGAAAATTGCTGCTTGGTGTACCGTTTTTTGAACGGCATTGTGTGAATTCGGAAGCTAAGTTTTCGCTTAACGACACCCATCTCTGCCAATAACGAACATCCAACTTCACGCGTTTGAGAGTGCAAGTGCGAGTTTTAAAATTTAGGTGCAACATTATTCTTACTTAAAAAATATCTGCTTGGTGTAAAAGATGTTTTACCCTCTTTTCCTTCTAACATAAAAATCAAAATTGAAACTTCAAGAAGGCCATGTGCCTTGCTTTCAACATCAAACTTTATTTCAAAAGGCACTCCACAATCCCCAAAAAATGTTTCTTCAAAACAGCCAAAATTTCACACGCTCGCTAACGTGGCTTTGTTGGCCTACGCTCAAAGGAATGGTTTAATATTCTCTTTAGGTCTTCTTTAAGCAAGGAAAATGTCCCAGGATATCTGGAATGAAGCCTGAGGAAACAAACCGGCCTGGCAAAGGCCGAGAGGTTCCCTTTTCTTTGATACGCTTGCATCCGTTCCTTTGAAGACCAAGGGAATCAAGCATTGGACCAAAAATTGACTGAGTGAGTGAGTGAGAGAAGGATGAAGAAGAGTATGGAGGATGAAAGGGATTTAGCTCTGACGTCGCTTTCATTACAACTCAAATGTGGAGAAGAAAGAGGGTGAGCCTTTGAACGAAGGCCAAGATGAATTTGCGGCTTAAGGTCAACAAAAGCTTATGAGGCTTCCACCGGCGGTCTAAAGAGCATTAAAAGGGCTCTCGCTTCACCATAATGGAAGCTAAGTGAGATAGGCTAAAACAATTTTAGAATGGAGACACGCTTAGAAACATGGTTCCTAAACATTCCTAAGACTGACCGAGCCTTTCCCTTTTGTGACACCATCTCGTGTTGACACTTGTCCCCTGTACTTTCAGTTCATAATTGAATAATTGGAGACCCTAATTAGAAAAAGTTTAGCACCTCTCCTACTAACGACTGGGCAATAGATCTTGGTTGTGAGCATGAATCAATACATTGAACTTTGATGCGGATAGTTTGATTGCCTTGCTTTTTCCTTGTCAAAGATCTACCAAAGAGGAAGTCCATTAAGAAGTGGTAAGCTTATTGGTCAACTTGCACAACCAGATTTTCTTTCCTCACCAGAGTTACTCGAGGATGTTGTGAATGGAAAGCTAGATCATCAATCTCAAAGAGTAATGGCGGTATTCTCCATTGATTGGCCATCCTGCGAGATTTGGGATGCTGTATGTAAAGAAACTTCCAAGTATCAATGGACTCACGATCTTATTATTCAAGCGGTTGATCTCCTCTTGAGTGGCCTCCTGCCGCCTTCGCTCCGGATCATCTGTCTGCAATTTCTCATATTTCTTGGATTTCCGTCCCAGGAACGGGGCAAGAATGGAGAAGGCTCCAGGTGCCATGATTGGGGTTGCCTTGTATTCTAAATATGTCTCTGTCTTTCTCACACACAAGGCTTTTTCAAAGACTGGGCATCACATACTCTCTCACAGGCACTCCCAAATCAAATGTCACGACATTCCACAAGATCTCTCAATCGATCACCGGCTCTTCCTGGCCTGATTTGTCAGTTCCAGAGATGCTCACGTTCAAAGCATGACTATGCAATCAGCTGATATGTTCCTGTTCTGATGCATCCCGAAACATACAGACCGTTTTGTTCCCGAGCCTGAAGGACAATACCGAGCGGTGCTCGAGAACTTTGAGGTCCAAGCCCGAGCCTAACTGGTCTCGGCAAGCCAGCAGTCCGAGATAAATAGTGGACTGAGCGTAAACGAGGGGCTTTTAAGCTTCAAGCCTCAAGCCTCCATCCAGCTTCCAGCCAAAAGCGGCCACGAAGGAGTGAGAGAGATGCTTGGAATCAACTGATGCTGGAGGAAGAGAGCGAGGGCGCAAACGAGAGCGAGGAGAATCTTGGAATCCCAAGGCGGAACAATTTCTTCGCCTACAAAGCGTGCCTTTGAAACATGACAATGAGGCGGTGGATGGCGGCCGCGAGGGTTGGAAATTTGGAGGAACGTTGAAGGACCAGGAGAAGCCTTCTCTTCCTGCTCCTCCTCTTCTTCACCGCCAGGGATGTACGACATCAAGATGGAACATGGAACTGGATGTGGAGTGACCAGATTTTCAGACTGAAATTGAATTCAAAGCTCCAATATTTCCGAGAAGTTTAAACCCTGTCCCATACTAGCACCCAGCTTACGGCAAAATAGGGCTTGCCAGGGCCCTTGGCCTTCTCTTGGAGAACAACAACTTTAAGGCCAGACAGGTTATCAAGAAAATGATTTAGGAACCAATTGCCTTGTGCATTGTGCATGGAATGGAACAAGACTTTCCCATGACGTTTAAAGGCCAGGCTACTGTTCACCTGGATAAGACAGACAAAGGCCGCTTTTCTCGTGCAGGAACGAACTGGAAGGTGGAGCAACGAGATAGGATTGTTTTTCCGTTCCATTATGTTCCACGATAAACTTTCATTAATCACGCAAGCCGGGATTTGATCGAGCAAAAACCACAAGACCACTGACAGATTCAGATCCCATCAGATTACAATACTGAAAATGAGTACCATTATTCCTTTCCTTTTATTGAGGTAATGTGCTCTTCTTGAATGGTGGATCTAAATTTCAAGGAGAAGTGTTCTCAATTTTTCATTATATATACGTAGAGGGAAGGCTTAGAAAATTGGATTTGTTTTTCCAAGTGGACAAGATCCTTTGGGACAATCTGCTGTAAGAGGCTTTGTGTTTTTTGGACCTGTCAATATTGTTTTGCAAAGTAGAACAAACTTTTAGTTTCATGGAACGAAAAGTCACCTTGGTCCAATCGACAACTGTGCATTCTTTTTGGGCGTGTACTTAGTACCCTCCCTGGTCACCTCATTTTCGCGCCAAATTGCTTGCCAATCTTTGTTCGAAAATCACTTCTAGTCTGATCAGATTTCTCATGATGGGAATTAACAACACATTGAATAGTTAAACAACAAATGCAGGGTGTTAACTTGTTAAAACATGAAGGGCCATCTTTGGTGCCTTCTGCAGATTTGCTTATTAAATAACATGGAACTATTTTTTATTCCAATTGACTATTGAAAAACGTAGTGCCATGTCATGATCCAATTTGAGCCCGAAGGAGATTGTTAACCCTTCGATAATTCGGCCACCTGAACAAGAGAAAATTCCATGTCAGAAAATGCAAAGTAAGTGCATCTTTGAGGTCAGAGTCTCAGGAAGGTGGGCGGGGCACTTGATGTCCATCCTAAAACCATTCCAAAAGTGCAAAACGAAATGCAAGAAAAAAGAATCCCTTAATAATAGTCCTGCCTGAGGACGGATATCTGGGATTCCTGGAGTTGTCTTCAGGTAGCAATGAATGTCCAAGGCTTACCAATCTGTTTTAGGTTAACATTGAATCAGTTATCAAATGGCCCTAGGTTTTTCGATAGTCCCTTATAATGAAACTTTAGAGTCAAAATAATCAAACAAATCTTTGAGGCGGGGGAATCATTTTAGGAGGCCACCAAAAGTAGTTCTTAATATCTTTTTACCCTGTAGCTACATGAGCACACAGAATGTATGTTCATGTTCAATTCAGACTGCAAAGCCTTGGATGATATTTGAGCCTTCCACCTCTTTACAAAAGACAATGTGAAAGTGCCTTCCTGGTTCTCCAAGTTTCGGTGGGTACAAAAATAGCCTAAGTCTCCTTGAAAATTCCTGCGGGAAGAAGGCTCCAAAAAAGTCTTGGCTACATATCCGGCATCTCATCGCTAATGTTGGATGTTCCATCATATTTGCAGATGAAACCTGGAACCAAAATCTTCAATTTCAACAACATTCCACTCTTGTGCATCTGAGATCAAGGCTAGTCTGGATCGGTTCAGATCAATAAAGAAATGAATCGTCAATATCGAAAAGGTCAGGGAACCAAAGTCGTCTGGAGGATCAAAAGTGTTCCAGATGCCCATGCATGACATATCTGAGCGTGACATTGCAGTGGACTGGTGGCACTGGTCCCTGGTTCCTCCCAATCCCCAGCCTCCTTAGCAATGTAAACAGACAGAGCGTGGCTGGTTCTCCAGAGGATTATCTCGAGGGATCTAGCAGACGACTCAAGGACTTCGTCCTCTCCTCCCTCTTTTCTGCCAGTCCTTCAGGCCTTCCCCAGGTATTAAGTGGGACTAAACTCAACCTTCGCTTCGCCTCATCCTCCAATATTTGACTTTATTACAATGGGACGGGGAAACGGAGTTACGAAATTGGCTTCGAGCTCCCTTTTACCCTTCAGTGGTTCTTCTGTTCCTTCTCCTCTCTATCCCTCTCAGTCCTTCTCTCTCTTTCTGCAAAGGTCGTTTTCCTTCTCCCGTCAATCCACTCCTCATAACGAACGAGCTTGGCTTTGCCCGGGGACCAAGAAAAGGATGCGATGCGCAACTTTACCACCGTACTGCTCTTGGCTCTCGTGTCCCAGGGAAAACGGACGAAGGCCAGTGAGAAGGCCTCATTTCATTGCCTTCTCGGGGGCCGGAAGGATGTGAACGGGGAACGAGATTGAGTCTGCTTTTGGGTGTTCAAGTCCATGAATTTGAAACGACCAATACACGCCTGGGAGCGTATTTATAGTATGCATTGCCGACTCAGCCTTGGCCTTAAGGAAATATGTATGAAGTGGTTGCGGAGAACATGAGTGATGGAGGAATAAATCGATAAGTGCAATTTCTGCCCTTCTTGCCCAGGTAGTGAGAAAAACAAGGAGGAGGAGAGAGAGAGAGAGAGAATAGAAGAAGGAACCTTCATTTGTAAATACGAAAACATCTTTGGGAAAGTGAATGATTCACGGGATGATTAAAAGCAAAATCTAATAGAGATCTCTAATCACTTGGCACTATTTTAGGTGGAGGTAATTATATCACACATAGAGCTGACAATTTTTATTTTAATTACTCAAGCAAGCAGATGTCGGACTTTGAATTAAGACTTTAGCTCAAATTATAACGCCCACAAATCTCAATATTTTTGGCTTCATTTACTGGAGCAGGAAAAGATTTTGATTAGAAACTCTGGCAGAACAGGGAAGATGATTGGACAAATCATAAGGTCATCGGAAAATTTTGGCAACCTGAAAGTTTCAATTCATGAAACTTTCAAACTTGGTATCATTAGACTTAGTCATCCAAGATTTAATTAAAACAGTATTGAGCGACAAAATTTGACAACCAAATGGTGAAAAAGTGATACAAACCTTGAGGTCGACTTTCAATACTGATGCTAATTGAAACATTTCTGTGTTAATTTCCAAACTGTTAGCAAAAGTTCTCAGAAATATGGCTGGAGAGCATTTATTAATCCTTTCAAACTACTGAAAACAAACGAAAGCTCATTACTATCATCATTTCATCATCTTTATCATTTGTCAATCCACATACGATATGCCGCAAGAACTTTAAATTTCAAAAAAAATATGGATATGCCGCAAGAACTTTAAATTAAAAAAAAATATGGATATGCCGCAAGAACTTTAAATTCAAAAAAAATATGGATATGCCGCAAGAACTTTAAATTCAAAAAAATGACGGATATGGTGCAAACACTTTAAATCTTGAAAGTTACGGATATGCCACATAAACTTCAAATTTAATTAGGTACGTCTGCAGCTCATTCACTTTTTACCTCAATGTTTTCATTCTAGTTTTTGTCACAGCCTTAGGCGACCACACTTTTCAACGGGTCCTTTTCAATCTATCATTGGAATGTAGGTTGTAAATAAGACTGCAAAACGTTGTGGTTTAATTATCTTATAGATTCTGATTCCCATGAGAATGCCACTTGGAGTCCGTAGGACAAGTGAACATCTGATTTCCCCTTTATTGAGCTGGGAAACGTGAATCAAAATTCCATTGTGTCGACCAAATGGAGGCCGACTTCTCACTATACGAGTACTATTTCAGATGTAGACCACAGAGCTGCCAAAGGATTGGGTGGACTCGAAGAAAATGGGCTGGCATACAATTTATAGCTGACAAGTTGGTTCGAACTATGCAAGTTTTGTGATGATGTAGTGGAAGTATCGCCCACCAGTCCCACCACAGCCCAAGAGAAACGTTCATAAATCTTGGTGTGGTTTTCCCACTTCCCGTCGCCTTCTAGTGTACGTATTCCACTCAAAGGGTGTTTGTCATCAATTAGGAATGAGGAAGCACTACCACGACCACGACGTTGAGGCTTAAAGAACATCTCTCATGGGATTCATTACCTTAATGATGGTTCCATGGAACAATCCTTGAGCTTGAGGGAACAAGAAAGCGAAAGACCGATGATCTTGGAACAGGCAATTGACTCCGAATTAAACGACACTAACGATCCACTTTCTCGGCGAACGAAGGACGTTCGCACCCTCTTCTCTCAAATCAGAAGTTGGAAAATTGGAACGTCGGATTGCAATTATCGCTTGACACATTTCGAGGGGCAACAGTTATGTGATAGACCTGGATCAGAATATGGTATATATTTAAGATATGCGAATATAATGTGATCCTTTTCAGGGCAGCATTGTGTTCAATATTTTCTTCGTTATCTTGCGTTTCTTTGTTGCAACCATTAAGCCATTCTCATAAAATTGAAAAAGATATTTGAATTAGGAACTTTTTCATCTACCATTTTTTTTGTTGTTGCAAGAGGGTTGTCAATTGATTTTTCGCTTTTAACACGTTTATTTTAGACCTGTCTTATTTGGCAACATTCAGTGAACTTCAAGAAATCATGGTAGTGCAATTTTAATTTCATATTATCTCTTGGAGAATGACATCTTCTGGTGTCGCGATTTTTATTCGAGTTGTGGCCATTAGATTGACAAGATGTGTAAAATAATGACTTTTCGGCGTCGAGTGAAAAAAATACGGTGATTATCTTTTAAGTTGAGCAAATGTCAAGGCCAGGAGTTTGAACCTCGACCGGCCAGGTATGGGAACCATAACACCGGGTCCGCCGTAATTCAGGTTTCTTTATCCAAATAAAAGTGCACTCCTCTGCACTTCGTTTTAGCCCACTTTGAGGTTTCTGAAAGGAAGCATTCCCTTTTGGCGCGATATTTGAATGTGGGCAGCGAATTGTTGAACGAACTATGACCAAGGTAAGCCCTAGTTTTTTCCAAGAGGTTCGAGGTTGCCACGAGCGCCATCTACCTACATTTTTTTGAAATTGTATGGCAAGCTTAGATATTCTGCCTGACCGATCGAGGCCTACTGAGCAGAACAGCGACAAGACCAGGTTGGTTGAGGCGACCAACCCAGACTGGTACATATTCAATAAAGCTCGATAAGGAGTACAATATGTCCGAGACTACAACCAGGATGCTCATAAAAGGTCGAGAAGAAGATTGGGCTCTGGCTCAAGAAGTTTCCGAGGAGTTTCGGCGGATCCGGTTTGATTCATTTTCTCTAATGAACATTTTCATGGCCTGGTTTTAAAATGGTTGCCCCGACTCTAAGGAAACATCGGGGAGGAGAACTTAGGACCTCATATCTTAATAGAAATATATCCAAATGCCCTTGATACGTGCTTCTCCTAGCTTAATCGTATCCCTAATTTGCAATGATATACCGGTATCTGTTTGTAACTCTGAATTTGTTTTTATTAGTTCTGTAATGTCATGCATATGGTATCATGTAGGATTCCAAGATAATAGAGTTTTTAATGTAGGAGATAATCATAACAAGACATTGATTTATTGTGATGAATTTATTCTGCAGCTTGGGAATTTTAAACCAAACAAAGAAATCCAAACGTAATTCTGTTCCAGTTGATACGAACTCGAGATGATTTTCAAGTTATCAATTGAACTAACCATGGGCGTTGAAAATTGCTGCTTCGCTATTTCTAAGGTCTTTTTTTAAAATCTAAATGTGACTTAACCAAACATTTGGCATTTTAACTTTTAGTCGAGCTGACCGGCTTCCGACTTTGGTAGTCTGGGAAAGTGCTTTCCCCTAACTCGATCGAGTTTAATACTTCTGCTATTAAATACTTTGTATGACTAAGGGGTTCTTTACACTCGGATGGAAAACCAAGATTGAATCCGGTTTGAGGATTGAAGTGGAAATAGTGCTGGGGTAAGTCTGTTAAGAGACTTGAGTTCAGCAAAGGGTTCCAGTCTTTCACTGTACTCAAGTCTAACAAAGAGACTCATGCTGCAAGAAACTCGCCCCATCACTACTCCTCCTTCAATCCTCAAACCAGATTCAATCTTGGTTTTCAATCCTAGTGTAAAGCCGCTCTAACAATTCCATGGATGGATGGAGCTACCACGCCATTCACCTTTAGTCATTCTGCAAACTCACTGACCTTTTAATTTTGAGGCCATAATATGAGCATTTGAGGAACCTCAAAAGTCATTAATGGGACTAAGTTGTATGCTAGAACATGTGTGCTTTTGCCAAACATGAGCAGTCGGTCCAATCAAGACAAGGCTAAAGCAAACACATTTCTGAGGTTTCTGAAATGAGATAAATCATGGCTTTGGGTGGGCCATTGGGCGAATTTGGCAGATTTGGATATCATGAGCACAATGTGTCCAAAACTTGACAAAAAATAAGTATGAGAGTCCATAAGTAAAAACAAGGTGTCCAAAAGAAGTTAACCAGCCATATGAGGGATCTTTTACTAGGGAAGTTGACGTCAAAGGAGCTTGGCCGATTTTCCGTTCTGTCAAATCTCTTTGAGACAGAAGCATGAATGGAAACAGGTATGGTATTTTCATTTGAGACCAAAGTGCGAACCTTTTATGATTTTGATAATCGCCTAATCCTAAAGCTCTAAACTGTTTACTACCAAGTGTGCTTTAAGTTGACAAGTGGGCAATGTAGAGTAATTTACCGCAATGCACGGCCCCAATCACTTCTGGAAGGACTAGCACTCAATTATGATGTTCTTGTCGGACATGGCGGCCCGTTTGCCATTCACGGCCATGATGAGGCACTACATCTTCAAGTGGAAGACTCTGCAGGTCTTCTTCCTGATATGCGTCCAAATGAATAAATCCAAGGGATTCAGGTTCAGGGATTAGGGTGGCCAAAATTTCTTTGGCCAGAATCTGTTGGAGCTCAACTTTGACTCCAGATACTTTGTAGTGGCGTCAAAAGCATAACAGGGAGCTCTAACTTACTCCCACGCCCGGTTCCTGGCGCTGCAGTGGCTCTTAGGGATATTGATAACTTTTACACCAAGAATCCGGCAATATTGGACGCCATCCAGCTTGCACTTGTTCCAAATTAGTGGAAGTCAGAGCCCATGATGCTCCGTGTCATTGGCACCTGCTAGAATGCTCTTGAGCCCAGTCCCAGGTCCTTGATGAGGCATGTTTGAGCTTAAGCCAAATATGTGGCGTGGTGACCGGACAACTCGACCCAGGACAACTCGACCCAGGACAATAACTAAACAACATGTTGGCCAAAAAACATGATTATGGAACAAAACTGAAGCTTAATGAGTCAACATTCGAAGTGCATGCAAAGGTGTCAGCAGCATCAGTAAGGCATTAAATAAAAATTAAGTTTGATTAAAACATCATCAAACTTGATTTTCACACCTTGATTGATATAAACATAACTTGCTTTTAAAGATCAAATGATGAATTGATCGTGTAAATCCTTTCAAATTTTGACATGTTTTACTTCACAGTTCCAATTTTGCTCCATAAGTATGAGCTATGCGTAAGCCAACATGTTGGGCCTAATATCTGTAATGGTTCGAGTTGTCCACTTGGTCGTGTTGTCCTGGAACCATGTGCCGTTCCTACAGTTTTTCGAGCCATCACCATAGAAGCAAGCTATTCTCGTCCGAGAATAGCTCTTTGGCTCTTTGATTTGATCAAGTCGAGCATCTTTTGAGACCTTTGGACCCTTTTTTCTATTCCAATTTGGGTAAAAATTGACACCTGCTAGACTGCTCTTGAGCCCAGTCCCAGGTCCTTGGCCATGATCCTTTACATCATGTAGGGCGGCACATCTATGTCACTCCGTTGCAAGGCCTCAAGGGAGATAAAAAGTAGTTTAGTTGGTTAACACGCGACCGAGCTATGCTTGGGTTCATAGGTTCCATCCTAGGTTCCCTCCACCCACCCATGCACAATGGATCATCGCCTCAAATAGCACACCCAGAATGGGATAAGACAAATCATACATTGAACCTATTGTAAAAAATTGATCCAATGAGAATAAAATCTCACAATAAAGGTGAAAAGAAAAACTTTTGCTTGGGCTTCCACTTAGCCTAGAGCGTCAAAAACAAATAGATTTGGGCCTGCTGGATCTAGGGCAATGTTTCTTGATCCGCAATTTTTTTTTTTTTTTTGGGGGGGGGCATTTTTTTTCCATCCGTACGTTCAAACACAACGGAAGATTTAAGTAGATATGCCACGAAACTCCGGCAATCGATTTTTTCAAATATGTTTCAAATCACGTAGCTATAAGGTCTTAAAAACGTATCCAAGGACTTATGGCACGCCTGGTAGTTTTACTAGAAACTTTTAATTAGAAATTTCAGAAGGCACAAAAGGTGGCCCTTAATTTTCTTCTATCCTGAACAATACATTTCATATGATGACTTGATGGCTTTTGGACTTAATCTTTTTATAAATACCAAAGAACGCGTATGATGAAAGCATCGATATTCATCTCGCATTCAATGTGCTTTCATCTTTAATGCATTGATCTATTTGATAATCTCTTGTTAAGATTAAATACATTAATTGGCATTGATGGGGAACTGAAGTTTTATTTTACTTCTTCTATGAACTATGCCGTAAGTTTTTGGTAGCCAATTGCTTTAGATTCTCGCACAATAATGGTATTGATTTCTTTTTTGGGTTAATTTTTTACGGGCTCTTCTAACCGCTAAAGGGAATGTAATCCCCAATACTTTAAGAATGAAGGTTATAGTTTGTCCATGTATTACCTTTTCGTCTTGATATGATGTTTGTTCTACCAACGAATTTGAGTCGGCAGGCCGAGCTAGTTTTTGAACGTAAGGTTGATCAGGAACACCTGAAAAATTGTCTAAGTCTGACTTGAAGGATGCTATCGGATCTGCAACGCTATTATCTATGAGTGGAGTATTCAAAGGCGTTGACCGAAAGGCCATAGAGCTAAATTTCATTCCGTTTAAGGTCATGTTATTCTCAGTAACCCAACAGTAGATTTTTTTTGCGGACTCCCTTGTCGCTACTGGGAACGGGATTCCCAGCATTTCAAGACGACAGATTATTGGTCAGATATACTAAACTTTTATTTTGATATATTATTTGATCGACCAACGAATTGGAGTTGGCAGATCTGGCTAGGCCTTGACTATAAGGTTGATCAGGATTTTTAGTCAAAAACTTGTCCAAGTGTGACTTAAATCCTGCTACTGGATCAACACCTACATAAGCCCTACGAATATTTGAGGGAAGCAAATTGAACAATGATGAAACCCGAGAAAGAAGTGTGTTGGACTTCATTGTTTTAACTAGCCTGGATTCTCGAGGGCTTAAGGGTGCTCTCAAAACGCACATTAAGCCTCTACGGTCACCACAAATGACACTAAAACCTGGGTGAGGGCAAAGCTCATGAATGCTTTTAAAAACGTACAGGATAAGATACCTTTCGTACCTTCTCTGAATACTGCACACTCCCAACCTTTCAAGCCTCTCCCAGTACGAGAGCTCTCTCATACCTTCTATATTTCTGGTAAAACAACCCAAGAGTAACTTTGGTCCATGACCTTTACCAGACAACCGGTATTCTGACCATTGCTACCGCAAACCAATGTTGTATCATCTGCATAGGAAGACCTACTGATATCGCTACTACTAAGCTTCTGAAGCTGAGCAATGAAGATAATGGAAAGGAGAGGACCCAAAATGGAGCCCTGAGGAACACCCGACTTGACATCATATGTATGTCACTTAGCGCTCCCTAATCCTTAACTAATTGTTTCCTACCACAAATGAAACCTCTTAGCCAATTGAGAAGCTTGCCTTGGATCCCAATCTCATGGAGCCTGTTAACTAAAAGGCCATGATCTACCTTGTCAAAGGCCTTGGCAAAGTCGAGATAAACTACATCGACTGATTCATGGCTCTCCCGTCTCTCAATAACCTGCTCTAGGTATATGCTCAATCAGTTGGGTAAACGTGCTAAAATTTGCTCGAAACCCATGCTGGCTAATAGGAAGGACTTCATGGATATCAAAAAATTCTAAAAGTTCGAGTGTCATGATTTTACCTCCGCAATATTCGAAGTGAGAGAAATTGGTTTATAATTACTGGGGAACGACTTATCTCCCCATTTTAAAGATCGGAACAACATGAGCCAGCTTCAGAGAAGAGGGAAACTTGCCCTGATCCAAGATGCAACGCATCAAGTACAAGAAAACTGGAGCAATAATCTTTGAGCATCTCATCATAAACTGAAATGTCACCCCATCAGGGCCAGGAGAGCTCGAGAGTCTTCAGTCCCTGATGGCCTCTAAAGCATCTTGATCTGTGACTACAAGATCTTTCAATAACTCAATTTGACTATCCTTGGCAATCTCAACAGGCACACCTTTATCCAATGTTTTTCCACCTTTTCAAAACTAACTAATTTTCATATTCTCACATATACTTTTTGGATTTTCCCAAGTTAAAGAAAATGTTTTGACCGAGCAAGCTACTTAATTCTCCGAGGTCTACTCAACACTTTCAACTTCAATCGCAAAATAACCGCAGTTGCCATAACCTTATTGATTTTCGTCAAGGCTCATTTTTGTAAATGGAATGCAAAGCATGTAAGGACCATTGAATAAAAAATAACTTTTCTCTTTGGGCCATTGGGTTGACAAATGGCCGACATTAGAAAAGGTTCGAAGTGCCTTTGGCTAACCAACCAAAAATATGAATATGTATTATGTCCTTTTCCGTGCACTACGCGATGAAAATTTTGCTAAGGCTGTGATGCATCTGTTACAAATTATGAAGCCCCAGAGGTAGTGTTTCAACTTTACTCAAGGTCAAGAAAAACAACCGATTTCTCTCAAAGAAATCAGATGTTCTCATATTCCGACAAAAAATTATTTGTCTTCACAAAACTTTATGTACAGCTTATTATTGTCTATTTGACAATCGCGTTTTCATGTCACGTATGAAACACATGAGCTGAAAGTATTTCCGCTATTTTTTTTAAATCAGGAATGGCACAATTCTTACAAGCTTCCAGGCCATTTCCGCAAAATTATTTAACATCAAAGCAAAATAAGTTTGGCTTGAGAAGTACAAGAAATCGCTCTGTTTCATTTCAAACCGTTGCCTTTAGAACCCTAGCAAACCACGGCAAGTTCTCGATTGGTTTAGTGACCTGTGTGTTGAAATCTATCCGAGTTTGGCGTAATAAATGTATCTTATAGTATTCTGCACATACATTTGAAAACTTTAGCCACCTTCAACTGGATATGCTCATCGAACTTTCCATTATTTTGGAGGACTACACCTAGATCTTTCATAGATGAGACCTGCTCAATATCTTTACCTCCATTATCTACGAGTGGAGTATATAAAGGAATTTAATTCCGTTCACGGCCATATTACTCTTAGTAACCCAAGAATAGATTATTTCTAGGTCCTTTGCAAGGCTAGGGGAATCTTGACCATTCCTACCAGAAATTAACTTTGTATCGTCAGCATACGTCAGCAGAACAATTTTGTTAATAAAAGTAAGTTTTTCAAGTTTCATAAAAGTAATGGTAAGTAATTTTTTGCAAAATTAACCTCCGCCTCATGATCATGTACCCACAAAATCATGAAAACACGTCAAGATGTACCTAATTTTTAAAGGAAAAATTCATTATTCAAACAAAAGTAAGTTCCAATATTTGAAATATAATTTTTCTTAAAAAAAAAATGCAATGATAAAACAGCCATTTCAGATTGATGGAAAACATAAGTAGGTGGTTGGTAATATGTTTGCAATCTATTTCATACCTATGTGCACTTGTTTTCAAAAGGATTTGAGAAAAGAAATAAGGTCGCACAATTACACATTTTTCCTTAAAATTGACCATAATTCTTAAAAATTATCATGGTTTTTCACAAATAATAGCATTTTGTGCTGAAATGGCTGAAATTGCATAATGAATTGCAGAAAAAGTGTCAAATATTGCTGTTAAACTTGCAAAATTTGCAGATGCAATAAATTTGTAGAAAAGGCAATACTGTGTTTTAGTTAATGAACTGAGATTTTACTTTTTCACAAAATCTTTATCATTTGCAAAATGCAGAAAGTTTTTTGCAAAATTTGCGCAAAATCCAGGATGCAAGTTTTGGCCGGCCCTAGTAATAGTCGTAGTTGGAATGCTTTTTGAGCGGGTGAGCAACAGCGTACGTGAAAAAGAGTGACTATCTTAAGAAATTGTAAAATCGATATCACATGTGCCCCACGCGGCATATCTAACATGACAAAATTGAAGCATAGATTTTAATGATGATTTGTCGTCTTTTTAAGATAAGGCTTAGTTAGGGCTAATTTCTATATCCAGAACATATTTTTTTCCCCAATGAATGGGGCTCGTTTTCCGCGTGAGGTCATTTCGATCACAACTTTTCTTTTGACATTAACGGTTTATGATGCATTTTATAATCTAAAAAAGTTTATAAATCTAAACATTGTCTGGATATAGAAATTAGCCCTGACTAAGCCTAATCTTAATAAGACCACAAACATCATCAAAATCTAGATCGAAAGTTTGTCAAGTAAAGTATGCCGCATGGGCGTGTATTTTGATAGCCTTTAGTACAATGATAAAAGCTTGTAGCTTCTTTTGACCAAGGAAACCTAGTATTTGCCTCTCCCTAAAAGAGACTTAAGGTTGGAATTTAGACATGAGAAAAATATAGGATAACCACAGATGAATAACACATGCATTGTTTGTTCTATGTCCTACAGCAGGTGGAGTTGCATAAAGAGCATGTTTTATGTTTTTGAGTGTTTCACTTTTTCATTTACGACGTGATTTCAATTGCCTATGTTGGTAGTTAACACTTTAAACTATAAAAAGATGTGATGTGATGAATGGTGGAATTGCCTATAGTTAGAGAAAGGTCCCTGGTTTGATTCTCCTCCCTGACCTTGCTTAAAAAATCTACATGTTAAACTCCCCCACGGACAAAGGAGCAATTTGAAAATATTAAGTAATGCGATGTTTGGACCATTGATGGCCAATTCCCTTGCTTCAATAAGCCCTACCACCCTCTAATAGAAAACTGTGAACATTTAAGTAAAACTAGGTGTCAATATTTTTGGTTTAAGATATTGATTTAGTTAAAGTTCATCAACGCAATCAAATAAAAATGCTATGTAATTTAACTTTGTTTGAGTGACTGAAATGTGAATTTTTCCACTCCCTTCCTTTTACCCCTATTAATACCGTTAAAATCTTTCTCACGAATTGCAGTCATTACTTGGCACTTATTTTCGTTTCAAACCATTTTATCGATTTTTAGCTTTGGAGTATTATTTGCTTATTCCTTTCTTATTTTGATGTAAAAAAAAAGAAACGTAATTTCCTAAAGCATAATTAAGCTCTCTTTTCTGATATGAATTCATTCATTCACATCTTTGAACTTAAACCTTGAATGATTCAAATTGCTAAATACTTCATATATTTTGTTAGGTTTTAAAACTGCAGGCTCTGACTTTGTCAACCAGGGTGTTGAAGCAAAATCGCGTCACTTCATTAATGGTATTTCAATTGTGAAATAGCCCTGACCATGCCCAACCCTTGACTTTCATCTGTATGTTGCCACTTCACTTGCAATTGCCATTGGCCGTGAAGCTACAATTTGTTGTGTGTTTGTTGTCAATCAACAAGATCGAATCGTCATGTTAGTGTTAGGATGTGGGTAGGATAAATGTTCAAGATTCAATCCCAAAGATTCAAAACTTGAGTTCAATCGTAGTTTAAAGGCAGTCTCACTTGTCTTCCTAGTCCATCCCATTCCAGCGACCTCACAGAAATGTTTGCTCCAGCCTCGTTTGGATTGGACCAACTAGCCTTTTTTCCATCGCTCATGTTTGGCAAAGACACACAAGTTCTTGCATACAACTAAAGCTAAGCCTGATTAATGGCTTTGGAGATTGCTTGAACGCTCTTATTGTGGCTCCAAAATTGGACCGTCCACAAGTTTGTAATAGATGGACGGGAACTGATTGACTTTGGTGCGCCATCCAACCCATGACAATGTTAGCCATACAAAGTAATGATAGGGTTGGAATCGAGTCCAACAAAGGACTCGCGTAATAGCCCAAACTGTCAAGGTCAAGATGTCAGCTCAACTGCCTCTTAAAATGTCAATTATGTGGTCAAGTCAAATGCAGATTGAATATAGAGTTTGAAGAATGTCAAATCAAGCTATGATGGCTTGGAATCTACTGTTATGCATGAGAAGGGCGTCAGCTTCTAAAAAACGTGTTTAAAGCCCCAAATTTGCATCACTGACTCTGGTACCAGCACACAAACGAACCTGCCAGAGCTTGCCAAAACGTTCCCATAATGCATCACTTGTTTCTTGAAAAGTGCCCCAGCCTTTTCAATAAACTGCTCGCCTGATTGCGGATCATTTATGCTAGATGTCAAATTTAAAACTGTTAAAAGTAGGCCAGGACGATTTCCTCCAGAATATTCCGGTCAACACTTATTACCTTGCCAACACCAATCAGCAGAATAAGATTCGATTTTCGGATTTGACTTATTTGCGGGCGATCATATGATTACTCTTTCTGTCTTGAATCTCTCAAGACATCTGTCTTGTTAAGGTAAATGAAATAATGATTATTAGTATCATTACATCGTCAATTATATGAATTGAACCATTCAGAGATAGTCATTTGCTTGTAGGAATATAGGGAAGGAAGTGGTGAGTAAACCTCAAAGAATGTTTCATTGGTCTATTTTAAAGAATTGTTTGTTCATGCTAAAAAGCACGATTCATCTCCTCAAAAAAGAAAATGTGGGTTAACTGCGTTTTCCAAATGGAAGTCTACCAAAGAAATGAAAGCCAAATGATGAAAGTTGTCGCACTTTAATCCTCTAACCGGATTCAATTGAGGGTTTGGACTCTAGTCTAAAGGCATCCCTATACGGCCATAATCATACCATCCATAGATCAGGCTATTTCCAAACAAATATATTTGATTGTGTTGGAACACGAAATAAAAAAAGCTGATTGTCTCCTTCGCTTTTACGAGAACAATTCCAACACATCTTATGAGGTAGAAGCAGCTGTAGCAGCCCTTTGGTCTAAGGTGTTGATGACTTCTTGGTAGCCTAGAGAAGCCTCAATCAGGGCTTTTTCAGCTTTACTTTCCATATCTTTCAAGTAGGCGCTGTCCTTGATGTCCAATAAGTTGATACGAACATTACATACGGCTCCAAAAACAGCCGTGTCTAGGCATCTGGCACCGACCTAAAAGGAATAAATTGATATCAAATCACATCTTGCAGTACTTTCTGATGTTGCTTTCAAATTGCCTGAAGGTCCGATTTGCAATTCAAGTTCCCAATCGCCGCCAGTTCCACCAAGACGCCCCAGATTTTGTTGATGGTTTTTGCCAAATTGTATGGAACGGAAATGGCCTTTTTAAGACCTTCGTCCATCGCTTCCTCACGTTTGGCAATCTCCTCTTCACTTGTCTTGGGTAGCTTCATGGCAGCCAAGTAGTCATTGAAGGCTGACGTATCCGCGTCAACCATGTCCGTTATCATCCTAAAGGTCTTGTCAAGATCCGGAATGATTCGTCTCATGGGGGCATCCAAATGTTCCCATTGACGTTTACCGTAAGACAGTTTGCCCACCATGGAACCAAGAGCGGCACCCTGAAAGACAATGTCGTGACTTTTTTGGACAATAACAAACTTGTGTCGTTGCTCTTGACGCGGAATAAGTGACAATGATAAAAAGATAAATTCAAAAGAGATCGCAAATCTGCAATGTTTTGAATTTGGGTGAAAATTCATATGAATTAAGAAAGAAAGATGAAAGTGCACTTTTAAGGTTGCAATTTAAATGAAATAAAACTGATTGACTTACGTTATTGAACAAGGAATTTCTGCAATGC